>NW_027508799.1:28570000-29170000 GCF_051911475.1 Siphateles boraxobius | reverse complement strand
GAAAATTTAACCCGTGACCGCATGTCGCTTTGCATTCGTTATTCAGTTTGTTTTTTTTATTTGCTCCAAAATTAGCACACATCTATAATGTATAGAGCATTAAGATAAAGCGGATGTTGGGGTGACGATAGGACCGTTAGTGTTCGGTATCTGCTACATTCTGTAGATTTTTTACTTTGTGAAGCATAGTAAATTTCAATTTATATAGTGCCACAGAGTCATTCGATTTGGGGTTAGTAAGTGTGTGTATATATATGTATTTGTTTATTTGAAATAATTTAATAGTTTTATTGATCAAGGGTGCATTAAATAAATTGATCAAACATGACAGTAGTCAGTCATTTATAATGTAATTTATTTTAAAATATTTCCATTGCTATTAAATTCTGTTCTTTTGAACTTTGTATTCATCAGATACATATTGTTTCATGGTTTTCATAAAAATACTAAGCAGGACAACTGTCAGCATTGATAATAAGAAATTATTCTTGAGCAGCAAATCAGCATATTAGAATGATTTCTGAATGATCATGTGACACTGAAGACTGGAGTAATGATGCTGGAAATTCAGCTTTGCATTACAGGAATCAGTTACATTTCAAAATTATATATAGGCTATATAAAAAAAAACAGTTCTTTTAAATTGTACACAATAATTCATAGTTTTGTGAATATAAGAGAGCATTTAAAAGTCTTACCGGCCTCACACATGTATTCAGTAGTGTAACTTTCGACAGCAATGAAATAGTGTAGAATGTAATGTTAGCATTAAAAAATTTATTAGGCTCTGTTTACACCTGGTATTAAGGTGCGTTTTGGTCGATCAGATCACAAGTGGACGCCGCTAAATACAGGTGTAAACTGGGTCTAAAACTTTGTCGGCTGTAGACCTAAGTATGGTTTGAAGACGAAAAGCATACCAAGCACAATGTTCTCACCATTCCTGATTTCTAACACACAGAACACACAGTTTGGGTAGTCTTACGCCTATCAGAGCAGAAACGAAGGCTGATGCTCTCCTTATGTTTTTCCGTCATCTCCGGTTGCATTCATATGTAAATTGTGCAAGCTTACATTTACCTGTCCATAGACCTTCCCCTCAAAGAAATAAGGACAGAAGTGTCGGAAAAAGAGATGGATTAAAACATCAGGTATAAACGGGAATGTGTCTCCCTCATGGGCCTTTGTCTAAAGTCTTTTTAGTAATGTTTACATTTTCTTCTGATGGATGCTTAGTGTTATCTCGGCAGGCAACTTATTGGGGTTTAGAACAAAGCCACAGCCTAATGATTATCTTCGAGTAAGTAATTCAGCATTTTAATAAATTAGCGATGAAGTCATCAGCACCCTGCAGCACGGCTGGTTGCATTCATTGCGGAAGCTCTCACCGTGAAAAACCATGCTAGAGCTGGACTGTGAACTCTTGGACATCCATTCACAGGAAACATGACCGTTTCCCCCCCCCACTCTGATCTTTAATCATCAGCTCTCAGCAGTGTCACTAAAATGATGCGAATGTCTCTCTTTTTCCTCTAGTTCTTTCTTACGTAAGTGATCTTTTTTACATGGAAGTGCTGCTCATGTGGCCTGAATCTCTCCTCCGGTAACATACAACCTTTGTGTCATTCTCAGAAATGGAGCTTTTGGCCTCCTGTTTAATACATAAACCCATTCATAATACCTCTGAAAGATTAAAATACCTCTTTTTTTGGCAAAACATTCAGCATAATTTTAAAAGAGGACATAATGGCACAAAATGCTTTGTTTCAGGATCTGATTATCCTAGTCTCTAGTTTGGTGGAAGATAACGACATTTTCCTTTATCAAAAATTTTGCTTTTCTTAGATATTCATGAAACCCTTACCCAAGGACTATTTCCATTTATTTTGTTCCTAAATATACTAGCTGCCCTTACAGTGAACTTAGACCACAGACAGTGTAATATTAGTAACAAGCCTAATGTAAAAGCACAGATCCTTCTCTGAACCCAGTAAGTTTATTTGTACACTTGCAACGTCTTAAGCAGAACTGTGTCTGCTAAGACGGCAGTATAATGCAATGCAAGCTGTGACATGAGGCGCTGCACCAAGCAATTAAACATAAACCAAAGCATCTTCAATGGATACCTTTTCTTTCAGGTCAACTACATTACTAATCTTTTTAGGTTAGTTAACAATGACATGTTTATAGCAAGCTGCTTGAATTTTTTAACATTTGGTTTAATGCCAACTTAAATAATTAAGGTTGTACAACAGGACCGCACATTTGCAACACATTGACCAAGCACGATGTCTGTGTCTTTACGGGATGTGTGTGAACGCACTCACAGACTATGGAAAATCACTGGCAGTGTGAATGAACCAAAATCAAACTATCCCGGGACACATTATCCGTGTATTTTGCGGAATCTCTGTGTGAAAGGGGCTTAAGTAACTTTTGGCCCTCTAGCGGTAAAAAAACAAAACTGCATGCATTTTGCAGAATAATATTATTTTTGTTGTTCTTCGGCTCTGCATGACGGTGCTGATGAATATGGTTGTTCTACTGCTCATAAAACATTCCCTACTAGGCTAAAGATATAAAGCCAGTTTAAATGGGAAATGATCTCAAGCTGACTAGCTGAAGACGTGACTGTAGCTGTACCCATTAATAGACATGGTACTTCCTTGAAAATAAATTTTGGGATCTTTCCTAAAGGATCTTTCACAATAGATAATGCTTTACAATGAACTCTGTTAGAGAGCTACATTTGGCAATTTATCTGTTCAATAGTTGAGTAATAAAAATTCTGCTTTAACAACATTTCAAATCCCTCAGTTCTCGTCATCTCTGAAAAGCCAAGCCAATGTTGATTCTGGTTTTATTACAAGCTCTGTCACTTTTTTTTTTGCCAGCAGACTCTCCTTTGTTCTGTGTTTTGTTTTATTATTTTTTTTAAATTGGGTGAGTCCCCAAAGGTTCGAGAATTAGTGGCTCCATGTCTCCCTTTCTGGCTCATTGTGACAACTAACCTATGCCACTCCCACACCATACATGCGTAAAACTGGACGGAGCAACTTTTCTCTATTTACGTATATTACAAGACATGCATGTGCGAGTGACATATGTGCGCAATTTTGCGAAAGCCATCCCGCTAGGTCTAAAATATAAACGCTTCAAATAGGCTTAGCATATTAAAGGGATAGTTCATCCAAAAATGAAAATTCTGTCAGTATTTACTCACCATCATGTTGTTCCAACCCCTTTAGACCTTCGTTCATCTTCGGAACACGGATTAAAATATGTTTGATGAAATCTGAGAGCTGGATCACTCCTCCATAGGCTTCTTCAGGGATTGAAACTTGCCGGCCTCAAAGTTATTAAAGACATTGTTAAAATAGTCCAAGTGACTACAGTGGCTCAAGATTAAGTTTATCAAGCGACGAGAATACTTTTTGTGCGCAAAAACAAACAAAAATAACGACTTTATTTCAACTATTCATTTCCTTCTCTGTGGGCCTCGAGTCAGTTCACTAGTTTAACAGCGTAAGCTTCTGTTGTTGTACGTCACACTCATCACACACATGACCAGCGTCGGCCAATAGTGAGCCTACGTGTGACGTAGCTCAACGCAATCATACTAAGTTAACTGACTAGAGGCCCACAGAGAAGGACATGAATAGTTGAAATAGTCGTTATTTTTGTTTGTTTTTGTGCACAAAAAGTATTCTCGTCGCTTGATAAACTTAAGATTGAGCCACTGTAGTCACTTGGACTATTTTAAAGGTTGTATCAGTGATTTCTGGCCCAAAAATAAATGTCTAATCTTTCCTAACGATCCGCTAGCTGCCCGCCCCATAAGCATGCCGTCCAAAAAACGCGTCTCTGTAGGCAGCCTAGGCTCTGAGATCTGCACACAAAAACAAATGGGTACAACCACCACTCAAAACCAAAATAAACAGTGTTCCAACCAATCACTGACAGGGGCGGGTGTTGCTCCGAATTTCGCGTCCAGCCGTGCACGAGCGCAAAACCTCACAACACCCGCCCCTGTCAGTGATTGGTTGGAACACTTTATTTTGGTTTTGAGTGGTGGTTGTCCCATTTGTTTTTGTGTGCAGATCTCAGAGCCTACGCTGCCTACAGAGATGAGGTTTTTTGAAGGCATGCTTATGGGGTGGGCAGCTAGCGGATCGTTTAGAAAGATTAGACATTTATTTTTGGGCCTGAAATCACTGATACAACCTTTAACGATGTCTTTAATAACTTTTCAAGACCGGCAAGTTTCAATCCCTGAAGAAACCTATGGACTAGTATGGAGGAGTGATCCAGCTCTAAGATTTCATCAAAAATATCTTAATTCATGCTTCGAAGATGAACGAAGGTGTTACGGGGTTGGAACAACATGAGGGTGAATAAATACTGACAGAATTTTCATTTTTGGGTGAACTATCCCTTTAAATCAGGCTAAGATAAAAATGTGTTTTGGAAGTAGGATTGATGATGTATTGACTCATTTAAATTTTGTTAATTTTGAAAATCATAAATCAAATGTGTACCTTTAATGTAATTTAATAGTACACAATGTAATCACCTCTTTCTTTCTCTGGGAATCGAACCCATGACCTTGCTAGTGTCAAACACTACTGTTTAAGCTTGATTAAGGCTTTAAGTGTATTTAGTCCATTCTGTTGTGCAATGTTTTTTATTGCCAACCCACAAAAAAACTGATAATTGTTCTCAAATATTTGACTTTCTAAACTCCCTAGATAAAGCAATGTGTGATCCAGGTCTGTGGGAAAGGGATGAAGTCATACTGGGAAGATGTTTTCAAACCACACTTCTAATTGTTCAGTTCACAAAGGAAGAGTGAGGCAAGTGTCATGCTGAGGAAATTTTCTTGTGACTGAAAGATGCAGAGCAGATGGTTTCAGTTTATAATTTAAGCGTTCGTTGTCCAACTGAACTAAATGGCTTTTATTTCTATAAAAGGCAAAATGACAGTCTGGGCGTTGCTGCGGTGAGCAATAATGTATTTGGTGTATGGTCAAACACACCAGATTACAGAATGACCTTCAGCTCATCTAAGCCTTCTATTACCTCCGTTTTCATGAATGGATCATCATAAAACATCTATCAGCAATTTGTCTGCTTTACAATGTTGAAGTGTAAAGTCTTGGCATATTTAACTTGTTAGAGGCCGAGAGTTGATAATCAACGAGCTAAACTTTCGACCATGGCGCTGATGTTAGCCGTAAAGTTGAGGTTAAAGAACTGAAGAAAATGCCAGAGTAATTGTCCCTCCAGTACCTCCGATCTGTTTCCTCCTCGTCATATATTTTGTGACCAGGAAAACACAAAGAGCCCTTTGTCAAAGCCAGTGTTGGGGTGGTGTGTGAGTGTATGTGTCCTTGGCATGTTTCATTATTTTGAGCATTAGACACATTAATCACCTCCTAAACCACCACCCCTAAAGTCTACACACACACACACACACACACACACACACACACACACACACACACACACACACACACACACACACACACACACACACACACACACACACACACACACACACACACACACACTTTGCCAACTCTGACCAGAATCGCTCCGGCCTCTAAACAAATAACAATTAAAAGAGAGATGCACAAAACCCCCCAAAGTGAAACAGTCTCACATTGTGCTGCACAGGCCATTGAATCAGTTTAGACTGGCCACGCGTAAAGCTGGTATAAAAGTACACTTCCTCTGTGCAAGTCCCTTCCCTTTTAGCACTCAGTTTCTTCCTGTCACTCTTCGCTTCCCTCTCTGTCATGCTGAAGAAAAAGAAGGATGGTGAGATCTTTGAGCCCTCAATTAGAAAGGTAAGAGGGGAGAAAGTGAGGCTGGTCTTCAGGCTATCCTGGGGGGGGGCTGTAAGCTTAACCTTCTGGAATGAAAATCGTCCCGAGCCATCTGTGTGCTCAGCGTGGATTAGCAGGGGGGCAGTGTTTTTCGTCTTTTGAAAGTGACGGGGGGTCCAAATCAATCTCTTCTCAGCATTGTTGAACCTTGTTAGACTTTCCAGTGCAAATGCAAGTTCAGGCCGCTTTCACACCTGGCTTGATTGTTGCAGAACATGGTGCATTTTCTCTCTTAGTTGGGTTTGTTTAGGCCAGGGGGGTGTCCTGCTACTGGAGGAAGGTGGAAGATGGTGGAAGATGGCCCTCCCGTGTAGGTTTAGAGACCCCTGGTTTAGGCATATATGAACACTGCAATCAAGCTCCTATCTGTACCAAAAGAATCGGTCCGAGATCGCTTGAACGAGCTGATCTTGGCCCAATTGAAAAGGAACTCAGAACCGTTCAATTGTGGTGAGAAAACATTCTGGCCCAACGAACGAAGCAGTATCATAATTCATAATGGAAAATGTGTTGCGTAAAAAGCAGCAGCAGGTGATTCTCTGGATGAGCACTTACTGCAGTTAATAAAACAAAGAGCACCTTTTCATCTTAAAAAGTATTTGAAGCTAGTGCATTTGCAAGAATGCTGCCCTGACAAAGCAGTCATTCCCACTCTAATTATAAAATATATAGGCTACATGAATTTTATAATTTGGAGTGGAAACGAAAGATATATTTGTTTTCGTTCTGGTATGCTTTGAAGCGACCGAACCAAGAAGAAAATAAAACATTCTAACTATTTAAGTCCTTGTTTCGGAACAAATGCAAGCAATCTACAGGTCTGAAAATGGCCTCCGTATCTTCAATAGCAGAGCTTATGGTGTTATTTTGCCCAATGTTTGTGTGTGTAATGTTTTTTGTTTTTCTTTGCTTATTGGAATATCACACTGTTAGTTTAGCAAAATCAAACTGTATTGGTAATAATTGTGAGTCGAGTCCCTTTGCAGAATTGCTGTCTTTTGTAGAATGTTCCAAGCCCGATATGATGCTCATCGCGTTTTGGAACCAGAGGTGTGGTTTAGGATGCGTGTATCCTAGAAGTGTGGTTTTGACTCATATTTCTCACTGAATCCGAGCATCCTGAGCTTTTTCTTATCAATTAGCATCATGTTTTCCATCACATGTATGTGATTTGTGAGAGTCCTTCCAGTAGTCCTTTGGCTCTTTGTGCCAAGCGATAAGAGATAAACAGGTGCCAAATTGAACTTCACAGAGTCTGTGGGTGTTTGTTTCTCTGTAGGGCTATTGTTGCAGAACCCCTGCGAGTGACAATTGCGTTGAAGTGCTTTCGGGCACAACAATGTGTTTGTGTGAATCAAGGTTTGTGAGTCAAAGCCTTGCACTCGTCTGCATGACTGCGTTTTAATCATGGTCTAAGAGCCATCCATCCATCCTGAAAACATTACTTCCTATAGCTTCAACCTAAAGCCTGAAGATTAATCACTGCGATCACTCAGTACATGATGGTTGATTGAACACCGATATGGCACAGGGTTATGTAATAGTCGTGCTTTTAAAAATCTCTTGATGGAGTGGGGGGATTTGAGGCTTGCTGTTGAGTCAGATAATAAAGTCAACATGAGATGACTTCACCACGCCGTAATCCTCTCATGGTTCATGCAGCGCTTTCCTGTCTGCAGGCAACAGCTGCCGGGCCATTAATAGTAGTGCCGTTGATCTACACGTCTACGATGAGCTCTCAATGGTTTCCGCTGCCTTCCCAGACTTTCATTGAGAGTAGCTTAGTGGTGGCAGACTACACTGATGAAGGATGCTGGTGCAGTTGTCGAGGTTATGATAATGAAATTATCACTGCCTAACTGTGGGAAAAAAGGAAGTACCTACCTGGCAGGTCAAATTGTGTTAAAGATTAGGACTGGATCTTGATTTAAATGATTTAATTCTCACTTTGCGAGGAAAGGCTAATTCCCTGTATTCCGCTTAATATGTGAATTGTAGCATTGTGTTCAGACTGGCCATTGTTTACATAATAATTTGACACTTCCTGTGGTAATAGGCACACTGTTAAGCATTATCCAGAGTATTACAGCTATTACATTCAGAGTATAAACAGTTCAAAGATCAATCGGGGGGTGAAATCCAACCTCAGCAAGTATGCACTAGTTAAAGTTGTTTTTGTTGTTCTTGTTGTTGAAGTATATTTTAATGTTTTTGTTTTAAAAAAATACAAAGACTACCGTTTTTTATTTTTTTTTATTTAGCAAGCATGCATTAAATTGTTCAAAAGTGACAGTAAATACAAAAATATTAAGCAGCACAACTGTTTTGGACGACATTGATAATAATCAGAAATGTTTCTTGAGCAGCAAATCAGCACATTAGAATGATTTCTTAAGTATCATGTGAGGCTGAAGACTGGAGTAATGATGTTGAAAATTCACAGAAAATTCAAAAAGTCAGTTATTTATGTTTAAGTCTATATAAGAAAATTCAATATATACATAACGTTGTTTTGTATGCATGTAATTATTTTTAGAGATATTAATTTTAATCGTTTCATGTGGGGGAAGTTTTTTTTTCTTTTTCTCAATTCAGTAGCTTTTAGATATCTCACCCTTAACTTGTCTTTCTCTCTTGTCCTGACCTCCACCCTTTTTTGTTATGACAGATCCAATTCGCAGACCAGAAGCAGGAGTTCAACAAACGTCCCACCAAGATCAGCCGCAGGTCTTTGTCTCGCTCCATCTCACAGTCTTCTACAGACAGTTACAGCTCAGGTATGACATTGTACAAGCACCAAAACGCACTATAGACGCACATGGCCATGCCCTGTTAAACCTCAGTCTGGGCTACTGTAAGTATGAGTTTTTACCACATGTTCAGGGTCGAATGTAGTGAGTCATGCGAACAAAGGCTTTCCTGTGTGGCTTCTCAGGCAGGGCTCTTTAGAAGGATTACATTGATTACGCAGAGCAGAGTTTAAGAAGGGACATAAAATCTACATTCCTTTAAATACATATTTCCTTCTTCAGCCGCCTCGTACACGGACAGCTCCGATGACGAGACATCTCCCCGCGACAAGCAGCAGAAGAACTCCAAGGGCAATGGAGACTTCTGCATAAAGAACATCAAACAGGCCGACTTCGGACGCAGGGAGATCGAGATCGCAGAGCAAGGTGAGAGGGGCCCTGTGTGCATTAATATTTACACGTGCCGACAAGCTATAACTGTTTTTACGAGCATGACGGCTGATCGTGCAATGCCGTTGTCCGCAGGCCTGTCAACATATTAAGCCGTTGGTATTTGTTTATGTGTGAAGTCAAAGTGTGTGTTTGTGTGAGATCAAGCGAAGCATGTTTTAAAGTTCTTCCTGTGATGGTGAGAGGCCATATGTTCACAGCAGGGCGCCACCTTCAGCCCCTGTAACCACATGGCCAAATACTCCATTGTGCACTCACACACAGCCTGTCTTTCGAGGTTTAAAACTCTTTCTATATAATCAAGGATGTTATCATGTTTATTTTAATATTATAGGCGTGTGTTAATGACTTTTGTGGGTATTTTTGTACTGTAGAGATGCCTGCTCTCATGGCTTTGAGGAAGAGAGCTCAGGGAGAGAAGCCATTGGCTGGAGCAAAAATTGTGGGTTGTACCCACATCACTGCACAGACTGCTGTGAGTGTCTACACACACACACACACGCACACACGATAATACACCAAACACTTGAAGACCTCATGTTGACTTAATTTGTTCTTTAATTAAATTTAATTGCACCATAATTCCAACACCCTAATCCTAACTCTACCACCTTTTGGGACATTATTTGCCCAATTTAGGAACCTTTTTATTGTCTATATGAGTACATTTTGAAGAGGTGTTACTGTATTTGTGATAATGTTTTTTGTTTTTTTTGTTTTTTTTGTTTTTTTTTACAGTAAACTGACCCTATGGCCCTGATAGTTTCAAATTCTATTTCCCCCAATTATTTCTATTTTTCTTTTTTTCTTTTCTGGATGTGTAACTTAATACAAATTTGTTATCAAAAAACTGTGGAAATTATATTAGTTTTAATATAATTAAATTATATTATATTAGTAATACATTTCTGTCAAAATGTATTTAAATGGGTCATGACATTTTGCCACCGTCTCTGTACAGACTTCAGAAGGATCCCAGTGTTGGAAACAAGTGGATGTTTTATTTTATTGCCGTCCCAGATTGCGTTGGAGAGTTATGTTTGTTTGGAGCATTTTGGGTTTGTACACTAGGCACAGTGCAATAGAGAGTTTGTAAAGAAACATTTGATAAAAGATGAAGCAGTCGCAAGTAAATGATTTCATAATGCTTTGTCTGTAAATGGTGGTTCCATATGGATGTTTTTCAAAACATTTACTCACGTGCAATTGCGAGTGGACATTGATACGGTTTCCTATGCAATGCCATTAGCCAATCATAACAGTGGCTGTTTACTGACAAGCCTTAAAGGAGCGTGCCTTTTCAGACACAGGGGCATAATGATGGGTACAAATTAACGTTTTATCACAAATGTATTTGTTTTGTTTGTTTTTTGTAGAAAAACTTTATTAGCATTATAAGTGAACCTCAAGAAACATATTAAAATTATTTTTACAAAATCCATGTCATGACTACTACAAGTTAAACTAAAATGTTATTATGGCGGGTTATAGTGAAGACCTTTGAATTTCTGTGTCTGACTATCTGACATTCAACGTTATACTGTAAAAAAAATTATAATTGTGACTGGATTCCGTCTGCGTTTTCCACATCATAGAAATCCTGAGGCTCTAATTTCAATAATGAGTTGTCGTGTGTGTTTGCAGGTGCTGATGGAGACCCTCTCTGCTCTGGGTGCTCAGTGCAGGTGGGCCGCCTGTAACATCTACTCCACTCAAAACGAGGTAGCAGCCGCTTTAGCTGAGGGAGGTAAATCTTTTTCCTTTCTTATTCTTATTTCCTTTACATTATTCTGTTATATACTTTTCTGTCCTGAACTACTCCTGTGTGTCGTGTCTGGCAGGTTTCTCAGTGTTTGCCTGGAAGGGGGAATCAGAGGATGACTTCTGGTGGTGTATCGATCGCTGTGTTAACGTGGAGGGTTGGCAGCCCAACATGGTAAGTGGTAACTGGACTATATACACCTACAACTGGACTATAAAACATTATGACTGTTCAGTGTCTCAGCAGCTTATGCCTTGTAGATTTTAGATGATGGAGGGGATTTGACCCACTGGATTTATAAGAAATATCCCAACATGTTCAAAAAGATCAAAGGCATCGTAGAGGAGAGCGTGACTGGAGTTCACAGGTGATTACATTTGTGAAAAGACTTGGATTTGTTAAATAAATTAAAATAGTGTTACATTTTTGACATTTGGTGTGGATTAAGTCAAAACTTCAGATTTAAAATGTAATACATAATGAACAATGTGGGGACCTCAATTGTTTTTCCCCATATCATATAGCGATGTCTCCATCTAATGGCCTGTAGTGGAACTGGCAGATGTAATGTTGATTGAAGTATAATATTTTAGAGAGGCAAGATATAAAAAACTTTAAAACTATCTTTATTCCAAAAGACTCTTAAGCACGCTAAAGCTGCATTTTTTTAATTTATAAAGAAACTGTAGTATTGCTATAGTTTTCTATTTTAATATATTTTTAAATGTAATTTATTCCTGTGATTTATTATATGCTGATTTGCTGCTCAATTTATTATTATTATTATTAGTGATCAATTATTAATAATAGTTCTTATTATTATCAGTGTTAAATTCTTTATATCTGGGTGGAAACTTAATATTTTTTCACGATTCTTTGATCCTAAATGTATAAATAAAATAAAAAAACTAATTTTACATCGTAAATTTTTTCTTAATATAACAGACAATATTAAATAAGAAAATATAAAAAAAATATCATAATTTATTCCACAGTTTTGACCGGTAGTGTTATATATTGATTATATAATTATTATATATTACCATCATTGATCCTTCAGAATTTCTTTGTGTTGTTTTCTTGCTAAGCTGTTCTCATATTAATTTGTTTTTCCCAGGCTATACCAGCTGTCAAAAGCGGGCAAGTTGTGTGTTCCTGCGATGAATGTTAACGATTCAGTGACCAAGCAGAAATTTGACAACCTGTACTGCTGCCGGGAGTCTATCTTGGATGGGTATGTCTCTTGTTAAGGCTTAGGGTTAGGAAAAGTCACCAAGTCTAACTCAAAATAGTTTTCCCAGTCAGTATGGTTAAAGAGGTCCTATTATGCTTTTTTCACATTTTCAACTAACTTTAGTGTGTAATGTTGAGCCTGAAAAGGTCTGCAAAGTTCCAAAGCACAAAGTCCCTCCAAAGGTAGTTCTTCTTTCCTCTGAACTCCCTAAAAACTTTTACATTGTAGTCTTGAGTTTTCTTCCAGGAACAAACACGTCACAATATTCCTCATTTAAATTATTCCCGCCCAAGGCATACACAAAATAAAGGGGTGGGGTCTGTTGAGTTTGTTAGTAGTGTGTTAAAACTTGTGGTTATGGCGTGACATTTCCCTAACACGCTTGACCAATCACAACACACTGGTCCAGCTGACCAATCAGAGCACATTGCACTTATTATGCCCTTTTGCAGACTAAATGTGCAGAGTATCAGTTCTGCAGGTTCTGAATTATGTGGTTTATAGTGCTGTATGGTTTTACTGAGCATGTTTGTGTTTTGTGTTCAAGTCTAAAGAGGACCACAGATGTGATGTTTGGAGGGAAGCAGGTGGTGATTTGTGGATATGGAGAGGTGAGATAAATAAACAGCAATTGTTTCCAGCTAATAACCGTTTCCTATGAGAACCTCTGGAGAGCTCCATTCAGAACTTCAGGATTTTTTTGGGATTATATGTAAAATAATTTAAATCTGTTTATTCCAATGACTGGTACCTGACATGTCAAGCCCTTTAAAATCTATTAATTATTAGATATTATTGAATTGAATTATTAAATAAATCAATTATTTTAAAATTTTGCAATGAAAATGCAATTTGCCCAGTTATTTAAGCCCCGACCATTTTAAAACCATTCTGCAGTTCTGTCTGCTTATTCAGTTTCTTCTGTCAATCATTTTTGGTGGCCACACCTCCAGTGCACTGCTGCATTACTGCATTATTAAACAGTCACCAGATATGGCCACTAGAGGACAATACCTCTAAATGTGTTTCTTTTGATTTCTAATAGGAAAGTCAACCTTATTGCTTAATTCAAATGTTTTTCCAGGTGCAACAAAAGATGTTGATCATGTCCTTTTTGTGTCAATCACATTGGGTCCATGTTTGCTTTATAAATATTTTCTAGTTTGAACCTTTTTGTTCTGAATAATTACTTTGTTGGTCTTTGTGTGTGTAAGGTGGGAAAAGGCTGCTGTGCTGCTCTCAAAGCAATGGGCTCCATCGTCTACGTCACTGAGATTGACCCCATCTGTGCTCTACAGGCCTGGTGAGTCTGAAGTCACTTTCACTGAATCATCTGCAGTGATGTCCTTTACTAGATGCCTTTGAATTACACTTAATGTCATACTAATGTGTAAATGCTTGTGAACCAGCATTTGAGCGGTGAATGGCTCTCCAGGACTGTGTGTTCAGCATTATTGCGCAACTGTTTCATATTATTGTAGTACAGTACTCTCCTAAACATTGTAAACGTTTCTATAATCACTGTTGCCACACCGGTTAGTTTTCTGTGTTGAATGACAGCTAAGTATTCATCATTCAGTCTCATGGTTAGTCTTTATTGTTTTACTCTTTAGAAAGACTACTGTCTCTAATTTATATTTGTCATCACACAGCATGGACGGCTTCAGGCTGGTAAAACTCACCGAAGTCATCCGACAAGTCGACATCGTCATCACCTGCACAGGTATTTTTAGATCCGATTTTGATTGTTGTAAAATTTTAATTTGTTTACATGGTGATTTAATATTCAGTTTGACTGATTATTTAAGGAAACAAATTATGAAATGTTACCCAAAAATGAAAAGTATGTTCTACTTTTTGTATCCTTGCATTCTTTAATTGCATGTAAAAATGGACATACTTTACAGATTCTCCTTTCGTGTTCCAAAATAGATTTTCTTATTTTACATTATAGACTAGATTCAAGCCTCTTTTGTAAGATGTACTGTAGTATAAACAGGACAATTCAAGAGTCAAACCTGAATCACAGTTTAATCTGTAGGCAGCGTGTTGCACTTGTGGATGAAATTACTTTTAATAATTACAATTTGACTTGGTTCAACTTGATTCTTGGTCCATTTAGTTGTTCTATGGAGGAATGACAGGTGAAGAACGAGACTCCCTCCCAGGATTATGTGGCACTTTGAGTCATTTCAGATCAATATCATTCCCAAAGCTCCCTTCATCCACTAAATAAGTTTCTCTTTTACATTCATCTCATTCTTATTGTGTGTGATGTCCATAGGCAATAAAAATGTGGTAGTAAGAGAGTACATGGACCGCATGAAGAACGGCTGTATCGTCTGCAACATGGGCCACTCCAATACTGAGATAGATGTGGTGAGAAAACTGCTCTAACTCTGAGATTTCACATGTTTATTTGATAATGTCTGATAGTGCACATGGTTACTGTGTAAGTGTTTTTGTATTGTGCACCTTATTCTTAAACGCATTTCCTGCAACTTTTTAGGCCAGTCTGCGGACCCCTGAATTGACCTGGGAGCGGGTGAGATCGCAGGTGGACCATGTCATCTGGCCAGATGGAAAGAGAATAGTGTTGCTGGCGGAGGTTTGAGATTGGAATTTTTTATTTAAAGTCCCCCTATTATGCTTTTTCAGGTTTTGCCTTTCATGTAGTGTGTTATAAAGCAGAGTAGGCTCTCAGAAAGGATGGGTTTAGAGAGACTGAATAGTTTACCAAACCGTTTCAGACGCTGAGAAAAGAGCTGATGCTGCAATGAGAAAATTCAGAAAATGAAAGTGGTTTTTGAACTTGGATGCGTGTAATTGTATTGTATGAGACTGTGGGATGTATACATAGGAGACTTTAGGAACCTTTAACACAATTGGAGCACTTTAAGTACATCTTCATAATGTCTTAAAATCGCAACTACTTTCATTGTAGTAAATGCATTTACACATTTAGTGTTGCTAAATATCTGGGATGTATGCATGTATAGGCAAGTTTATTTATTTTATCAGTGGTAATTCAGAGTGCTTTACACAGGTATTATAAAGAAGATAATTAAAATGTTACTGAAAACAAAGTTTGTTAGCATTTTAAAGGGTTAGTTCAACCAAAAATGAAAATTCTGTCAGTATTTACTCGCCCTTATGTTGTTCCAACCCCGTAAGACCTTCGTTCATCTTCGGAACACAAATTAAGATATTTTTGATGAAATCTGAGAGCTGGATCACTCCTCCATACTAGTCCATAGGCTTCTTGAGGGATTGAATCTTGCTAGCCCCGAAAAGTTATTACAGACATCGTTAAAATAGTCCAAGTGACTACAGTGGCTCAATATTAAGTTTATCAAGTGACGAGAATACATTTTGTGCGCAAAAACAAACAAAAATAACGACTTTATTTCAACTATACATTTCCTTCTCTGTTGGCCTCTAGTCAGTTAACGTAGTGTAGTGGCGTAGAGCTACGTCACACGTAGGCTCACTATTGGCCGATGCTGGTCATGTGGGTGATGCGTGTGACGTACAACAACAGAAGCTCTAAACTTTTACACTAGTGAACTGACTCGAGGCCCACAGAGAAGGACATGAATAGTTGAAATAAAGTCGCTATTTTTGGGTTTTTTGCGCACAAAAAGTATTTTCGTCATTTGATAAACTTAAGATTGAGCCACTGTAGTCACTTGGACTATTTTAACGATGTCTGTAATAACTTTTCGGGGCCTGCAAGTTCAATCCCTCAAGAAGCCTATGGACTAGTATGGAGGAGTGATCCAGCTCTCAGATTTCATCCAAATATCTTAATTCGAAGGTCTTACGGGGTTTGAACAACATGAGGTGTGAGTAAATACTGACATAATTTTCATTTTTGGGTGAACTTTAATGTATTAAATGGTCAAAATATATATTTCCAGGGTCGCCTCCTAAACCTGAGCTGCTCCACTGTTCCTACATTTGTGCTGTCCATCACGGCTACAACCCAGGTGAGAAGAGAGGAAAAAGAGTGAAAATTTACACAAAAGACTTAATGTGCTTTATGCATTATGTGCGTGAAAAGAGAATTTGACTCATATTTCGACCAGAGAATGGGTTTCTCAGTCTGTGTGCTGTGTGAGAGTATGAACCCCAGGCACTTAAAATGTGTGTGCGTGTGTGTCACAGCCTTGCTGTTGTCATGGTGACTGATTTCTTGCTCCTTTTCCCCCAGGCTCTGGCTCTGATAGAGCTGTACAATGCTCCTGAAGGCCGCTACAAACAGGACGTCTACCTGCTGCCTAAGAAAATGGGTATGAAGTATAGACGTGTGCATGGAAAAAATGCCATTTCTAAACCCTTCTAAGTGGTTATGCATGACCTTAAACAAACAATTTGAGAGTTCTGCACTGCTTATCTTCCATTAAGACAAGTGTCGCCATGCAGAAAACCCAGTAATTGAGTGAAATCCTCAAGTGTTGTGTAAATATTATGGCTGTCTAGGCTTGTATTTTCTGTAATTGGTTTGGTCTGTGCCGTGCAAAGATGTTTTCAGCCTATTGAAAGATTCAGTGTTTTCTGCGGCACACGGTGTAGAGAGTTAAGCGGTTGTAGGATCCTGCATAGACCCCGAGGAGCAGGAGACAGCTGAAAATAGGTCATGCTGTCACAAACGGCTGCTACTTATCACTGCAGACTGCACTGTTCTGTCATTTCCCATCCTTTCCATTGCTCTTCATTCAAACCTGCAGCTCATCCTCACGGAAACGCAAATATATGAGATTGCATTCCAAACTGTTATATTTCAACTAATAAACTCTGTACTGACCGTTTCGGCGGGAGTTAGGCCGGGACCTTGGCTTTTACTTCCCGCTCATTACTACGCAGACTTGGTGTCTCGCGTTCACCACTGCGCAGAGCCAGGTCCCAAATCTGCGCAAGATGGCAGTGCCATATTAGGACTTTGCCGGCTTCACTTTTCACCACTGGAAGACAGTGAAGGGGTGTCTTCCAACTTTTTTTTACAGTCTATGGTCCACACAAGCAATTTTCCAAACGCTACTTTTCCACACAGAAACATCGGAATACGCTAAAATCATCTTACTTTGCATGTGTGAAACGTTATAAAAGCACACTGAGATGATACAGAGACCAAGCATATTAAAGTTCTCACGCTCTGGCACAACTATTTTATTAGCAAAATATCTCAATGCTTACATGATTAGATTAGTGTAGATGTAGCCTCATTCTTTGCATTGGAAGTAAAAAACTGTTTAAATAGCATTTTGTTTTCTGAATGTGAATTATTTTTTTTTGATGAATTACATAATAGTGAGCATGAAGTGCAAGTTATTTTTATGTCTTTTCTTGATGCACAATTTTAAACACTAAACTGCTGTTTTTGCAGATGAGTATGTGGCCAGCCTTCATCTCCCTACATTTGATGCACACTTGACTGAACTGTCTGACGAACAGGCCAAATACCTGGGCTTGAACAAGAACGGACCCTTTAAGCCAAACTACTACAGGTCTGTGGCTGCTTGTTAAAATAGTTTGATTTAAAGTGCCACTATTATGCTTTTTCAAATATGACCTTTTATGCAGCGTGTAATATAGCTGTTTGTGAATGTAAAAGGTCGGCTAAGATTTAAAGATCAAAGTGCATGACAAACTAAGTTATTGTCCCCTAAAAAAAAAGAACCAATTCTGAACTGCCTGAAACGAGTCGTCTGCAATTCCAGTCTCACTTCCTGTTACATAGCTATGCATATTCCTCATTGGCTGCCGGTGAACAACGTCTACGAAAGCAAATCCACTTTGCATGCACTTCAAAATGATGAGATTGATACAGTAAAACTGACACCATCGTTACTGTCCGTATCACTGTATCAAGTGCTGAGGAAGATGTGGAGCTGAAATTAAGATATAGGATGGGAGATTCGTTTCCAAGACGTGCTGTAAGCAGTAAACCAATCAAAACAGACTGGGCCATCTGACCAATCAGAGCAGAGTAGGCTTTCGGAAAGGAGGGGTTTAGAGAGACCCAATCGTTTATCGAGTGGTTTCAAACACTGAGAAAAGAGCTAAAGCTGCATTGTATATTATGAGAGTGTGTTTTGACCAGCGCTTGGATGCATGTAAACCTATTGTAGGAGACTCCAAAACAAAATTAGGAACCTTTAAAAAGGCATAATAGGGGCATTTAAAAACTCCTCAACCTGTCTGTTATTAACCATTTGTAATGTTTTATTTTTAGGTACTAGATCCATTTACAGATGGGAAACGAAGACTAAAGAAATAACCAAGACTCCATCAATTCATACTGACAAAAGTGAGACAGACCTGTGTGTCACAGCCTGCCTTTGAAGGGGAGGAAGAAGCGCTGATCTGATTGGTTGAAGGGCGTGGCTAATTAGCGCTATGGCAGTATTTATTTATTTTACGCTAGAATAACATGGCTAACCTTTTAGGAGCTGCTACTGCCAGTGGTGCAACCTAGCGACGTTTTCATGGAGATTTCACCGTTTCATCTTTTCTTAGCTTCATGTGTTAGTTGTACGTAATCAATTTAGAGATCTTTTATTGTTTAACTATAAGTTCCGGTAAAGACAAAAAAAAAAAAATGAAAAAATTGAAAATGTTCAATAATACCTGATGATTTAGTCATGGACATGCCCACTTGCATGTGCCCTGTTCTCTTGTTTTCTACATGATGATTTTTTTCTTTATGTAAAATGGAGGGTGGGACAGAATACAGTCAGGCGCAGGGTTTGAAATCGTTTATTTTAGTTGATCACACTATTCTTTTGATGTTGTTTATTTTTTTAAACTTGTATTACCGTAATTTTTACAGCAGATTTTAACATTTTGCGCTCTCTTGGTTCTAAATAAAATCTGTTGAAATTTAACTGGATTGTGAACAATTCAGGGGCGGGGCTTATTCCCACCATTCAAAAAGACTGGAAGCTCATTGGCTGATGCATTAGCATTTCAAATTTCACTCCCAAAAGCAACACACTCTTTCCACACAGTTTTTAAGGATATCAGTATTGATGTTTGAGATGGAAATGCTCAAACTGTGCGCATTCACAAATCTATCCATATTATTGCTGAAACTCATCAGGCTGTGTAATCACAGGGGTGTATATTAAGATATTTATACTTTTTTTTTAATCTTTTCCTTTTGCCATCATCTTTTCTTCCTATGAACTCCTCCTCTGTCTATCATTATAAAAATAAGCAATTAAATGTTATAAGATACTCTAGTGTAATATGAAATTTAATGAAACCCTTGTTTTATATACTGTGAAGTAGAGCCTATATCAATGAGATACCAAATGTACAGTTAATCCGGTACTGAGTTTCTTTCCAGGTCCTCAATGGGAGAGAGAGATGTGTGTGTGTTAAATGAAGCCAAGACCAACTGTGTACTCATTTCAGAGGATTGAAGGAAAGCTTTGCTGTTTGCAGGCCTGTAGAGCAAAAGCTGCCTTTGTGACTGGGATATTCAAATCTAATAAAATTGGGACCTATATTTTACTATACTTCTGAAAATCTTTATGGCAGATATTTATCTCTTTTTTGCCATCCGTGTTTGTCATAAAGGGAATCAAAATGACTTTTTACCTGTTTCCTGTTTAATGTGGCGTCACTTTCCTTTACTCACTGTCACATCTGTAGGTGTCAATCAGCTGGTATTTTTGTCCTACTTATGGTCCTTGTTATATGATAAAATATTATGTTACTGTTCCTGGGGTATTAAAAAAATTAGGCTGCTTATATCATACTGCAAAAAAAAAATATTTTCTTTCTCAGGATTTTTGATAATGGGATTTTCAACACATATTGAAACATTCTGAAATCAAGATTTATTTACTTGAGAAGCAAAGTGACTTTAGATATTAAGGGCCAGATTTACTAACAGCTTGTGCCAGCGCAAACCCTCCTTTGGTGTTAAAAAACTACTGTCAGGATTTACTAAAGACATGCAGTGAAAAATTTGCGCTGAAACAGGGTTATTTTTGTGGCTGACCTTATTGCATATGCATTTGTTTCAGACGCAAAATTTTGGGGTGGGAAGTATTTAAATGAATCATGCAATGTGCTTTGGTTCATCAATAGGTGGCAGCAGAGTGAAATGTGGACTTTTCCCTGTTTTAAATTTGGACTATTTGGTCTGAACTTCTGATCTAAAACAGACAGACATTTATTTTATTTTAATTACAGAATTATTGTATGTGTGTGTTAATTTCAGAATTAAAGTATGTTTATAAATAAAATGCAGTCCCAGTGAGAAGGAAAAATGTGTTAAGAGAAAAGATGCTTAATGTATTTTATGGGAATAATTTCAACTGATCTAACTAATTGATGTAAAAAATTTAAAAAAGTGTATCATATCTCTTACATTTTTAATTTTTTTAAAAAAAATCTGAAAAATAAAATGAATGTGTAGAAACTTAAAAATATGTAGAATACTATAAAATATGTAGAATACTTTAAAAGTATTAACACATCTTTTCGTACTAAACAATAATATATATATATATATATATATATAATTTAAATGTACCTCCCTCTTCTGTGTCAAAACGGACCCAAATGCATGTTAATTTGTTTTAATAAGTTTTTCTGGAAAACAAATGTTTAATTTTGCTTCTCAATAAAATGTATTTTGATTTAAGAATGTTTAGATATTTTTACTGGTAAGACAAAAATACTAAATATGATCATGTTTGCAGTGCAACTACAAATCCCTTAAGGCATAGCTATAACAGTGTTACGTTTTTTCACAAACTTTTGCTTTCTTTACAAACACAAGACGGATTAAATGATTGTTCATATGTTAGTGCTGCTCTTCGGTAGTTTGTGTTCAGAGCGTCGTATAAATCTGTAAATGTATATCGACTCACCCCATCTTTTCAATAATCATACTATCGCGTTCTTTGCCTTCTTAACACAATCTCTGTGTTAGTGTAGTGTAGGCCCTACGTCTTGTTAAAATGTTTTTAACCCTTTGTTTAAATTTTTTTTTTTTTTTGAGGTTACATGTTTGTGTGTGTGTGTGTGTAGTGCGCGCGCATTACAATGTTTAAGAGGCTCGTGTGCACAAACCGGGGTCTTTGCTGCAGTGTGACAGTAGACGGTGGTTCCAAGCCTGGTGTTTGCCAAGGATTTTTCGGGATGGTTTTAAAATCACGTGAGCGCATGGGATCAACACCAGCACCTCTTATGGAGAACGAGCGTTGACATAAAGACGTTCAAACATCTGTATATTTATTGTTGTAAATCTTCACTACAAACAAGAAAGTCTTTAATGATGAGTTGTCAACAATGTTGAAATATGGCAAGTGATGGTAGATGAGCAATAATCTGTAATCCTGAGGAACAAAAATAAAACTCACCAGTGTAAACTTTCTTTGGAGGTATTTGCCGACTGCGGTATTTTCTTCCACGTTACACTGCTAAGCAATCTTACTCAATATTTTTGTCTTGGTTAACAGTATAAATAGCCTAATCAGTCTTATAATTAGCAAATAATTATCAAAATCAAGTTTATGAATAAAATAATTTAAATATCTGCCGGTAAGAAATAGGCTATAACCTTGTTTTCCCTTTTGAATTGAGGATTTTTCTTACCTCGCTGGCATTTTTTTTTTTTTTTTTTTTTTTTTGCCATAAAGCATAAACTCACTAATAATTTATCCATCAATCAGAAAATAAGACGTTATATTTAATCATTTTGCTACTCACGTCTAAATGTATCTTGATAGTAGAATGTTTATTTGTACTGGAAGAAAATTGTTTTTCCTTTTTTTTTTTTGTAGTTTAGGCCTACTTGGTGTCATATCCATGTTTGACTGCATTGTTCATGTTTTTTTATTACTGATTCACAAAGAGCACAAACAAGTCCCTATTTTGTAAGGGGGTGTTTAAAAATGTTACACATGCTGAAAGCCGTAAAGAATGACCCATTTTCGAAATACTTTTGCACACATATTTTAGTCTTTGATCTAATACCTGACATATTATTATTATTTAAAAAACTTTTTTTCATATGCTTATGATTCATTTCTGGATTGTTTGATTATTGCACACCTCTAAAATCCTTGCAGTGTAAGCTCATCCGTTAATTTCTGTGAAGAGGAGACATGTTGTTTGTAGACATAAATAAGCTTTCAGCTTCTGCTTTCTTTAATTTCCTGAAAGTGTTCAAGACTGATGGGAGTACTGCTCTGTGCCAGGCCTAATTTAGAAGGACTATCATTTAGGGGATTTTAAATGCTGTAGGCATCTTGGAAAGCTGTTATGATGCCTGTAGGAAAAGTAGGCCTATAAGGTATTTTAAAGCTGTTGATATTCTTGGTGAGCTTAGTCACTTTGTATATTTCTGGACATTGAGCTCATGGATCAGAGTTATAATTGGACAGTGTAAACAGTGGGTGTTTATTCTGGACACATGATGGTTTGGGGGGTACTATGCTATATATGCAAAACCGAGAACAGCTGCTGTTGCCACTCACACCTTCAGGCTACATGAACAAACACAAGGTTGGCTAACTTGCCAATTTCACAAAGAGCTTTCTATCTGATTTAACAAATAAAAATAAGTTTTGATGGAATAAATCAATGTAGCCTAGGTTGTTTCTGTTAGGCCTATAGCCTATTAAACGATATTTTGACTTGATCAAAGCAGTTAATTTAGCCGTTACCATTTTAGTTTTTCTTTTTCTTTTCAAGTGCACATTCAAAGGCTGCTGCTGTTGGTTATCTTCATTCTGACCTGTTGTATGACAGAGGATAGCCTACACGACACCATGAAATTAAATTGGAAATTTTGGCTGCTAATTTATATGACAACGGCGTTTTGGGGGCCTGACAATAATTTTTTTTGAAAATAAATTTAAAAGTACAATTTTCTAAAAATGATACAGGCCTATACCGTTATTGTCTTTGTGTAAACTACAAAAATGTGATTTGCGCATACCTATACGTGTTCTATGTGAGTGTTTCTTTATAAAGTGACATCTACTGTTCATGGCAGTAGAATATAGGCCTATTTCCATATTTATATCGCAAACCTTCTGAGACTATACATGACACGTGAACACTATACAGTTGTCTTCTCCATGTAAACTACAAAAACGTGAATTTGTGAAAATGCTGACGTCATGTGCATGCGTAGTGTTTCTTTACAAAGGGACATCTATGGCTACTGGTCTGGCATGAATAATAGCAACAGCGTTTTTAGTGGGTGCACTGATCCGTGCGAACGGGTATCGTTTTGACAATGGTGCGAATAACGCAAAGGAAGTTTTCCCCGTTTCTAGTAATTGTCTGTAAACACCCTGAGAATGGTGCATCGTGTGAATGTGATAAAGTTGTGTGGCTTTCAGTGACCTCACTGCCAGTCTTAACCTTTTCTGTTGAAGTCTGTCATCTGGTGGGCGTCTTTCACACTTTCAAATTAAAATGTCTATTGTAGTGAAGACAATTGACTTGTAGCTGTGTTGACACCGCCATGCCGAACGTGTCCCCTTCCTCTCAACGATCACTAATTCTCTGTCAAAAACGTCACAATGTGGCTCTTTCTAGCTGTAGAGAAGAAAACTCAGTGTTCTTTCTGTTCCTCAATCTGAATAATAGCACTTTGTTTTGCCTCATCACAACAGCTCACATGTCTTAGATTGACTGGTGGTTTTATTTATGTCTTTATGTATTTTTACATTAACTAATAAGCGACACAAGCATTATGCATGGGGTGTTAAACACACACACACACACACACACACACACACACACACACACACACACACACACACACACACACACACACACACACACACACACACACACACACACACACACACACACACACACACACACACACACACACACACACACCACACTTCCAGATATTAAATAGAAACGAAAGATATTAACATTCATTATCGCAGGGTTTACCTCAACTTAAAGGCAAAATAATTCAAATTAGTAGGCCTACTTTCTAAGAGAACTAAATGGTCAGTTTTTTCAGTGGAAAAGCATTCATTGTGATGTTCTCTCTATTTTTTTTTAGGAATCACCAGAATATACACAAAATTCGTAAAAACATACAACTCACAACAAATATGAAAACACATAGGCTGAGTAAACAAAACATATGGATCTATGTGGAAGAAAGAAATAACAATTTATGGCAGGGGTAAAATACAATGTAAAGACGTAAAGACATTAAAGTAACATGCCTCATAATTCTTTTGCTTTTTTTAGTTTTTAAAATGGTCGAAAATAGTGTCATATGATGTGCATTGGAATGCAATAGTAGCACCTGCATTTTCGTGGTCAAATGCGGTGTGGGCGTGGCTCGCCGCAGGCTTTACCTCAGCAGCCAATCAGAGCGGTGGGGCCGGAGACAACTCTGAGCGTGGAATCCAGCAGCGTATGTTCCAGTGTGACTGTGTATTTCCGTGCGGCGAACACATCCTCAACCTGACAGATGCAGCAGACCGACGACATGGAGGTACCTTTACTTAATGATTCTAACAGTAACAGACAAAAGTCTCTTGCTCAAGAGAGAGATGGGTTCAGCCATCAGCTGAAGGATTCGGAGGTAATCCGAGCACACTGACAGTTCGCAGGGGTAGAGGGGTGTGTGTATATGTGTAAGGTGGCTTGTTGCTGGGGGCTTTTAAATGCCTCGAGCTGTTATTTTAGAAACATGCGTGGTGCTAAAAATACCTTCTCCGTAGGAATTTGATATGGTGTGACTGGCTGATGGTTTTATAGGGGAAATACATGCGTTTCATTTGCGTGACTTTGAAGGGGAAACATGAAGGGTACATTTGTTTCTGTCTTTAATTCCCACTTCCACTGTATATGTGTGCACATGCGCATGCAAAATGCTGAGAATGTATGCATTGGGCTCTTAATCATGTGTAAACATCACATTAACCCATTATTGTCAGTGGGCATACATTCCAAATGCATTATGATATATATATTCAAAACCAGTTTGGTCAATATTAGCCTAATATTATAGAATATTTATTGGGATATTGTGCTTTAAAGGGGTCAGTAGACTCTGTTGATTTTATTTGTAATATACAATCTGTTTGGGAATTATTTATTTTCATTAAATTTATTTAAAAGAGGCAGAGATCCATCCATCCATCCATGCATCCAAAAATCTACTCATTGCTCTTTCCAACACATGAACTTATTATTTATCAGTCATTAAAAATAAAAGCATGCGAATGCATATTTGAGTCTCTATTTGGCACCGCTCAGGGCATATTCAGTCTTCAAGGACAGTAACACATATTGAGCTGGAATATGTCCAGCCTAGTGAAGTTAAGGTTATGAATTCCTCAATCGTGATTGTGATCGTTAAGCATATTGAATGTGGCGGGTATTTTTTATTTTTATTTTTTTTATTTTTTAGAGGAATTAGAGAGTGTTTTACTCCTGCAGCAGAAATTTTCTAGGTCAGTGGTGGGGCGGTTTGAATGTACACAAAAAGCCTTAAAATTGTGTGCATGGCTGGAGTATATGACAAGGAGTGAAACTCAAGGGTCAAACCAGAATATACTGGATGTGAACCTCTGTGCTTGGTCTTATGATATGTGCATGCTAATATTAGTGATGAATTATTGTATCTGGCTGCATAAAAGGAGTTAAATGATGAATATTGACTGGCGCCTTTCAGTTTTTGGTCCACTAGGTTAATGCTTGCACAGGAAACCACATTGTACAGCCCCGTTTTGAGATTTGAGATTTACAGATTATTCCAGTTTGTTTTTGCATGCAACTCTTGTTCAGTTGCTCCTTGTTATGGTTTGGTTAGGCTTTGATTCAGCTGCACTTTGGGCTTTAGATTCATTGTTGAAATGGATGTGAATTTACTCAAAATATAAATAGAAAACTGGAATTTTAACCCTGTAAAGCCTGATATATGAAATAATACTTTTATTAATATAAAAAAAATTCTTAAATATTTTTTAAAAAGTAGCATATGTGTTTTGTTTTTTTACTGATTAAATATGACTAAATATCAGTGGTCACTCTATATCTTCCAGTAATATGTATTTTTAAACAGATATTTAAATGCTTAGTTTTATGATCAAAGCTCTGTAGTTTTTATTGTGGGGGGCAAAACATAATGCAGTGCAATACAATGATAAAAAAATAATTTTCATCAAAAGAATGATGTATCATATTAATCCGTGTCATGATTCAAAGCATAAATATGTATTGTGTTTTTAGGATTTTGTTCTAGTCTATTAGTATCCACAGTTTGCCTTTGTATCAGATGTTTTGGCCGTTGACCTGCCATGTTTTCTCTAAAACCATCAGTATCTGGCATTGGTTTGGGTTAGACATGAGAGTTCTGCTTCTGGGAGAACAGAGTGGGAGTATTTCATTTAGGGAAGGTGTCTGTAACGCTGTCAAAAGGAAAGCCCATGTCCCTCACTATCTCTCTCTTTCGGTTTCTCCCAAACAGTTCTCAGTTAGGGCCTTTAACCGGGAGTATCAATGCCATCTGCTCCTGAGGTTCAAAATAAAATGCTCCTAACTGTGCCACACATGTCTGTGACTAGAGAAAGAGGAAGAGGGTAAACATGAGAAATCATTAGTTTTTTGTGTACAACTGCATGCATACATAAAATCTGAACATGCATTATGATGATGATGATGATTAGGATGATTTCTCACATCCAATATACATTTTTTTGCCCATAATGCATTATACATTTAAAATAGAAATTTTGTTTTATTTCTAATCACTAATTTACACTGATGAAAAAAAATTGGCCTGATGCGGACCAGTTATTTTATTTTTTATTTTAGTTTTATTCATATTTTAAATTAGCTTTTATTTCTATATTTTTAGTTTTTATGCTAATTTATTAATGTTAATTTTATTTTTTTGTCATTTTATTATATTATTATTATTTAATTGCTATTTAGGTTTAATTTATTTTTATTTCAGTTTTAGTTTTTATTTATTTCCAATTAATAATTTTAGTGCTTCAACCTAAACTTATTTCAGTTTATTGCAAAGACAACATTTCTAATTTTCAACATCCCATTTTTGTTTAAGTTTTTTATTTTATCTATTTTTTTCAGCTTTATTTCAATTAACAGAACTGTTTTTAATAGGTTTAGTTACAATAATAACCCTGATGGGGACTGAAGTTTCCTCGATTGGCCGCTGCTAGTAAAGTCATCAATGTATTTTCAGCTAATAGCTGTCAAAGTAAAGAGTTCTGTAAAAGCACTCTATGAGAAGAGCGAGGTCAACGATCACTTTGAAAATGATCTCAGGTCTTGAACTCTGTAGCTGAGTCCACCAATATCAAGAGCTCTTTCAGAATCATTGTGAAAATATGTGGATAACGCTGGTCGTTTGGGTGGGTGGCAAAAAGAGTCCATTAGTCAAAAGGAAGTATGTGAAAGCAAATCTGAGGTTTGTCAAAAAGCATAATAGTGGGTGACCCAGTTGTAATGCTTTTTTTTAGGTCAGATGCCCCCATAATCGAGCTTAAGAGTGGTAATTATGGGACAAGCCTAATTTAAACGTAACACCATGTAGTGAAGAATAGATAATGCAAAATACAGGGATGAATCATTGTATATGGCTGCATTAAATAAGTTATGAATAATAAATGATGAATATTAACTGGCATCTTTTTTTTTTTGGTCCAGATCAATTCTGATACAGGAAACATTGTACAGCCCCATTTTGAGATTTACAAATTATTCCAGTCTGTTTCAAGGAATAGAGGAGCGTTCCGCTCTTTCAGTTGCTCCGTGTTTTGATTTAGTTGGGCTTTGATACAGTTGCACTTTGGGCTTTAGATTTGATGATTAACACTGTCTTTTTTTAAAACACTGTCTTTTTAATCTTTTGTCCACTTTCGACCACTTTTGTCCTAATTTCTTTAAGAGGAGGGTTTATGTGAAGGTAAATGTTTTTTTTTTCTCAGATCTTTTAATCTAATGGAGGAAATAAGCTCACACAATTTACATATGAACATGAAAGGAGACTGAAAAACATACAGAGAGCAGCATCTCTCCTTTCTGCTTCTCACACCGAACATGATTGAAGAAAATGCTTTTTAATACCAGGTGTAAACAGGGCCTTAATCTAGCAGAGTAAACCCAGTATATATATATATATATATATATATATATATATATATATATATATATATATATATATAATAGAAAGTGTTAGTATTAATGGGTCAAGTGTTGATGAAGAAGTTGCGTCTTAAGCTGTTTTTTGAAAATGGCTAAAGGCTCAGCTGCTCATGTTGAGCTAGGCAGGTCATTCCACAAACAGGTAACAGTCAAGGTAAAGGTTTGTGAAAGTCATTTTGTGCCCCTTTGGGATGACGCCTCAAGGCACCATTCACTTGCAGAACTCAAGCTTCCCTAGGGTGCAAAAGTCTGAAGTAGTGAGTTTAGGTATGGGGTGCAGAGCCAATGGTTATTCTGTTGGCAAACATCAGTGCCTTGAATTTGATGCGAGCCACTATTGGCAACCAGTGAAAATTGATGAAGAGAGGTGTGACATGCTTTCTTCGGCTCATTAAAGATCACTCTCACTGCTGCATCCTGGATCAGTTGTAGAGGTTGACAGTACATGCTGGAAAGCCTGCCAGAGAGCATTACAATAGTCCAGTATGTATAGAACAAGAGCCTGGACAAGGAGTTGTGTAGCATACTACACATAGGAAGGGCCCGATCCTCCTAATATTGTATAAGGCAAATGTGCAGGACCGAGCAGTTCTAGCAATGTAGTCTGTGAAGTTTAACTGATAATCAGTCACAACTCCAAGGTTCCTGGCTGTCTTGGAATGAGTTATGGTTGATTAACCTAGCTTAATGGAGAAGTTGGGTTAGCCAAAACCACAAGCAGCTCTGTCTAGGCAAAGTTGAGTTAAATGTGGTGGTCCTTCATCCAGCAAGAAATGTCTATCAGGCATGCCGAGAAGCGAGCAGCTACTCTCGGATCATCTGGATTGAATGAGAGGTAGAGTTGTGTGTCATCAGCATAGCAGTGATAGGAAAAGCCATGTTTCTGAATGTCAGATCCTAGTTATGATATGTAGATGGAGAAGAGAAGTGGTCCAAGCACTGAGCCCTGAGGCACCCCTGTAGTTAGATGTTGCGATTTAGACACCTCACCCCTCCAAGACACCCTGAAGGACCGACCTGAGAGGTAAGACTTGAACCACTGGAGAGCAGTTTCTGTGATGCGACACCAAAACCTTAAAAACACACAGGGTGTAAAAAAACACATATAATGAATCAAAGCTCATCATAAGTAGCTCTTCCAAAAGCTGAGGTAAATTCTAATATATACAAGGTGCACACAACAAAACAAAAAATGTCAGTAGAGAACAGTTACAAACTCTTCCTCTCCCGGAGTCCTACACCGTAAAGACCCAAAATGCTTATTACAGATGCAAACTTAGAAAATCTACCAAAATTGTATAGCATCCAGTCACCCTTAACAAGCTATTTATAATCTGAGATGCTTTAATCCTAATCACAATTGGGTATATGAATTGAGATGCAACGTGTGGCTTTAATTGTTAATTTTCACTTACTGTAGTATGCAGTGGTGCGTCTTCATATTTAGATCTTTGTGGATACTGAGTTACTGTGTGGTACTGCACTTATGGAAATGCTACACTGTCAGTGTGTATGTGTGAGCATGTGTAAATTTCCTTTACATTTCCCACTCTGTAGTTGTTGAAGTACTAGAGTAGTGTGTCCTAGCTAAATTTGCATAATTACAGGAAAAAGCACATGCTGATGAAATAGTGGAAAGACCTGAAATGCAGTTGGTAGGTGCTCCAGGATGTTAGACACGTGACACTTTCTGTTGTAGCAGTGCAGTTATTGTTTGCTTCTGGTCCGCAGGGGTCCATGGAGTCCCCCAACCTGGAGTTTGAATATGGGGACACAGATGGCTTCACTGCTGAGCTCTCAGGTCAGTCAGTCACACAAACCTATCTGGGTGAACAATCACTGAATTCGGGTGATTTAATCTTTTAAAAGGATGCATTTAAACAACATATGGAAGCAGCACAAGAACAGTTTTAGATGTTTAAACGTAGATTTCATATTAAAATAGAATTCATTGAAGAACAGATGTGCATTATATACTGTATATATTTACTGATAGGTTTAATGTTGCAATTTTAACACTGGTCCTGTGCATGGTTCATGCGTTTCATTAAAAATTGGAGGTTGTATGCCTTTAATTATACTAAATGTGGCAGTATATAAAGTATTAGGTTACACTTTATTTCAATAGTCCACTTTAGACATTCTAATAGCTTTGCAACTACACACCAACTAACTTTTATTCATTTGCAACTACATGCCGTTAGAGTTTTGGTAAACTGTTAGGTTAGGGTTAGGTTAGGTTAGGGTTAATAGAGCAAGTTGACATGTAGTTGCAAAGTTACTTATGGTTAGTAGAATGTATGTTTGAAAAGTGTTACCAAGTATTATACAATATAATTTGTTAGTGTTATTTGCTGTTGATGCTTGTTACTATAGTATTTAGGGACAGTTTGAGCCTCTCTGTCTAAAGACTCATTATAGTGCATTTTAATTGGCATGTAATGCACAACATGCCAATTACGGTTTAATGAATGTATTTTACTACGGAAAGCCCATGTTATGTGTTTGTTTTCTTTTAATCATATGTATTTTTTTGTCTCTTTCACACAGAGCTGTACAGCTACACAGAGGAACCAGAGTTCAGTCTAAACAGGGACTACTTTGAGGAAGACTTCAAGAATCATGGTAATGTAGCCAGTGTTATATTACATATTACAAGTCATATGTTTCGGTAATGCACTGCAAAAAAAAAAAAACGAAATATATATATATATATCGTTTTGTATTTTTTCATGGAATAAATATCCAAAGATTTTTAAAACGGGTCCTTCCCACTTTGGAAAATACATTTTTCATGTTTTAAGCATAAACCGACAGAGGTCTAAAGGTCATGGTGATGGAAATAAATATGAGATGGGAGGAAAATACATATTTTAATGCTGTTGCATTCGCTCGCAAAGGTTTTGTGTTTCCCTGAGACAACACATATTAACAAACAGATCTTTATTTGTTATTGCATCTTCTAACATCATAGTGTTTAAGATTTTGTGCTCAAATTGCATTGTAATTATAAGAAACTGCTTGGAGTGCAGGTTGCGTAAACCGCTTAGACTAGTCTTACAAGTTAGGCATCAAATTGTTTTGACTGTTGATAACGCTTTTAAATCGGTTACATAACTTAGATTGGTCTAATATAATACTGAAAAGTAAGACTGAATACCCCTTGACTAACTGCTAGTGGTCATACTAGATCTTAAGACACTGTCTTAGCCTATTGGCTATATTTATGCAACTGGCCGAAGCTTCATTTCCACCTGTGTCTGAAAGAGAACGGAAATAAAGCCTCAGCAAAATTCCTCCGTTCTTTTTCTGTGAGAAAAGGAGAAGTTTAATGAGTGTATGTTGTGTGTTGTGCGTGTGTGTGTGTTTGTGTGTGGGGCCTGTGGCCTCAGGCTTTACCCTGCCTGCTGTGTGCACAATCTCACCTCACCAGACCTCTCTCTCTCTCTCTCTCTGTATTCCTTGGCACTGCAGTCTCTACTGAATGGAAAAAAGTGTCTGGATCAACCACGTGATGTTAGCTTTTGTCAATTGTGTGCGCTGCACGTCTGTGTTGATTCTGAAGCAACTTCATGACACGTGTTGGAGTCGTTTACAAGACACATTCGTACTTTTGAAAGTTGCTGCAATCCAAAGTGGTCATATTTTTTTTCAATTTTGTCTACTTATGAGTTTAATTTTCCATCCTCTTTTGGGCACTTTCAAGAAAATGGGTCATCGAAAACCATTCCCATTTGAAATGCACTGCAATAAATTATTTTTTTCTTAGTAGTTTTGTCTTGTTTTCCTGTACAAATATCACAACATTCTTAAATCAAGATACATTTACTTGAGAAGCAAAGTGACTTAAAGGGGTCATGAATTGAGAAATAAATTTTTCTTGATCTTTTGACATATAACAGGTCAATCATGTATGTATTATAAAAATGTCCTGTAAGTTTCAGAAATAAATGTTTTCTTTTATTGAAACCAGGCTCAGAAAACAACTTGTTTCGGATTTCGTCTCAGTATGATGTAATAGTGTGCCAAAAGACTACCCTCTGCAGAAGAATATCAACGCCTACTTCAACATCATTGACTCTTTAGTCCTGACCACCGATTTATGACATGTAGTAGTAAATACGAAAGAAATACAAGATAGATATGAGCAAAGTAAAAAATGTGTTTCTTTTGTATGTTGTCTTCTGATTCGGGATCTCTGGCTCAAAAGTGTATGGCTGAATTTTTACCAGTTGCCATTTTTCAACATGTTGCCAGAAATTTTCTAAATTATTCCACACGTGTTACAGGGATGTTGACAATTATTTTAATATACAAAACTGTTACCCAATCATTGCAGTGGGGATTTAATTCCCAGTTTAAAAGAGAGGGTCAAAAACAGGATAGAAATGAGCCTATTAATACAAAATTAGGATTAGGATAACATTATAAATTTAAGAACTCAATTCATGACCCCTTTTTATGAAAAATGAATCAAAATGAAGTGAGTTTATGCTTAAAATAATTTTAAAAATCTGCCAATGGGGTCAGAAAAAGACACTGGATTCAAAGGAAAAACTAGATTTTTCTTGTTTTAAGCAAAAAAAATGTATACATTTTTCAGGGAAACTTTTTTATACTATTTTTATTTTGCTTCTTAAGTAAATTTGTCTTGATTCAATAATATTTAGACATTAGCATTGGAAAACAAGACAAAAATACTAAGTTTTGCAGCAAACATTTCCATAATACTCCAAGATCAAAATCATTCTCATCAAAAATCAAATGTAAATCTTTCCGTGTCAGATGAATGACCTCAGGGATTTAATTTTACACATTCCTTTCACTGAAGACTTTACAGCAGAAATCTGCCACACAAACTCTCTAATAAGCGTATGGCAAATGTTTTACCAAGCGCATTTTCAAACCAGGAAGGTTTGTACAGTAATTTGCATTCATTAATCCCCCTCTCGTATATATAGTTGAGGCACATTTATGAAAAGAAAGGTCAGTGAAGTGAACAAGTATGTGCCGCCCCTCTCACGGATGTCTGAGCAACACAAATCCTGACTAATCTTTCTCACATGTGAGAAATGAACCAGATTGGGAGGTGGTAGAAAATGACAGAAATGATCAACATGGACAGAGATTTGATTCTTCTGTCCTCTGCTCTCAGTGAAGGGTCGGAGGTGGATGGAGTTGAGTTTGGAGGAGCAGAGGGCGTATGTCATGAGATTGCTGGATGCTCTGGAGGTCACAGATCGGGACAAGAGGCTCAAAGTGGCCCGGGCCATCCTCTATTTGGCCCAAGGTACGAATATAGCACATGCAACCAGAGTATGCTTTTTTTATAGAGTATGCTTTCAAAAATAATGGCTAAATAGATTTTATTTATCAATTAACTTTTATTAACTTAATCAAATTATTTGGTGTGACCACCCTTTGCGTTTAAAACAGCTTTTTTCCTCGGCACGCTTGCACATAGTTTTTCAGGTAGCTTTGCAGGAAGGTTTCTTCAAGTGTCCAGGAGATGTTGCCACAGTCCTTCTGGATTTAGATGGTGAGATCAGATCTCTGTGTGGATCATACCGGCTGTCTTCAGACTCCTTGCGCATTCAAAAATCTCACTAGATTATTACAATTAATGGCAAAAAGAATGTTTGGAAATGTAAACTGATATTTTACTACTGATTTACTACAGCAAAAGATATAAATAACTGGCTTAAAACCTTTTTTATATACAGTACTGTATATCAGGGCCCTTAAAATATTGTTCAACTGCAACTTAATATATTTTCATAATTATTAAGCACATATCCCCCTAATTCTCATTACTTAATGCCGTATTGTTTAATTTGTTGTACTGCCTTTAATTTATGAATATTTATATAAAAAATATTGTATTTCAGTATTTGTTTTTAGTAAAAATATTATAAAAGATTAAATTATACAAACCTTCTTAACAAATTCTTGTTAACTAAAAACATTTCTGTTAATTAAATTAATAAAACTGAAATAAAATAAGATGTAAACATTACACTTTATTTGTTGACTAAAATTAGAAATGTTGCCTGGCAATAAACTGAAACAAGTTTAAACTGAAGCACTACAATTATTAATGGGAAATACAAACTAAAAAATGTAAATAAAATAGAATAAAAAATAAATTCATCCTAAATAGAAAAAAAACTAATAACATTAGTAAATAACAAAAGTACATAATGAAATGACTAAAAAACCCTAGAATTAACATAAAAATAAAAACTAATTCAAAAATATGAATGAAACTAAACTGAGAAAAATATTACACTGATGAGAATTTGCACATAAACCATCTTAATTGGCATGAAAATAATAGCAAAAAAATTCCTATCTTAATCAAAAAACGATTTCTTGTTTTTTCTTCCTTCTGTGTGTGTATTAAGGTGTGTTTGACGAGTGTGACACCGAGACAGACGTCCTCTACTGGTCTCGACACAACGTCTTCCTCCTCTACGACATGGGCATCTTCACAGCTCTGCTGGAGCTCCTCAGCATGGAGATAGAGTGAGTATCTTCATTTCCCAAAATGCCTCAGTCTCTCTTTAGAGATCTGTGACTGAGGCCAGACCATCTGCTGCAGGCAGGGAAAGACTGAAATATTGAAAGAGACAGACAGCGAGGGAAGTGTTTAACAGTGCTTCTATTTTTATTCTCTTTCTCCTGAGGGAGCAGGTTAGAAACGGCTCAGTCATGACTGTGTGTGCGAAACAGTGTTTAAGGGGTTGTGTATTTCTGCAGTTCTCCTGGGTGTTGTCCTAATGAACCATACACCTTTTCCTTTTCTGTTTCTTAATGCCCGCTGTGTATGGTAGCAGCTGCCTGGGCGGCATATTTCTCTAATTACCCACATTAAGTACACTTTCATGTTAATGGATCTTTCTATTCCATTAAGAGAGTGATATCAGTGATATCAGATGTCTCTCTGAGTATTGCACATCCAGAACACCCAAAAAAAACAACAACCCAAAAATGAAGGTGCAAAGAACACATTAGTAACGTCATAGCAACGGCCTGGAGTTGATACCTGATTATAAATCTCACTGGCTCAAAACTGCGTTGTTGAGACAAAAAAACGCAGATAAGTTGCAATGGTGTATATGTCTATATGTATTTTATTATTACATTTAGAAATAATGTTAAATACCGGTAAACAGTTTTAATGGTATTCAGAATAGAAATGCAAAACAAAGTATAAAACTAACATATATTATGGTGGCATTCAATATGTATCATATGCGGCAAACATATACAAAATATATTTTAAGCGAAACTGAAACTATATGGGAAATTCACTATACAAATAAGCTTGGGCTCTTGTACCTTTCTCATTCGGCACAAATCCAAACGTGTGCACTTTGCACTTGATTTAGAGGCTAATAAAAAGAATTGTTGATTAAATTTATATTTCTTAGAAAAAGCTTAAAAATAATGAAAAACTAGCTCAATGCTTTATTTGCTCCCATAAAACGTTTATGAATTAAATGATAAAAAAAGGGATTTTATATTCACATATCCTAATTTGTATTAGAAAAATCTTCAGACAATAAATATTTTATTTTATAATATTATATAATTAGTGCTGGAATTGTTAACTAAAACTATTAAGAATATTAATGAAATAAAGCTCAACAAAATATAAATATTAGATGTACATTTATAATTTTCGTTTGAGTTAAAGTGGTAAAATGACAAAAAGAAAAATGAATTAAAGCTAAAAAGAAATTGCTAAAAAATAATAAAATGAAAAAAAAACACATAATAAAATGACTAAAACTTAAATTAAATTGAAACTTAAATAAAAGCTATTAATAATTCAAAATATTTAAAAAATATGTAATATAATTAATATAACAATCTCACTGTGTCCCTGGAGAACGTAGCTTTTTTTTCAGATGATAAACTGCGTCTTATAATGTTTCATATATTAAATTTTAACTACCGTAGGTTTTGGTTTATCATATTCTTATGAAGTTAATATAAGCATCAAAGAAAGATCAAAAAGGCACATTTCTTTTGTGTATCATTCTGACACCTGCTGTCATCTCTGGTCTTTATTTCCTGCACCCCCGCCGTCTCTCTCCGTTTCCTCCTGCTCTTGTGTTGTTGAGAGAGCCTCAGAGTGGCCGTCTGTGATCTGTTCTTCAAAGACAGCCTGGCCACCATGCCTCTCCTCTTTCAAGCCCCTGCCTGGCGGATTTAATGTATTTGTACCATTGTCCTATCAGCCCACACAGCAGAACTGTGCTCTACCGCTGCCTCTTCTGCTGTTTATGATGCCATACATTTAGCCCTCCAGCTTCTCTGAGCATTGATTAATATTTGGCAAAGCACAACATATTGAAATGATCAAGGTTGACAGCTTGTCAGGTGTAATAAGCTAGTATTTGTGCTCCAGAATGAAAGCAAGACATTAGACCACAAGCCCTGTTTGCCTCTCACAAACTCATTTATATTGTATTTTGTGGCGTAATAAAACCATTGGCTGGCTGTAATGAATCTTTTGATGCAGAAGTTATGTAAGGATGTCCGTAGAGTGCTATTTTGAATTGGTATTGTTCCCTTTTCCTCCAGTAATAACCAGGCGTGCAGCACCGCGGTAAGAAAGCCAGCCATTTCGCTGGCAGACAGCACTGAACTCAGGTAAGATGTCCACTGGGAACGAATCATTTTCTTCTTTCACAGACATTCAAACACTCTCTCGCAACATGACTTCTTTTCACCCAACCCACAATCCACTTCTCAGATTTACTGAGGCAGCCTCAGATCTTTCTGACGGCAGCCTCATATGCCTTCATGTTTTTGAGCTCAATATATCTGCTCCCTCTAAGCAAACATAATTGAGACCTGAATGTTGTTTTCTTGTGAGAAGTAAAGCTGCTGCATTAGCTGATTATAGAAGGAAAACACTTGCCTTTGGTCACAATAAACAAAGACTCTTACACACACTCTTACACACAATCGCTCTGATCGCTCTAATTTGCATTATGTTCTAAAGGGTTCTTCTGAGCATCATGTATCTGATGGTTGAGACCATACGTGTGGAAATGGAGGGTGACAGTCCTGAGAGGAAGGCAGCCAGAGAGGCCTTCAAAACAGAGCTGGGTGAGAAAGAGCTGTGTCCTTAAGTCTTACAGATATTCAGAATATAGTGTGTGTGCGTTTGTGTGTGTTGTGTTCGCAGTGGTTGGCTGTTGACCTTCTCTATGGTGCAGTGATTAACCTCCCTCCTCCTCTCAGGTTCACCCCTTAATAACGGAGAGCCTTTTGCCCTCCTCCTCTTCACCATGGTAACCAAGTTCTGCAGTATGAATGCGCCCCATTTCCCCATGAAGAAAGTGCTGCTCTTACTGTGGAAGACCATACTGGTTAGTTTCAATATACACACATCAGAATTACTATAAAATATGTTCCAATTTAGATCAAAACTTCGATTCTATTCTTTTCTAGTCTAGTCCGCATATAAATCACTGCTCATTCTATGCTATTCTGTTATGAGGTTATATTCAGTTTGATTGCATTTCACTTATAGGTTACTTCTATTATATTCAATTCTGTTCTACACTTTAATCACTGCCTATTCTATGCTATTCTGTTATGCTGTTACATTCTATTTCATTCTATTTCACTTATATATTACTTCTTCTATTGTATTGTTTTGTATTCTATTCTATTCTATTCTATTCCACACATCAATCACTGCTTATTCTGTTATGCTAAGTTACATTATATTTTATTCCATTTCACTTATAGATTAATTCTATTCTACCAGATAGAATTTTTAAAAAACGGATAGGTTTTTTCAATATCAAGAATCAAGTCAATAACAGACCTGTTTCCGTCGCTATAGTGCTCTGTCCATTGATCTTGGTTTCTGTGTGTTGACGTGCACCTCAGTTCACACTGGGAGGTTTCGAGGAGCTGCAGGAGATGAAGGTGAGGATGAGAGAGCAGTTCAACCTGCCGCCGCTCCCTGAGGACAGCATTAAGGTGGTGCGAAACATGCGAGCCGCCTCACCTCCAGCCTCGGCCATGGAGCTCATCGAGCAACAGCAGCAGCAGAAGAGAGGACGCAGGAGCCGCAGGGTACGAGAAGCACACGACAAACACACAGCTTTCAAAGCAGTTGCACAAGCAGAAACCATGTGAAGAAGTACAATCACTGTGCCAGCATGAGTTGAGCTCACTACACACAACCACTCATGCGCATAAACCTATACAATCAGTATGTGAAATACAAAACACACAAAAAAATTCTGATCCGTGCTACCTATTTATACTAATAGAATGGCCCATCCAGCCTGAAAAACTTACACAAACCTTTAAATAAACACACAATGGACTACATGCCTGTGTTCTACCACACTCCTGCCTTTAAAGACACTCTGACATTGCAACGGTGATGTCACAATGAGAGTGAAATTTAGCAGTGTACCGATTGGCCGGTCTGTCTGTACAACATTGTGGACCAATCACAGCAGGTTTCACGCTGCAAATTTTTTTTTTCCAGTACAAAAATAAGTATGGTATAGTTCACCCAAAAATTAAACTTCTGTCATTAATTACTCACCCTCATGTCGTTTCAAACCCGTAAGGCTTTCGTTCATCCAATATCTTTTTTATGAAATCTGAGAGCTCTCTGTCCCAATTGACAGCTGTTCCATTGACAGCTACGCAACTACCACTTTGATGCTTCAAAAAGTTAATAAAGAGATCATAAAACCAATCCATATGAATTGAGCAGTTTAGTCCAAATTTTCTGAAGAGACACGATCGCTTTATTTGATGAACAGATTGAATTTTTTTTCAATCTGGCTTTTATTCACATATAAACATTAATCAATGCACACATCAGTTGTGGTAAACAGAAGCTCAAACATATTCGCTTGACGTGCGAAAACCAATTACGTTTATTCTCGTGTTACGCAGCACGTTTGAGCTTCCGTAAGAGGTTTGTTCTCGCATGTCAAGCAGGTTTGGTTGAGCTTCTCTTTATGTTCGCTGATCAATGTTTATATGTGAATAAAAGGTGAATTTTATAAAGCAATCATGTCTCTTCAGAAAATTTGGACTAAAACACTGAATTCATTTTGGATTAGTCTATTTATGAACTTTTTAAAGCATCAAAGTTTCAGTTGCGTAGCTGACAATGGAGGGACATAAAGCTCTCAGATTTCATCAAAAAAAATCTTCATTTGTGTTTTCTGAAGATGAACGAAAGCCTTACGAGTTTGGAACGACATGAGGGGGAACTATCCCTTTAATGTTTGTGTCATATTGCTTCATGAGTAAATGTATCTTGATTTAAGAATGTGTAGATATTTGTACTGGAAACTAAGACAAAAGTAATGAGTAAGAAAATCTCTTTTTTGCAGAGCACAGTTTTTGACTTTCCTCTGTCTCCCTCTCTACTCCTTTCTGCCCTTTTCTCTCTGGGTTTTGGTTTTCCTGTTGGCTCATTCCCGTCTCTTCCTTGTGTCCCTACAGAGTGCCTTTGTTGATAGCTTGGAAGGAGACAGTCCATATGCCAAGAAACAGGTCTTTACCCTAAACCCCTTTTGTGCATTTTCTTTGTTGTGGGCTGGCCTTGCACTCTTCCACTCTCTTTTCCTTCACAGCAATTTGTTTATCCTTTGAAACTTGATTTGGGGAAGGGAAGGGTTCTGAGAAATACAGCTGACCATGGCTACCGGATATAAGCAAAACTCTCTCTCCTCCTCCTATCTTTCCATTTGCACATCTTTCCACACATTCTCAGTCAATGAGAACCACATAGACACACTGCGGCTCCCACTAGCTAGCAGAATGGCTTTTTCTCATAGGCAACCAATCACAGCTGAGTCACCTTTGCTCATGGCCCCAGCACCTTCCACAGACACACTCATACATTGACTGCAATAGAACAAAGGATGACGCTCCACTAATGCACCTCATGCCTGATGCTTGCTCTGAATCTTGCCATTCATCCGTTTGCACAACACTAGAGATGTAAAGAACTTGTTTTTTGTGCCTTAGTTGAACTGAATCTGCACAGGAATGTTGAAAAAGGAGTTGCAGTGTTGTATCTAGAATGTACGAGTCTCCAAAATTGCGTAAAGGATTCAAAGTTTTTGTGATGCTTATCATTTGCAGGTTTACGGAACAGTAAGTTTTAGCAATAAACACTAACTAATGGATGGGCAATGTAATGATAAGATTAAGCAATGAAAAATTAACACAAGTAACTGGGTGACCGTTATGTGAGTCTCGTTCAGTGACTGTAACATTTGAAACCTCTCATTCATGATGTTTCATTTTGGACAGTTGATATTTTATTTTACATAAAAAGGATGCCAAATGAAACCACTTGATTTTAAAATTATAACACACCAAGCGGTTGCCGTCGGTGAGCATTTGTCAGGCTAGTTTTTGAGGTGTGTTCAAGCGTAGCATTTTGGTCCAGACGCAGACGACGCTAGGCGACAACACAATAGCCTTTCGTCACCAATGTCGGTTTGGTGTGTTACGGCCTTTACAACTTATAAATGAGACTCGATATCAGGGTCCAGAGTAATATGCTCATTTGCAACTTGATATTAAACTCTTTCTTCTTCTCTTGCAGCCCCTGGTCAAGCAGGACAGCCTGGACACTTACAACGAACGGGACCCTTTCAAGAACGATGATGCCCGGGATGAGGAAGATGACCCAGAGGATGTGGACAGTGGCATCGAGGGAGAGGTCGACCCTCTCGACAGAGACGTCATCATCCAACCACCACCGCCACCACCACCGCTGCGGCCCCCAACTGAGAGAGTATCCTTCCCCAAGGGCCTGCCCTGGGCCCCTAAAGTCAGGTAGCGTAAAATATCTTTTCTTCAAATGTTACTCTACAGGATGGCCAGAATGACCATAAACTCAGGGCTTTTTTTGCTGGTTTCAAAACACACCACACTGGATATTACCTGCGATACATTTTCACTTAAATTTAATGCTTTAACAGTTGGTGACATATGCTTGGAAAAACACCTGAGATTAAAAATATAATGTCAGCGACTTACCTATGATGCATCAACCTCACATTTGAATAGGCTGTACTATTCGAATTCATGATTGGTTGACTGCCAAATTATAATATTAAACAAAACGATTAACCGATTTTTAGTCATTTCAAATAAGGATTTCTGTTCAGAATGATTTAACTTTATTTAGTTTTTGTTCCTGATAAAGTTTTGTTTGTTTTTGTTTTCGTTCCTTGAACTACTATGTTTCCATCCACCAATTTTTATCATAAACTACAATGGAAACACATTTACAGAATAAATCCCTCTGTGCAACAAAAAAGGGGGGATGTGACAGAGGAACAGAGGATGTGATTGGATAACTGGATTAACCAGCGGACCAGTCGCATCGACAGCCTCTCAAATGTTAGTTATTCTGAAATGCCTGAGTCAAAGTCTGTCAAATCAAAAAATCATCAAAATGATTTGGTTCAATTCCTTTCCAGAAATAGATCTCATGACAGCATTTACTGCGTTTCGTCTGCGCAGGTGCAAGTCATTTATGATGTAGAAAAAAGTGCCATAGTGGCTTCCACTATTGCAGTAACTTCCATTTTTATTATAGAAATTTTGTGACAATTTCCCAGGAAGGGATGAATTTGTTCTCCTGAACACATGGGGTGGAAACGCTGCCTTATTCTCAAATGTTTCATACGATATTCCAATTTTGCGCATAATTTAAATTTGCAACTTTGTCATAGCAAAATCATAGCTAATGAGAACAGTAATATTCTGAAATATTGCAAATAACTGTTTTGTATTTGAATATATTTTAAAATGTACTGTATTTGATGCTCTGTATCCAACTGCCTAGAAAAATCCACTTCACCTCCTGTGCTAGAAATACAGGCTCCAGTATGTCTGGCTTAAATAATGCATATTCGTGGACAGAGACAGATGAACATGGGGAAACGGTGGAAGAAAGGAAAGAAGGAAAAAGAGATGAATTTGGAACAGTGAAAGCTGTGACAGTCACAATTGATCAAATCCTCTTGATTATTTATTATGCAGTACAGTATTTACCTGTGAATTGTAATGCTGTGCTGAGCAGCGCTGCTGCATGAAGATGAGAACGATAGGGTGGCGGAGGGGGTGTTGCAGCAATTTAAAGAGGTTAGCGTAAAGATGACAGTCCTGAAAGGATGCCTTTACATTGATCTTTTTGATGTCTGTTGGTAGCAGTCCTGTCCTAAACTAAGAAAAAGCTATCTGTTTATAGCCAAACCAACTCCTCCTTTTTCCTTCCACAGAGAGAAAGACATCGAGCACTTTCTGGAGACCAGCAGAAATAAATTTATCGGCTTCACCTTGGGAAAGTGAGTCTTTGATCAGTTCACCTGGGCTAAAGCTGCTCCACTAAGGTTACAAATCTATGATAACCTATAATAAAGGTCACCTTCATTATCATTAAATCAGTATACTCTGCTGTTTCTGTTTTACACTGGGTATTTGTTCTTTCTGATGTTATTTTAGTGACACTGACACTCTGGTTGGGTTACCCCGGCCCATACATGAGAGTGTAAAGACTCTGAAGCAGGTGAGCATGGAAACATTTTGTTTTCTAGTATTCTTCTTGACAGCTGAGGATTAAAGTGGGCCTATTATGCTCTTTTAAATTTTCCACTTTCTTTAGTCTGTAATGTTGCTGTTTGAGCATGAAAAATGTCTGCAAATTTATAAAGTCACTCATATCAGTGCGCAGTTTCTGAAGTCCCTGAAACGCCTCCGTTGTAGTCTTGAGTTTTCTTCTGGGAACGAACACGTCACAATATTCCTCATTTAAATAATTCCTGCCCAAGTTATATGCAGAATAAAGGGCTGGGCCTGGCTGAGTTAGTTAGTAGTGGGTTAAAACTCGCTGTTCTGGCAAGAAGCGTGACTTTTCCCAAACACGCTCAAAGCGCTTGACCAATCACAACACACTGCTCCAGCTGACCAATCAGAGCACGTTGTGCTGTTTGGAAGGAGGGTTTAATATCAAAAGATCAAGCTTAAAATCCTATTGTAGTAGACCCCAAAAGCAAAATCAAGATTTTTGAGAAAAGAAATAGGGTTTCTTTAACAAAGAGGGTTTGAACATTACTATAAATATTCATGAATACTAAATGGTAATTTTCTATTGATACTCCATAAGTGGATTATATCTGTTGGGTTTACCAGCTGTTCTGCCACAGATATGCATTGACGTGAATCTAGTGGTAAAATGCGTGCTCTATTGGGGCTATTTCAGCCAATCACAGTTTAGATATCCATCCTTGGTCACCATGGAAATTCTCTCTCGCTGATTCCTTTCCCTCTCCAGCACAAGTATGTCTCTATAGCGGAGGTCCAGATCAAGAGAGAGGAGGAGCTGCAGCAGTGCCCCATGACTATGGTAAGTGACTCAAATTCACTGTTCTTGTGCATTTATTACTGGTCCATTAAGCTGTCAATCTAAATTGTCTCTTTTGATCGGCTAGGGTGAGGAGGAGGTGGAAGAAACACCTGCAGAGATTCTATATTTGGGAATGTTGCCCAGCCTCTCACAGTATGTTGTAAGTGTCCCCTATAGTGTCTTTCTAACTGAATTTTACACAAACATTCTAATTACATATTCACAAGCATCTGAGTGTGTGTTTGATCATTTTCTTTCTGATAACATTTTACAGTTCTATCTGTCTTTAAGACCAGACACAGGCAAAAACTGTAGTGAGAATTTGGGCTATTTTATAACATAGTTACTGACTAGTGGAAAGAAAACACTTTTAAGTGTTTATTTTATTGCACTTTATCTATTATTTGCATCAGTAGATTTCAATTACAATATATGTTTAAAGGCCGTTTTCTCGAAATGAGTCAGAAATATCCACTTCAGAAGTATTTACTTACAGCAAACTTTCCAGTTTTATTCCCATCTATATTCTGACAGTTTTTACTTTTTTTGTTTTCCTTCTGGCTGTTGACAGTTTTTTCTGATTTATGGAATGATATAAAGAGAATTCCCCTCTGTTAAATTTTTTTGACTCTAATATTTCAATAAAACGAAACCAGAAGTTGTTTAATTTTACCAATGCTCAGATTGTCCAAAAACACGTTCCAAAGAAGAATCGTGAAACTCTGCTCCCTGATCTACTTCCCAATATTGGATTATGCATCACATTTGGTAATAGTGTAGTGCTAAATGCATGCAACTATTCAGACAAACCAGGTAGGAGTGTTGCACTAATGTTATTCTCTGTGTAGATTGCTCTTTTGAAGCTGCTTCTGGCTGCAGCTCCAACCTCCAAAGCGAAGACAGATTCTATCAACATCCTAGCCGACGTTCTGCCAGAGGAGATGCCGTAAGCCTACACACAAACGCACATACAACAGAGACTAAAATGGTGCATGAAGAGATCAGTGCAGTTTGTTTTAGACGCACAGCAAACATTTGGCATGTTTGTGTGTGAAACAGAATCACCGTCCTCCAGAGCATGAAGCTGGGCATTGATGTGAACAGACACAAGGAGATTATCGTCAAAGCGATTTCAGCTCTCCTGCTATTGCTGCTCAAACACTTCAAACTCAACCACATATACCAGGTCAGACCCCCCCCCCCCCCACCCCTCTTTATTTTCCATTTCTTTCTCTGCTTGTGTCGCTCTGATCTCCTGCACTTGACTGACCCTGCATTCTGCTGATAGGATCGCCGTCAAAGCGCCATTTATCTCAAGACAACTACAATGAGAAAAGCTCTTAAATTAATCAAATATACCATAAATGCATCATTAAGAAAGACAAATATTTCAAACTAAAGAGAGGATTTAGATCTTCTTCAGCTCGACCAGTAAAACCCACTTCGGATTCTAAGAAATCCGAGTATTTCTCTCCTCATACATCAGATAATTTAAAAATATTAGCAGGGTACAAGAACAAAGTGTCTTGCCAGCACAGTTCAGACTAATCCTGTATGATGAGCGTGACAAATTATGAAAAATGAACGTGGGTGTTTTTTTAAGTGTCACCCTCTATTGGAGGAGAATGGAAGTGGTGATAAATAGCACTGCAGTGGGAAGAGTTCTATAACACACTTATTTTGTCATGCCAGTTTACCCCTTCTCACACTCGACTTAAAGGATCACATCTTTATACAGCACTGAATAATCAGCTACTAAAGGCAGCCACGCACCTCTTTTCTTTCTCTTTCCATTTCAATTACCCAATCACTCATTTGCTCAGATTAAACAACATTGCTGATCCACTGATATATAACGCTGAGCTGATGTACTGCTAATTCTGGGTAGCTCTTCGACAGAGTTTGCCCATTGACATCTAAAGCTGTGATAAATGGAAAACAACTGGAGGAGACAAATCACTCTTTAGTATGCTTCTCAATCTCAGATGAATGCCTTATAAATGAAAGCCTAATGAAAGCTCATGTGAGAGCTAGAGAAGTTGGCAGTTAATTATAGATATTATGGGCCAAACTGATTTCCTCTCTATGTAACACACTGGATTTAAATGGGCATTCCTCCTTATATTAAAATGTAGTGTTGTTCATATGCTGAAGATTTTTATGAAGTACATTATTTATGAACATGATGTACTGAATGTTTTTTTTTTACATCCCGAACAGTTTGATTATGTGGCTCAGCACCTGGTGTTTGCCAACTGCATCCCCCTCATCCTCAAATTCTTTAACCAGAACATTATGTCTTACATCAGTGCCAAAAACAGGTAGACATTTAGATCTATGCTCAATTAAACCAACTCCTGTGTCTGAAATTTGTTTTAAAAAAACATATTGTGTTTTCTGATGGCAGCATTTGTGCCCTGGATTTCCCACATTGTGTGGTTCATGAAATGCCTGAACTCACAGCTGAAAGCCTGGTAATTATACAAAACACTGCTTTTATTTTGTCAGGTTTTTTTTACTTAAACTCCAGATAATATTTTATAGGTGACTGAAAAGATAAAGATGTCAATTTGAATGTTGTTAGACGATGAATGTGTGTCTGTGTGTGTAAACAGGAAGCTGGTGACAGTAATCAGTTTTGCTGGCGTAATCTCTTCTCCTGCATCAACCTACTGAGGATCCTAAACAAAATTACCAAGTGGAAACACTCGAGAACTATGGTGAAAGGAAGAAAATATTCATTTTAAAGATTACTAGAGCATTAAGTATCATTTTTCTAATACATATCTATGCCTCCTTCACAACATGTGAATGCATTTCTTTGTAAATTGTTGCATTCATATGAATGGTTTTGTGTACAATTTACATAGATTTTTGTTGGTTGTCTTTCATTTATAGATGCTTGTGGTGTTCAAATCTGCTCCCATCTTGAAGAGGGCACTCAAGGTCAAGCAGGCCATGATGCAGCTCTATGTTCTCAAACTCCTCAAGATCCAGACCAAGTATCTGGGGCGCCAGTGGAGAAAGAGTAACATGAAAACCATGTCCGCCATCTATCAGAAAGTCAGACATCGACTGAATGATGACTGGGCGTATGGGAATGGTAAACATATGTTTTGTTTTTTACTTCTGGGTCATGGAGCAGAGCAGGGCCATTGAGCAAGACACTTAACTTAAGGGAGGAAGACCCTATGGAAAGTGTACCGTAGGTTACTTTGAATAAACTGACCAGATTCCAATTTAGAATGTTTTAGATGTGTCCTTGAACATGAATCATAGTGAATCATAAGTCATTCACTGTATTAAAAATTCAAATACTTCCCTAAACTTTAGTGTGCAAAAAACAGTACGCCAACAGAGTAGGATGTCCGAATACATACATAGTCCAAATGTCATCCATACTATATAGAACGTACTTTAATGGGTGTGAAGTGAGCTTCAAACCAAATGTAGTATCTACTATACAAGCTGTGTCCCAATTCAGAGGCTGCATCCTTCAAAGGCCGAATGCGTTTGAGCAGCTTGACGAAGGCTGTCCCAAATCGAATGCTCCTTCAAATGCAGCCTATAAATGTATCCTTCGTTTCCCGGGCCGCGAAGGATAGATCGGATGGATCCTTCTCAGCCTAGCCAATCCCAATAATCATTGTGCTCTGATGAGGACTACATTTTTTTTTGAGAGAAAATTCTGGATTACCCTTTAGGGTTTGAACTTAAGCCGGGTTCTCAGACTACAGGAGTTTCAGGCCGATTTATGCCCGATTTACTCCTCCCGACATTCAGAGAAAAAAAATCACATCCAGGGCATTGGTCAGTTCCAATGTTCAGGCCAGATTATTAAGTGACGGAACTTTTGAAATGGAGAACCGTGTGTAGGTTTGAGATTTGAAAGAAGAAAATCTGTGAAGATTCTCTTCATGTGTGTGATGCAACCAGATTTCACAGTCGGTTAAGATTTAAAAACTCCTGTACAAACTCTCTGAACCCGGCTTTACTTGAATATCTAATGATGTAAGGTATATATTGCCAAAGGTAAAAAAAAAAAAATGAGACTGTCCCATTAACAACACTCGTTCAACTTTCCTGGACTTCGAAAGCGTGGGCTTTAAAGTCTTCGCACTTCGAAGGATGCAGCCTCTGAATAGGGACACTGCTACTGTATGCAATTTCAGTTGCAGCGATTGTGTTCTAGATTACCTGTTATCATATGTAATGCTGTGTGTCATAGCTTTCAAATGCTACTATATTTCCTTCTCTTCTCCCAGATATCGACGCTCGGCCGTGGGATTTTCAGGCGGAGGAGTGTGCACTGCGCGAGAGCATAGAGAAATTCAACACGCGCCGTTACGATAAGAATCAGAACAACGAGTTTACGCCAGTGGACAATTGCCTCCAAAGCGTTCTAGGTCAGCGCGTCGACCTGCCCGAAGACTTTCATTACAGCTACGAGATGTGGCTCGAAAGGGAGGTGTTCTCCCAACCTATTCAGTGGGAAGGTCTGCTACAGGCCCAGTGATCCTACTGTGATGATCATAGGACTTTTGTTTCTTATTAAACCGACACAATTACTGTGGCTTACGATCGACATACAAATGTTTAAAGCACTGATGGTCTGCCGTTCCTGTTCTGTAATGAATTCTTGTAAATATAGATATATATGTGATTATGGAATGGTGGTCTTCCTTTGGTAATGGAATGAAATAATGATATCTTCTCCAATAACTGAAGCACACTTTATGTATAATGACTGCATAACTACAGTATTCTAACATATATATCTATATACTATTTTGAAATGATCAATATTTATTTATATGGTCACTCACTGTGTCTAACTGTGGAGACGTTTAATATTTATGTAAATATGATCGCTTAATGAGGTTATGAGGTACCCCCTGATTCTGAGGCAGGGTCCCTCTTGAAAAGCTGTTGTTTCATTCAGAGTTAATGTGTTAAAACTCTACTGGTTATTTATTTATCTCTTTGGCATCATGTGTTAAACAGGAGGACGTCTATGTTCTCGAGAAAGCAGTAAATCACCTCTTTGTCCCCATGTAGCACTACTGCACGACACAAAGACCCCCCGAGCAGCACAATACACACATTCAAAGTGTCCTTGGTGACTTTATCGTCACCCACACTAGACATGTCACTCATAAAATGGTGCTGGTTTTTTACGCTTCATTTCACACTCTTTTCTGAGATTATATGACAAGTTCTTGTGAGGCACTGTAAGAATAATTTGTGCTCTCTCCATCAAAACAGTGTTATATATGGCACCTCATCATGTTCATCATGTTTATTTTACTGGGTTTGTCTTGCATATAATTTCTTGATTTTTATATTCTCATTGTTTGGTACTAAATTAAGGTGCTGTGTAAATTAAACTACCTATGATGATCCATGCCAAATTATAGCACTACCACATTTTTTATATGTACACTAATTAGTTGTATTTGTACAGACTGCACTGTAAGTGATAAGTGAATGATAAGTGAATTGATGTAAGAGTCTTTAACAAATTATAAATGGAGTTAATCATTACCTTGACTAACAAATCTCAATGTCATTTTTTGTGTGTGTGTGTGTGTGGGTGTCTGTGTGTGCTAGGATTCATAAAAACTCTAAAATTTTGTTGTTCCTGAGTTTTCTCTTAGAGTGACTCCTGATCCAAGCATGCATTTATTTGTAGATTATTAATCACGATAGAAGAATGACAGAAACTGAAGTGCAGATTTCCATCCGTTCCACTAGGCGGCGTGGGCGTGTTTCACTGTCAGAGCGACTTCTTTAGATCCATGACAACAATGAAGCTTGATCACAGTCGCTACAGCACGTGCAGATGACGGTTATTAATATCTAACAACTGCACATATTTTAGCAAATAAACCGACACACAGTCCGATAAAATGCGGGAATTGAGCATTACGATATTCACCGGTAAGTAACTTTGCACTTAAAGAGGATTTCTTTGGTAAAACGAGTAGCACTGTCATGTAATGGGCTTTGTTTACATCAGACCTTCAGAAGAACAAATTAATTCGAAGTAAGTGTTGCGTTAGCGTTTCATTTATAATATTTGAATGAATCGCCATTTGATATTAATATTATGAAGTAGAATAATAAGGAATGGTGTTTTTTGTCATTGCTGTGGTTGTAGTGTCACTGTAGTAATAATCTACTGTATTGATGTTTGTTATTATAGTCAGTTTGAGTGAGAAGCTCTGATGTTTCTGCTGCTTCGTGGTTTAGTAGAGCTGCAGTGCTTTTGCTTCTGAACCATAAAATAATGAAAACCATCATATATACAGAACAGGGCTAAAACCATGTGCAGAAAACCAGCCTTTTAGGATTACTCTTGTTTATTGTGAAGGAAAGTCTAATTTTAATTTTAATTGAATTAAAATATTTTTATTGATACAGCATTACTGAAGTATAATATACTCAGCAAAATATTTTCCACACTGTACAGCTTTGGGCTTTCAAATTATTCCAATTCCATCTATTAAAGGTGCTCTAAGCGATATCACACGTTTTTTAGGCCAAAACATTTTTTGTCACATACAGCAAACATCTCCTCACTATCCGCTAGCTGCCTGTCCCCTGAACACACTGTAAAAAACACTGTCTCTGCAGACACCCCAGGCTCCACAAACGGCAACAAAAACAAACTGGGCTTAACCGCACCACGAAACATAACAAACTGTTCCAGCCAATAACCGACAAGAAGGGTTTGGGGGTTAGTGCGCGGATGAGGAGGAGGAGGGAGGGTCTAGCTAGCCTTCGTTTTGTTTGAACGTCAACAAGAAGTGACGTCACCCAACATAGCTTAGAGCCCCTTTAACCTAGTCTTTTGACCAACTTACACATTCTCATTTTTTAGATGTAGAATATGGAGTAATGTCTGTTTTTATTTATGTCTTTCCTTACAAAAGGAATGTGTTTGGACCATTACATCCAGTCATCGGAAGCAGAGATGTGAGTTGACAGACATTGGCTTTAATAATGGACTTCTGCTCATGGACAGGTAATGTATATGATGTGTGATTGTGTGCTAAACATGTAGGTTCCCATTCAATTTCTTTTTGAAGGGCTTTCCCTTTGAAAAGCAAATGATGGGAACCTAAACGGGTGGGGAAGGGACAGTGGAGCAAAATTTTTAGTCAGCTAAATTTTTGTTTTCATTGTATCAGGAAGCATAACCCCTGCTGGACATCGTGGCGGGGTTCGGGGGGGACCCGAATCGTCCCCGTCCCTTCACACATACAGCATTCACTCGTATCGCGGAGATCTGGCCGGGATCAAACCAGCAACCTCTGAAACCATGAGGCAGCGCTCTTACCTGTGAGCCACAGATCTCTTGTCTCAACATTTGAGAGAACTTATATTTGACTATTATCCTGTGAGTTTCTAATAAAGCAGTTAAAGAAAGATTTGAACCTGTGTCTTCATCAGTCTCGTCTTCGGAGAGCATGTGTTTATCCACTCGCCCATCATGGATTTTGCAACAATAGCTGGTTTTCGGGACACCTTGTCTAATGAGAACAATTGAAAGTCAGCAATAATGGGATTTGAACTCAGGATACTGTGATTGAAACACAACATTTTATCTCCTGAGCCACTGAGCATTTTCAACAAGTTTGATCCAGAGCTTTGTGTCAAATGATGAATCATTTTTGAAAACGTGGGATTGGAACAAGGACTTTCCAGCTGGAAAGGGAGTCAACTATCCACTGACCCACAAAGACTGTGAAGGAATGGTGATGTTTTGGATTTCAAGTTTATCTTAACGTATGTTTAAGCTGGGTAAAATATGGTCATCATTGATTGATAACTCATTGACTACTCTGTCCAGAAATAAACACACAAACAATCTTGCAAAGTATTTCTTTAGTTTTTTTATTCAATTATAAGAAAACCAGAACTACTCTAATAGAACTATTTTTTTATTTCAAGTGTATTGTGTGAAAAGCTGTTTGACATTGAAATATGCATACTGATATATAAGCTAAATATACAAAAAAATAACAAAAACATTAAAGTGTTTTGCCCTCCTGTGGGAATTTGTGTGAATAACACCACTGCAAATCCAGTCTAATGAACATAAAATTGCTTCGCCCTCTTGTGGGGATTTGTGTGAATTACACCACTGCAAATCGAGTCTAATTTACGTAAATGGGATTTTTCTTCTGACTGTCCTCTCTGTTCTTCTATTAAAAATACATTCATAAAAACGAAAGACCAGACTTCCTCGTTGAGGAGCATACGATTATTTTCTGGGCTACTGAGCTTGTATCTAATGCATGTGTATGAAGTAACTTAGGCTCAGGCTTTGTAAAATATGATCTGCATCTGTGGGATTTAAACATGTTTCTGTTGCTGCTTCATGATACAAAGTCACAAATGTGATCTCGCCACTGTAATCCGACAGTAAAGTGCAGTTTGTCCTCCGCTCCACTAGGCGGGAGAAGCGGGTTTCTCCTTCAGTCTGACACTTCTGCTGCTTGACAACAAACCATAGACTGTAAAAAAATAGCAACAAACACAACAACACGTGCAGATCCTGCAAAAGAGATGTCAGCTCTTAATGTCAATTTAACAGCTTATATTACAGCTCAACCGCAAATAAAACCGACTCACAGACGGATAAAATGCGGGAACCGAGTGTCACGCGACTCACCTGTAAGTCACTTTCCTCATAAAGTCAAATGACTTGCACGCTCTATCAAGTCAGTCACTAGTTTTAGCGTTACCTTTTTAGTCTCTGAATGAATCTCCCTCTGATATTCACACTATAAAGTGGATAAAGAAAGACTCAGTTGATATTGCAGTGTTTTCTGGATTAATGTTAGAGTCAGCAGGAGTTGTGTGAAGCTCTGATGTTCTCCTGTTGCTTCATTCTTTTCTACTTCCTGTTATGACCGGGATATTAGAGTAGAACACATTTTTAATTAAAATACCACATTAAAGGCTGCCATATTATCACTACAAACATGAAACAATGAAGTAAAGATTAGTGACTAGACGCATTGCGTATAATTTCGGTAATCTTGTTCTGATGTTAGTAGGTCTGTAGATTATTTGAATGGGGAATTAGTTTTTAGTTCTATTCAGTGTTTTCTTCATTTTGTGGCCTGAAAGACAGTAATTGAATTAAACGAGGCGAACAGTAGATTGATTGATACAGCATTACTGATGTATAGCAGATATCATTTTAGACTAAAATAAATTGTAGACTTTTTTTTAAATCTGATTTTATTCTAGATATACAGTGTGTAATGATGTCTTTGTTTATGCCGTGACCCTACAGAATTAGAGATGTGTTGTGGAGTGTAAACCCGGCCATCAGAAGCACAGATTTGGGACTTGCAGACTGTAATAATGGACTTCTGCTCATGGACAGGTAATGTATATGATGTGTGATTGTGTGCTAAACATGTAGGTTCCTATCAATTTTTTTTAAGGGCCTCCCCTTTGAAAAGCAAATGATGGGAACCTAAACGGGTGGGGAAGGGACAGTGGAGCAATATTTTTAGTCAGCTACATTTTTGTTTTCATTGTATCAAGAAGCATAACCCCTGCTGGACATCGTGGCGGGGTTCGGGGGGGACCTGAATCGTCCCCGTCCCTTCACACATACAGCATTCACTCGTATCGCGGAGATCTGGCCGGGATCAAACCAGCAACCTCTGAACCCATGAGGCAGCGCTCTTACCTGTGAGCCACAGATCTCTTGTCTCAACATGTGAAAGAACTTATATTTGACTATTATCCTGTGAGTTATCAATAAAAGAGTTAAAGAAAGATTTGAACCTGTGTCTTCATCAGTCTCGTCTTCAGAGAGCATGTGTTTATCCACTCGCCCATCATGGATTTTGCAACAATAGGTGGTTTTCGGGACACCTTGTCTAATGAGAACAATTGAAAGTCAGCAATAGTGGGATTTGAAATCAGGATACTGTGATTGAAACGCAACACTTTACCTCCTGAGCCACTGAGACTGCAGAGATGGTGAGCGTTTTCAACAGGTTTGATCCAGAGCTTTGTGTTAAATGATTAATAACTTTAGCAAATGTGGGGTTTGAACAAGGACTTTCTGGTTTGAAAGGCAGTCAACTATCCATTATGCAGTGATGCCGTTTTAAGATCATTGAGATTTTATCTGAACTTAGGTTGAGGAAAAGATGTTCATTGTGTCTGTGGGATTTGATCACAGGTCTTTATTGCAGTGTCATAAAGACACTTAAATTCAAGGTTTAATTTTATTTAATTAAATTTAATGCCTTAAATTCAAGGCATGTATTTATCTATTGAACCACTGAGTTTCAAGTAACAGGCACAGATGAGGTGGCTTGGGCATCTGTTCCGGATGCCTCCTGGACGCCTTCCTTGGAAGGTGTTCTGGGCGTATCCCACCGAAAGGAGGCCCTGGGGAAGACCTAGGACACGCTGGAGGGATTATGTCTCCCGGCTGGCCTGGGAACGCCTCTGTGTCCCCCCGGAAGAGCTGGAGGAAGTGTCTGGGGAGAGGCCCTGGATAAGCGGAAGAAGATCGATGGAAGGATGGATGGATCTTATGGAGAAACAAAAACGTCTAGAATTATTTTTATTAGCAATAATTTCTTAGATCTGTAAACAGTAAATTACCATGTGCTTTATAATTTAAAAAACAAATAGACTGTATAATTATTTTGTGCATTGTTGTGATCTATGTCATAATTTTTTCAAATAAATATACTATTAAATAAAAAGCATAAATAAGAGACATATTCAATTCACAAGAATTAATAATTCACAGCTGGTTCCCTCGATATTTTCCTATCGGGTTTTATAATGGTGGTTTTCAATTTATGAGTAAAATTGTGTTAAACATAACTTGACGATACTGTAAATTACACACCCATATGGAAAACGTGAATTTCTAAATAATTAGCCAAGATAAGAATGTTTGGGGTGTGTGAGTGTGTGCAGATTACGTTGTAAGATATTATTTTACTCATAATTTGAAAAACCACATTATAAAACCTCAATAGGAAAATCTGGAGGGAACCAGTGTGGCGCTTTCTCAAATGAACCGTGAGCGGTCATTCTCCAAGTCCATATTTATTTGCCTATGCCCCTAGTGCGGTCATTTGGTATTGACAACAGTGTAGCATACTACTGTTTGAAACAAACTACAGCATTTAGCCTATAACTATGACAGACCATCACACTGTGTTCGGATGTGGGATATTCCTACCTGACATCTTCATGGGATGCATGGGATGCTTGAAAGATGAAGTAAAAAGAAACAAAATGGCACTGCTAGCATATGTTTAGATGTAGTGCAGTTGTGCAAATATCAACAGAGAAGTCTGCTTACCTTGTTTCAAACGCTCCTTTCTATTATTATGTAATTCAGAAACTTTCACTCACTGATGGATTTCATTCACTTAAATCTGAATGTTCATGATAAACTACACAGCTTCCTGGGTGCCACCCTGTTTGTGTGATGTCATAAACCTGTATATCAGCAAAATCACATTTGAATTTTCTGCTAAATATTACAAATAACTCCAACATCAAGCGGATTTTTTCCTAAAAAACTTTTTGAGTTAAAGGGTTAGTTCACCCAAAAATGAAAATTATGTCATTACAATGACTCACCCTCATGTCGTTCCAAGCCTGTAAGACCTCCGTTCATCTTCGGAACACAGTTTAAGATATTTTAGATTTAGTCCGAGAGTTTTCTGTCCCTCCATTGAAAATCTATGTACAGTACAGTATACTGTCCTTGTCCAGAAAGGCAATAAAGACATCATCAAAGTAGTCCATGTGACCTCAGGGGGTTAGTTAGAATTTTTTGAAGCATCGAAAATACATTTTGTTCCAAAAATAATAAAAACGATGACTTTATTCAGCATTGTATTCTCTTCCGGTTCTGTTGTCAATCCGCGTTCACGAGGCCAGTGACGCTGCTGACGTAAGACACTGCTGACGTGTTATCTGGTGCCTCCGTGTATTCGGGTTCAAATAAATATGTCTGGTTAAAAAAAAAATGCAAGTCTTCCCCTGTGTCGAAATCCTAAGACATGTTTGCAAAGATTGTTTTGTTTACAGCGTGCGTCTCCCTCAGACTGTAAACGAAGCTCGGGCGCACCAGACACACGTCAGCTCGTCTTACGTCAGCGGACTCATGAACGCGGATTGACAACAGAACCGGAAGAGAATACAATGCTGAATAAAGTCGTCGTTTTTGTTATTTTTGGAACAAAATGTATTTTCGATGCTTCAAAAAATTCTAACTAACCCACTGAGGTCACATGGACTACTTTGATGATGTCTTTATTGCCTTTCTGGACAAGGACAGTATACCGTACATACATTTTCAATGGAGGGACAGAAAGCTCTCGGACTGAATCTAAAATATCTTAAACTGTGTTCTGAAGATGAAAGGAGGTCTTACGGGCTTGGAATGACATGAGGGTGAGTCATTAATGACATAATTTTAATTTTTGGTTGAACTAACCCTTTAAACTGAACACATTGTGAAAAGTTCTTAACCTTTTCAAATTCAGATAATTTTTAGAAGATACATCAAACTATTGGAATTTTCATACTATGACCCTTTTATATGTGTCTAGCATCATGCAGACGTTACTTGAACATACTGAACACACCCTTATGCAAACCTCTGTGAGCTGAATTTTAATGTTTATGAGTGCAGTTGTTACAAGCAGTCTCACTCTTCTCCCATTTGTCATTTGTCCGTGCTTTATGTACATTGCAAGAAAAAGCAAAATCAAGACAAATGTATGTGTCAGGCAGAGATTTGCATTCGTTTGCCTTTATACAAGTGTACAACTGTGCAAATACTGAGGAAAAATATGTCAATGAAAATGACATTAAAGTAAGTTGTTGAAGGCCATTTGAAGTGCAGCACATTGTGAGGCATTTAAAGAACAAGCAGAAACACTATATAAATACATTCAAATCTTAAATAAGATATGTAAAAAAAAAAGTAGTTTTTATTTGTTAGGAAATCTACAGTATCGAGTAAAATCACAAATTAGCAGATATCAGTGTGTGAGAAGCAGGTCATCTGAGAACACATGTTTCTTACGGAGCCCCTAAAGGGATATTATGGTGGAAAAAATATGAGATGGGAGGAAAAAATATTTTTCTGAACTTTGCGTTCTCTCGCAAAACTTTTGCATTGCATTTTGCGAGAGAACTCAAAAGCAGTGACATACATTTTTCTCCTATCTTATTTTTCCATAACCATGTCCCTTTAGGAGCTCCTTAGTTTATATATTAAAAATTTTTTTCAATTGCTTACACATGTTTTCTAACTTTGCCTCTTTTTTTTCCAAAACCTTACACACAAATCCAAGAATAGCACACACAAAATGCAAAATGCTTCACATCTGCATTCAAAATATCACAAACACATCTCAAAAGCAAATATTTGTCTTACGTTGCAAACACCTTTGCCATAATATTATATTTTGGGATATATCATACATACATAGTTATTCAAAACCTGAAGCTCTTCCTTCATGAGGTCCTATGTACATTTCTGTACAGGATTGAAAGTAATTGGCAGAGAGATCTTGAAAAATTCATGGTAAACATGAAAGCACGTTTGAAACCAAACATTTTTTTTTTTTACTGAAAGCATTTGTGGTTGTGAATACAGTATTACAGAGTCGAAAAACCTATAACTTGACCAGTGGCCTATTTATAGTCCTATTCTAAAGCCATGATTGGTTGGTGTTTAGTAAAGCAATGAGTGTTTGTACATGTGAGGAGTTAGTGTGAGACACTGATGAATTAGTGTGGCTTTTTGATAGAAAAAGGAAATCAAGATACTTCCTGTTAGATTTTTGTGTTACATAAAGAATTGTGTGTTGTGGTTTGCAAAAAGTGTTTTATGAAATTGAAAACTGAGTCGTAGAGAGAGAATTATGGTTGTATGGTGTATGGTTTTTTAGATTTGGGGTGTGGTTCTGGTGTATGAGTGTCAGGTTTCAGAAATTGTGTGACAAGTAAGGATTTTGTGTGTATGCAGTTGAAAAAAACTGTAACATTAATATGGGTGTAATATTTAAGTGTCTTTTAACCTGAATGTCCAGATTTAGTTCCGTTATAAAAGAAAACATACATTGGCTTAATATTTGTTTATTTCAGTCACTGTTGGAAACCCATATAGCAAATGCTTTCACATGTATGTTTCCAGGCAAGTTTTTTTTAAAGATGCTTATTTGCATATGCTGTTAACTCCAAGGAGCAAGTTTGCAAGCTATTCTTTGCACTTCTTGGCCTATTTGAATAGTTAAATCAAGATTTGATTGCCAAATGTGGCTGTCCTGCTCATAAGACGCGTGGCAAGAAATGATCAGAACCAAATTATACAAAACAATGCGTTTTAGCATTTTTTAAATTCCCTGTTGTTTACTCTGTTGCATTAGACACTGCTTAAATTTATACATATTCATTGGTTGGAGTAGTTTGTAATATGTACAATTAAAATCACTTTTGCACAACCCCCATAGTAACTTAACTTTAGTGCACATATTAACTTAACTTAAATTAACATACTTTCTTCAGAATCGTCCACTGGCAACATGGGTATTCGTTCCTTTCTGGCAGTGTGGCGTGTTATTTTGAGCATATTTGTTTCTTGTACTGTAGTATGTGAAGGAGGGGCTCAGAGGGTTTCATGCTGCTTTACTCTCTTACTCTACAAAAAGACGTTCACTCATCCTCTGAGCACCAGACGAGTGACATCCAAAGGTTTGTACGCCTTATTTATTCTATTTTTGTTTATTTGTAGTGATCTTTTGTGCATTGTATATAATCAATTTTTGAACATCATTTTTCAAGCTCTGTTTTATTTAACTGTCAGTTTGTTGTTGAACGACTTTGGTGTCAGCATGATATTTAAAACTAACCTTATGATTTTTAGGTCTCTTTTTAACATGCAAGGGTATATATTGTGAGGAATTATTTAATATCATTTTTTATAATTTAATAATATAATTTAATAATTAAAATAAATATACAAAATATATGACATCATAATATAAGCCTGTACTACAAACTGTAGTTGTAAGAAATTTGAATTTAACTATTGTCAGAATTTTTTTTTTGTCTTGTATATCTGGTAATTGTTTTTCTTTTTTAAATCCTGAAAAGATAAATGATCAACCATAAACATCCCATTTCCATTTAATCCAAGTGTGGCGCAAATATTCAGAATATATTTACAAATCTGCTGAGCATTTTGCTGAAGCTATATCACATTTTAACTCATTGCTGAGCAGTACTGAATTATCAAGGTCCTGTTGCTGAAGTTGTTTTCAGTTACTGCTGCTTATTGGTACAATAACTTTTGTCTCTTTTCAGTCACTATGCTGTCCTTTCTGAGCTTCATTTTGCTTCTGGGTGAGACACAGACATATACACTCAAAAAAAAAAAACTCTTTAAACTAACTTCAATTATGGACTGTGGTTCCACACAAGCAAATTATTTTGTATTAATGTTAATGACATTTTTGGATCTATGTAAGCTCCTTGTGTTGTGACAACTTAACTTAATGAGTCTAAACAAATAAATTAAATTGGTTCCCTGTATCTTAAACCAGTTAAGAGTAGTGAAAATGCTTTAGTTTATTTTAAACTGCACTGAAAAATAAATATATGTAGGATTTACATGATTTCTCAAATGAATTACTAGACTATAGCTAGCTATTAGCAAATAATAGCACTTATTGACATACTAAATGTTAAGATTTATATGCTCTTTCAGCAACAAAAGTAAACCTAATTGAATCAGTCCACATCCTAACCAAATGCTCTACTCTTCTCCACAATGGTAACCTACTGTAATTTGAATGGTTCTAATAATTACAATGTAATTGAGCATTAAACACAATTACACACTATAAAGTATTCCATTTCCTCATTTTCTAAAAAAAACATAAAATAACACTTCATTTCAACATTTATTCTGTCTTAATTCAGCTATATGCAAAGCATGTTGGGAACTAACAAGCACCGCCCATTCAGTTAATGCAACACAAATCATTCATGTAATCCAACACAAACGGATTAAGTAAACTTAATTTTACTCATTTAAGCAGATTGAACACAATCAAATTAAGTTTGGACAAAATGTACAGCAATTGTGTAGCTTAACCTCATTTCAAGCAATTTGAACAAGCAGACAAAATATTTTTTTTTCATTGAAATATATTTAAAGCATTCCAGAACAGACTTTCCGAAATACTCACAGAAATTAAAGACAGCCTTTTAGATTAACTTTATATATTCTCTGAGGCCATGCACCTTGCTACTTTCTTCACACTCCATCTTCATCCAATACATTGGAAAGTCACATCCAGGTTTTTTTCTATCGCGAAATTGACCCTTCGAAGGGAGTTTGATTGACAGGTGATCTGACCAATCATACTTCGCCATCCGCCATTTTGTCTGACAAAGCAGTCAGGAGAGTTAGTAGATTAACATGGGAGGATTTGAACTTGAAAAACTGAATATACTGACGCCTTTCCGCGGTTAAAACAACATTCCTTCTTATGTTCATTCATGTTTATTTGATGCTATAAATGAACTAGAAGGAAGAGATGATCGGTTCACGAGCAGCTTTAACTGAGGCTCTAAAGCGATGTCACGACACATTAAAGAGCCACAAAACGGTATTTATTGTTTAAATTTCTTTTTAAAAATGACCAAATTTGAAAGGTGAGACTTTGTTTAATATGTTTAATACCAAAAGTAACCGAAAAGTTACCTGGTATGTCATGTCTGTCAGCGTATTGTCAGTGTCCTCTCTGATCCGCGATGTATTTTTCACTGCGTGAGAACACGGTGTGTGGGTGAGAGCAGCGTAGCTTCTCGGACATAGCGACAGTAACTAAGGAGGGCGGGTCTTTGCGAAGGGTCAATTAAACCCTTTACATTAGTTTAACGATTGATAATTAAGTAAAGTGGAAAATTATACAGGTTAAGTTAATTAAACGCAATACAATAGTGTTTTGGTGGTAAAATAAATATATGCCTGTTACTTTAACAAAACATATTTGGGTAAAAAGAACAGTGCCACAAAACCATTTTTTGAGTGTATGCACACAAATCATTCTATTTAAAAATGAATACACATTGTGCATACACCCCTAAACTTTCTGTTTTTTTCAAACAGACTACGTAGAAAATGCAGCTGTCATTACATCCAGTTTAACCAGTACAACCAATAATGCTTTGGTGAGGTTGGTGAATGGTGTTAATGGCTGTTCTGGAAGGGTTGAGATTTACAGAGACGACTGGGGCACCATTTGTGATGAAGGGCTGGATGAAGTCGAAGGCCAAATGATCTGCATAGAAGCAGGTTGTGGTCCTTTCATATCCATGCACTCTGGTGGTTTGTTTGGAGAGGGTTCGGGACCATTACTGACAGATGACATGAACTGTTTTGGGAATGAGAGCTCGGTGCTCGACTGCGATTGGGATAACCAGACCGACGCGTGTGACCACACGAAAGACGCTGGAGTTGTCTGTGCCCGTAGGTTACATTCACGTTATTGTCTAAATCATATATCATTCCAACACTCCTAAAAATAAAGGTTCCAAAAGGGAGATTTCGAGAGAATATTTCGAGGAGAATCATTTGGGTTTCCTAAAGAACCTTTCATGTGAAGAATATTTTTATAATTCAAAGAACCTTTTTTTCACTATTAAAGATTAAAGAACATTTGGTGCAATGGAAAGGTTCCATGGATGTTAAAGGTCATGGAATCATCCATGCCAACAAAGAACCTTTATTTTTAAGCGTGAAAGAACTTTCCTAACGTTTAATTTTCACTTCCACAGCCATCATACGATTTGAAGAAGGCAGTGGCATGTGTTCAGGGAGAGTGGAGATTTTCCATAACAGAGAGTGGGGAACGGTCTGTGACACCAACTGGGATCTCATGGATGCATTGGTGGCGTGCACAGAACGTGGCTGTGGAAATCCAGTGGCTTTATACTACAATGCTTATTTCAAAAATGGATCGGGTAAAGTATGGATGGATGGCGTCGACTGCAGGGGCCGAGAGACATCACTGAAAGATTGTGTGTTTAGCGGTTGGGGAGCGAGCAACTGTACACATGGGAATGATGCTGGAGTCACCTGTTCAGGTAGGTACGCCCACTTGAACCTGAAATTAAAGCAAAAAAATACACTTTATGATTACATGGACTAATTTTCAAAACAAGGCTACGTTCACACTTGCGTTTTTGGGATTGACAAACACATTTACTTACAGGTGTGAGTCTTGAAATGTCCTGTTCACACAAATAATGGTTTTATTATCAAAGTTCGGGAGAAGCGCGTTTATATAATTAACCTAATTAACACGACAGGTGTACATTAAGTTAATCAACTAACGAGATAAGAGCATACCTATGTTCCATGACAGTTTCCCAGCATTCCTCCACCACCCCATCTCCACACTTCTAACTATTTCTATCCCAACCTGGGGGTGGGATGGGGTGAGTACTCTGGGTTCTGGGTGTAAGTGTGAACTCATGAACCGTGGGGAAAATTTAACGTTGATGTCCCTACCATAACAAACTATGCCACAAACTTTAAATACTTTTGAAATTTTTGGGTATAGGTTAGGGTTAGCTGACAAATTCTGACAAATATATCAGAAGTTTTTAAAAAAATATATATTTAGTCTCCACTGAGCAGTTTGAAGCACATAAATAAACAATGGGACCTTCGTAAGCAACGATCTCATAAAAAGAATCTGGTAAACATGTCCTTAAGGTATTTTTGAATCTGATATATCTGGATCATATTCAAGCGTTTACATGCTAAGTTATTTCCTATTGATCGGATTATTTCAGGTCTACACAACCCCAATCGAAATATCATTCTGATCGAGCTCATTTGGATCAAATGAAGTGTTTGCATGAAGGCTTTTCAATCTCATTTCTAACAGATTATTTGAGTACATGTAAACATAGCTACTGCTGGTGGTGCATTTTTTTTCACAAACGTCCTCCTTTCTCTTCTTTAGAGGTTAGGCTTATAGATGGAGAAAACTCTTGTTCCGGTCGGGTGGAGGTCTTCTATGATGGTTCTGGGTGGGGAACGGTTCGCGATGACGGCTGGAACCTGTTGGGTGGAGATGTGATCTGCAAACAGGTCGCTTGTGGGAGTGCCCTGAGTATCACGGTTGGATCTTTTTTTAAGAAGGGTTCAGGTAGTATATGGATGTATAATACCAATTGTGCTGGGACTGAACCCTCTCTGAAAAGATGTCTTCTAGAAAACAACAATAAACGGTTTACACACAACAAGGATGCAGGAGTTGTCTGCAGAGGTAAGTGTGAACGACAAACTCTGGGAACTACAATGATTGCATGTCAAATGCAAAGTGAATTCATCTGAATTATTCTCCTTTCAGAGGTCAAACTGGTAAACGGCCCACACATTTGTTCTGGCACAGTACAGGTTCATTATAGTGGAGATTGGGGCACAGTTTGTCACAACAATTGGGATCTACTGGATGGTCTTGTGCTGTGTCGAGAGCTTGGCTGTGGTCCTCTTATACAGACAAACACTGAAGCTTATTTCGGGATCGGTTCAGGTAACATATTGATGGATAGTTTACTGTGTACCGGGAGTGAGTCCTCACTGAAGGAGTGCAAATACTCTGGCTCTGTAGACAGCCTCTGTACACATTCTCAGGATGCAGGAGTCACCTGCGGAGGTAAATTCAAACAATTTAACAAATTAGCTTATTTATACTTTATTTAGTATAAATAAGCTAGTATAAACAAGAAAAGAATAGGACCATGTAGAAAATTGCACATTTCAGGGCTAGTTGTCTCTCTTTTCCCACTCAGCATGGGTTTGATTCTGACAGTCAGTTTCTGAATAGACTCAAAACTTTAGTCTTTAAAAGCTTATGGACATTTCCACCGCTACGGACCCTTTTCACATTTCTGTAGTTCTCAGAAGCAGAAGTCATCATAGTCGGGTGAAATTCTATATTGGTGAGAAAAGAGAAATGTTGCTGAAACCATTTTACTGGTATTTAATGCCAAGTTAGTAAAACTGTTATAAAGGTACATTATTTGAAAAAAAAAAGTTCAACTTTTGCTAGATGAACAGTTTTAATAACCCTGTAAACACATCATCACAGTCTGTGAAAAGGGTCCTTTATCCAGGAAAAAATAGCTAATTTAATACTTGACCTTTTGAGCAACAAAAGCTGTTCACAATGGTAACCTAACATTGTAGTCTATTTCATGACTGTGTATATTTTTTAACCATTTTTAACAATTAAAGCAAATATGGAAAATGTGTTTTGGACAACAAATTAAAATGAATTAATTTTTTTAAATTAAATAATTTATAAATTGTACATATCAAACATGTGACAACCAGCTCTGACCTGAAATGTATAAAAGATTATATGTAAACAGTAAACAGTTATTGTTATATGTATGCTGTCTGATATATTTACTTACTCTGTCTCTCAGAAGTGAGATTGGTAAATGGAGGCAGCAGTTGTTCTGGAAGGGTAGAGGTTCTTATAAACAATCAGTGGGGAACTGTTTGTGGAGAAAGTTGGGATATGTCTGACGCTGAAGTTGTCTGTAGAGAGCTGGGCTGTGGAAGTCCGGTAGAAGTAAAGACAGATGGTTATTTCGGAGGTGGTATAGGACCAATATGGATGGATGATGTGAAATGTAAAGGCACTGAGGGCTCAGTGAAGAACTGTCCATCAAGGGGAGTACACAACTGTGTGCACGCAAAGGATGCAGGTGTCATCTGCCGAGGTAAACCAGATATTTTAGAACTTTCTAACTGCATTTTCTTTTTATTTTCTTAAATTTTTTATACATGTATATGTTTCTAGAATATATACCCATGTATGGGCCCTTTTCATATTTCCGAGGTTCTCAGAAGCTGAATTCATCATAGTTGGATTAACTTTAATAGTGGTGAACAAAAACTGTCAAATTTGCCGTAACTCCTTCAACCGTTGTATTAGAAACACTCATACAGCAGCATTAACTAGTTTCCTATAATTTAATGCTAAGGCAATTAAACGCAAAGTATAGTGTTAAAAATGTACATGGATTATTATTATTTTTTTTTTACAATGTTAATAACTGGAAATTAAGGAGCCCCCCTAGTCCCACTTTGTCAAAAAAATTTATTATAACTATCTCGTGATCTCAAGATAAGTATCTCGTGGCCTCAGGATACTATCTCGTGGCCTCAAGATACTATCTCGTGGCCTCAAGATAGTATCTTGTGGCCTTAAGATAGTAACTCATGGCCTCAAGATAGTAACTCGTAGCCTCAAGATAGTATCTAGTTTGCTCAAGATAGTATCTCGTGGCCTTAAGATAGTAACTCGTGGCCTCAAGATAGTATCTCGTGGCCTCAAGATAGTATCTCGTGGCCTCAAGATAGTATCTAGTGGCCTCAAGATAGTATCTCGTGGCCTCAAGATAGTAAAGTGTCTGACACATGGACCCTTTGTTACTAAACGGGACCCTGTAGTGCAATACTTCACATTCTGTGCAATATTCTCTGTTTTAATATTCAGTGTGCAATATAGTTTGCTGCAGTTCTGCTTCTATTTATTTACTAGTACTGTTCATCACAATTATACAGTAATGTAAATCTTGTAGGCTGCATATACAGTCCTTTATAATTCTTCTTCATATTTTATAGCCTATATTTATACTTTTTACAAGTATATACTTGTTTATTTACCAACTTATATAATCATTTATATTCCTTTAAATGTCTTGATGTGCACATCAACTGTGAAACAAGAATTGTCCCCCGGGTTATAAATAAAAATCAATAAAGTATTTCTGATTCCGATTTTAAGTTACCCTATAGTGGAGTGTGCAGACTGGTTCATTAATTGTTTAAGTGTTTCACGTTTTGGTAGTTTTGAATGTAAGAAAAGCATGTGTCAGTGTAGCCTACGAAAAAACGTCAGCAGAGGGCGTTCTAGGCTTAGGTCATGGTACCTCCTTCTGGCTGTATTTCCATATGTGTATTTCCCAGTTGATGGCAAGGAGCTGTAGAAGAACAGCATATGATCATATGAATCATTGTGATGGCTTTACAGAGGTAAGAGTGTTTTAATTAGCACGGTGAACATTTAGTTATATGGCAAATTACTGAGTTAAGATAACTGCAAGACTAGCTCGGTGTTCGAGCTGGAAGCATTAGCGATTAGCATATAAGTTAAGCAGGCTAATTCATTAGGGTAGGCTAACGGCCTACTTTCCCTCATGCTATTTTGCTGTTCTATAAAACAATTGCGCCACTGACCAGAAAAAAACTAGTCTAAAGTCAGTGGCGAGTTGCGCGTACATTCAGATGCTATTTTAAGTGCGCATGCTTGGCCATAATACAGAGTGTGAACAACATGCACACACTGTAGATGATTTTCTCATCAACACAGATGCATTTAACTTTTTGCAAATGATACATTATTATAAGGAAAAATATTAAAACACGAGGGAAATCATTGTTGTGTCCATGACGATGGGGAAAATAGGCATAAAGCTTACACATTTACCCAAATTATTATATGCATGTTTAACTGAAGCTAATTTGGGTGGGTTTGTCCCATCCCCAATGTCACTTCTCTTTCTTTTACAGCCCTGACGAGAACATCGATCTCCTCGGCTGAGAACTGATTCTGAAGCGCGCCTGGTAAATTCGTCGTTATAATAGTATGGCGCCATGGAACAAGCGCACCTCGTTCATCATGCTCTTAAAGGGAATGTGATATAAAGCTCTTATTTGGTTTGTTTCCCGTTACGCCCAAACCACACCTATGAATAATGAAGCTACTTCAGGCCAACCCCTTTTAGATTTGCGCCAGGCGCAAGAATATTTATCCCGCCGGGAAAATAGCAACAGCGCCGGGATCCGCCCACAAAGTTACTTGCGCTTTGACACTTGCGTTTCAGATCGTTAAAATAGGGCCCATCGTGTCACAATTTATCGCAATACAAAAATGCAACAATATGTATTGTGGATAGTGACAATATGTATAGTGGATAGTTCACCCAAAATAATAATTACTGTGTGAGAACGTTTTCAGAGTTTTAGTGTCAGTTGTACTACATTAAACGTCTCGGTTACGCATGTAACCCTCGTTCCCTGAGTAGGGAACAGAGACGTTACGTCGGATGACGACGAATGGGGGTTTCGCTTAGAACACCTATCAACTTTGAGTATTACAAAACGAGCCAATGGCGATGAAATGCCATGGGTCTGCGGAATTTGCATAGCATATCTCCGCCCCACCGCGTGGGTATAAAAGGAGGACGCCGGCAACATGCAGATATGTCTTCGCTGAGGAGCCGAGACTGAACTCAGGCGTCTACCCAGCGGTACAGCGGAAGTGGCAGGGAGACGTAACGTCTCCATTCCCTACTCAGGGAACGAGGGTTACATACGTAACCGAGACGTTCCCTTTCGTAGTCACTCCGAGTTACGTCGGATGACGACGAATGGGGGTCCCTGTGTAATCACGCCACTTCACAGCTGTCTTCCAGTGCCCTGCGTAAAACTGAGATCCCTGTCATAAGACTAGCAAGGACTCCTATTTAACACAGGAATAGCAAGGTACACTGGGGAGCATATCCCATAGTTTAGAGGTAATATGCAAAATATTGCCAGCCCAAACGGGGGGGACTTAGAGAATACACTTATGACCCGAAGGATGCATATGGAGAACACTGGGGTGCCAGCCGCAGGTAGAATATTTCAACCCCAGGGGTAGCAAGGTGGCTTGCCAAGGGAAAGACACATGCTCAAGGAGGCTTACAGTGGAAATACACATGTGGGGGTTACTCAGGGGAGGAACCATGCACACGGAGGCACCTAGCTGACGCACAGGCAATAGACACTGGCATCCAGTCCGTAGAGTGGAATGGCGAGCAAGCGAGACACCTGAGCGGGTCCAACCGTGGGAGGGAGCCTTCGGCGGTGGGCAGACTGAGGGATCTTAGCGGACGGCGGGGCCGTGGGGCAGAATAACCTCAATCTGCTCACGGACGGTTGAGAACTGTTGGGCAGAAGCACTCAACCGCACCGCCGAAGAGGCCGACCTGGGAGATGCGGGTGTCGAGCAGAAGGGTCCCCCAGACCTCGTGCACATCAGACCGGTCAGCCCCAGAATGGTGAACATCACCTGACTCCGAGAGCGTACGGCCACTTTCGTCGCTCGAAGAGCAAGGTCAGTGGCGGCGCGCAGCTCACTGAAGAGCCTCGGGTCAGTCCTGCCCCCCTGCATGTCCATGAACATCTGAGTCAGGTAGACCAGCAGAACAGTCATGGGATGCAGTGAGGCAGCTGCCTGTCCTGTGGCACTATAGCATTTTGCCACAGATTAGTGTAGACGAAAAGAACTACAGGCTTTGGACGGGTGCCTAGGATTGCGCCGGGAAGCACTCTGAGGACATAGTAGCATGGCAACAGAGCATTCAACCGGGGGAACCCCAGTGTACCCATGGGCAGCGGCCCCTGAGGGGAGGAAAGGCGGATGAGACCAACGAGAGGACCCGTGATCTCATCATGCACGTCCGGGAGGAAAGATATTGGGGTTTGCCGTGGACGCGTCGGCGGCCTTACCCAAAACCAATCGTCCCTGGAAAGCATGGCCGTCATCTCCGGATCAGACTCAGGCACAGCCGTATGCACACCAGAGGGTGGCAGCTGTGACGAATCGTCATTTCCAGAAGAATCAAGCCCACCTAGTGATGCTGCTACAGACACAGCATCATCCTCTGTAGCTTCAAATGAAAACACACGGGCCACCCGAGGGTAGACTCGTGGAATCATCAGTTCGCTAGCGGGCACCGTCACTAAAGAGGGGGGGCTTGGGCGTGGACACAGAGTTGGCGCCTTGTTCCAGACCAACACCCTCAGGTCACCCTGGCCACCAGCCGAAGATCGGGTGGTGGATGAGGGGACTATCACTCTTGCGAGTTCACCGAGTCTCGACCTATATATGACGCGATGATCACGTTCCCAGAGAGAACATGAGTCATCCACGAGCGCTGTTCAAGCATGATCAAAGCCCAAACACACTAGACAGCGCTCGTGCCCATCAGAGTCCGATACCAGTCCGCTGCAACCAGAAAAGCACAGGCGAGCCGTCTTTAAAAAGACTTGCCGCGTGCAAGCTCTTTTATGAGAGGAGAAAAAACTCCGCGATGTTTAAGCGCACAGGGAGACACACACACACTGGCAGATCCCAGCACAGATCAGCAGGCACTGTGAGCTCGCTGCAGATCGCCGTCACACCAACACCGGAGAGAGAAGCTCGTCTCGTAGAGCGAAGTCAGAGATGATTGTGGAGTGAAGTAATACTCTTGGCTCCGAAGCGAAAACATATCTGCATGTTGCCGGCGTCCTCCTTTTATACCCACGCGGTGGGGCGGAGATACGCTATGCAAATTCCGCAGACCCATGGCATTTCATCGCCATTGGCTCGTTTTGTAATACTCGAAGTCGATAGGTGTTCTAAGCGAAACCCCCATTCGTCGTCATCCGACGTAACTCGGATGGGAACTACATTAACTAAATAGAACAACACCACATGAACTGCCGGGCTTTGTTCCTGTTACTAACCTTACAAATAGTACCGGACTTTACGAGGCCGTTAGCCTAATGATAGCCATTAACGTTGAATTAGCCTGCTTAACTTATATACTAATCGCTAATGCTTCCAGCTCGAACACCTAGTCAGTCTTGCAGTTATCTTAACTCAGTAATTTGCCATCTAACTAAATGTTCACCGTGCTAATTAAAACACTCTTACCTCTGTAAAGCCGTCACAATGATTCATATGATCATCTGCTGTTCATCTACAGCTCCTTGCCATCAACTGGGAAATACCGGGAAATACACATATAGAAATACAACCAGAAGGAGGTACCGTGACCTAAGCCTAGAACGCCCTGTGCTGATGTTTTTTCGTAGGCTACACGGACACATGCTTTTCTTACATTCAAAAATACCAAAACGTGAAACACTTAAACAATTGATGAACCAGTCTGCACACTCCCCTATAGGCTAACTTAAAATCGGAATCAGAAATACTTTATTGATCTTTATTGATAACCCGGGGGACAATTCTTGTGTCACAGTTGATGTGCACATCAAGACATTTAAAGCTGCAGTAGGGAGTTTTGAGAAAATGTTGACTTAGCCTGAAAATTTGAAGAAGCACAACTTACAGGTCCAACCCCCTTGCTCTCTGCTGCACTACAGCCCTCCCTCCACAGCTCCTCCCCCACAGCGGGGAAAAAGAAATTAAGGTTTTTGATGTAAACATTCCAGGATTTTTCTTCATTTAATGGACTTCAATAGGACACAAACGTTTCAAGGACCAAATGACAGTTTCAGCGCAGCTTCAAAGGGCTTTAAATGATACCAGACGATGAATAAGGGTCTTATCTAGCGAAACGATCGGTCATTTAAAAAATAAATAAAAAACTTTAAGTTTTATAAGCACAAATGCTCGCCTTGCTCTGTTCTGTGATGCACGTTCGTGATCCTGTTCGAACTCGTTCATCCAAATGAACGAATCTTTTTTCGAGTCATTTCGTTTGTTGAATGAACGAAATGACTCTGAAAAAGACTCGTTCAAAATGAACGAATCTTTTTTCGAGTCATTTCTTTCGTTGAATGAACGAAATGATTCGAAAAAAGATTCGTTCATTTGGATGAACGAGTTCGAACAGGAGAGTCACGAACGACGGTACACGCTCGCGCTGTGCAAGAGAGGGGTGATCATCGCGTACACGAGCGTGATTGACACTGCTAAGACATTCCTCCTGGCTCTGATTGGTTGTTTCTGACCGGGAGCGCTGTATTTCTGCAAATGGCAGTAGGACCACAGGGAGGAGCCAGAGGAGCTTGATTTTTTTCACAGATTATCTGTCTCATATTCTACTTTCAGGACATAATGACAGTTTTAACAAATATTTGTTTACAAAAGCTACCTACTTAAAGGAATATAAATAATAATAGAAGTTGGTAAATAAATAAGTATATATGTAAAAAGTATAAATATAGGCTATAAAATATGAAGAAGAATTATAAAGGACTGGATATGCAGCCTACAAGATTTACATTACTGTATTAACAGAATTGTGATGAACAGTACTAGTAAATAAATAGAAGCAGAACTGCAGCAAACTATGTTGCACACTGAATATTAAAACAGAGAATATTGCACAGAATGTGAAGTATTGCACTACAGGGTCCCGTTTAATAACAAAGGGTCCATGTGTCAGACACTTTACTATCTTGAGGCCACGAGATACTATCTTGAGGCCACGAGATACTATCTTGACAGTATCTTGAGACCACGAGATACTTATCTTGAGGCCACAAGATAGTTATAATACATATTTTTGACAAAGTGGGACTAGGGGGGCTCCGTAGGAAATGCATCATCACAGTCTGTGAAAAGACTTATCACTACTTTATTACTTTAATTAGGGGTCTATTTACTCTGTTTGTCAACTGTTCGAAAATCACAATTGCAACTGGATCTTGGTGAAATGCAAAGTTACTTATAGTCAACAAAATGTGTAAAGGGGGCCATCAAAATAAAGTATTACCAAAATTTTTTTTTATTATGTTACAAATACAGATTACATTGTAATTATACATTTAAGTACTGAGCAATAATACTTACTATATGTACTTACCGCATATTGTTTTAGGATGACATAACTTGATTTCAAGATAGGATGAGAAAGTAATTTCTTTAGGGTTAGGGTTAAGATTAAGGTGTGGTTTAGGGTTAGTTGCATGGAATTATGCACAATTTATAGTCATTACTATAGTAACTATGTGAAATAAAGTGTTACCCAAATGCATTGAATTATCATGGTCAGATAGACATATCATGTATTTTTACACCACTATTATTAATGTAAACACAGAGGTGAAGTTGGTGAATACGAACAACTCCTGTCAGGGCACAGTGCAGGTGCTTCATGATGGCCGGTGGGGAACAGTGTGCCACAACAGCTGGGATATCGCAGATGGTTTAGTACTATGTAGAGAGCTGGGCTGTGGTGGAAACGCAGAGCCCTTGACAAATGCCCATTTTGGGACCGGCGAGGGGCCGATATGGATGGATTCCCTCAGATGCAGTGGAGACGAGTCAAACCTCAGGAACTGCAAATTTGGTGGGTGGGGAAACCATCAATGCATTCATGCATATGATGCAGGAATCATCTGCAGAGGTGGGTCCATGACCAAACCAGAATCAGTTCTCTGCATTTGCAAATATCAACCAAGAAAGTTTATTTCTATATTAAACATAAAATGATTAACTTAAACCATACAACATCATGCAAAAAAATACAACAACAACAACTGTAATAACATGAAACAACAACAAATATAAAACAAAATTCTTAAAAGAAATGCATGGTTCAGTTATCTTGGGGAATGAGCATGTATCATATTTTGGTTACACTTCATTTCGATAGTCACTTTAGACATTGTACTAACTTTAAGTAACTTTTCAACTACATGTCAACTAACTGTCATTAGAGTATTAGTAGAGTGTAGTAGACTGTCAGTAGACTGTAAGGTTAGGGTTAGGTGTTAGGGTTCGGCTTAGGGGAACAAGTTGACTTGTAGTTGCTAAGTTATAGTCAGTATGTCTGTTGGGAGACCAACAAAATAAAGTGTTGGCAGATATTAAGCAGACAGTCTACTAATACTCTAATGAGAGTTAGTTGACATGTAGCTGCAAAGTTACTTATAGTTAGTAGAATGTCTAAAGTGGACTATCGAAATAAAGTGTTACCCATATTTTATTACCATATTAAGATTTGCTATCTCCTTTACAGAGATTAGAAATGTGCTCAGGATTAAGGTGAACGCTGACTCTGTTAATCCCAACGATCCTTCACACATGACAAAACTACTGGACAAAGTAATGAATTTTCCTAATTCAATTACCATTTTTTCACTTTTCTATTGTTGCCATTGAGAGTCTGTGGTCTCGTTCCTCTGAATTGCACAGATTAAAAAAGAGGTCGAAAAGAATGGAAATTTCTCTGTCAAGTGGAGAACTCAGTCGAATGGGAAAGTGTTTCAGGAACAGAAATTATTTGATCCCTGACAGGTTTGTAAACTCCTTCTGAATGGGCTCATTTTAAAGATGTAACTTGAATATAGAATTTTTATTCAAATAGTTACAGGTTTTGAATCTGTTATTTCCACAGGAGCCACATAAGAAATTACCTTTCATGACCAGTTCAAGAGAACAGCAGTTTTTGCAGAATCATCCAGATGTAGAAGACATTTTAGAAGTGTTTGTATACTGAAAAGGGTTTCATAAAATAAAGGATAATGTAAAGAACATCATTGTTTAGGTTTCAGCAGGTCAAAGTCAGTGAAGGTTTGTCATCATTTTGAAGGCCATTGTCATTTGTTGGAGGTGAAAGGTAAATAAAAATGTAAAACTTTGATTTTCTTTACAAGTTCACATGTTTATTTGATTTCTGATGCAATATATTTTAATACAGCATAACCTCCTAAAATATTTAAATTCTGTAAGATAATTTTCTTAAATATGTATTCATTTATATTGTGTTATATCTCATTACATAAATCTATCTGGAGTAAAGCGATTAATGAAGTGTCACAGAAAGTACAATTCTTGTAAATAAATGTAAAAATCTTCTACTTTATTTCACTTTGGACTCTCTAAACCAGCAAGCACCAGTACATTATCTACACATTTCATTTCCACATATATAATATTCATTATTATAATATTTAAAAGAGCTGTAAATATAAGGCATCTCTTTCATAAGGCCTTTCTTTCTCAGGCAAATTCTGTGGGAAGGTCTGATTTGACTGACTAGCGCTTAGTGTTACTTGAGCCCCACCAACCACATTTTTTGATGACTTTTTATTATAATTAATAATAATTAAGAATGATGACAGTGAAGCAACAGAGAAAATAGCATTACTTTAACATAATTAGGGTTAGAGTCTGTGTTTTCTTGCTTTTCTGTCATTCAAAAAGGACCTGTGAATATAACAGGTTTATAATTAAAATATCAAATTATAATATTATATAAATATAAGTAGTACAACACCATTCAGTTTACAAACCTGTGGCTGTTTTCTGTTTGTGAAATACCTGCTCATCAGGCTGTGTTCTCCAGTTCACACTATACTTCCCTGTAATTTGTATCACGTTCCTTATCTGTGAAATTCGGTCAAATTTTAGTAAGAAAACACTCAAGCTACACATCACACTTATTAAGCTCATGAAACTCACCATGTCCAAAAGATCCTTCTTGATATTCGGGTCATTGACATTGACTCCAATCTCGGCCTTCACCATAATCCTCACCACAACTCGTCTCACAGTTTCTGTGAAGTAAAACATTGACGGGGGCTTTAAAAGATGAACGGTTTGACATAATTCTTAAAGTCGGCAAAAGACTAAAGTAGTCTTTTCTTCCCTATTGTGACATATATCTGAGTGAAACGGCTTCTCAAACAAGAAAAAATACGGGGCAGGACTTAATTTTGTCAAATGGGAATTGATTGTATGGTTCTGGTTTGCTATTGGTCGATCTTATGAGTGACAGGTTGTCCCGCCCTCACGCCAGTAAACACATTACCAGAGAATATTTTGAGGGCACATAAAAAAATTATAATAATGACGATGTGCACTGATAAATCATTTATAATAGATTCTGTGATTTTCAATTAAATGAGGAATTCTATTTTGATTTCATGGTGACTTTAAGCTATACAACGTTTGAGAAAGTTCACATGTAAGATGATCTTACTTTGGCAAAAAACTCCCGCATGAAGTGTATTCAAACAACTGCTCACACCCCATCCAGTAAAAGGACAGTCCCGCACAGTCCGCTCATTTCCTGTACAGGTCACATCATCCATCCATATTTGCCCGACTGAGGGACCCACATACGCCTTTGGCTCTGCAATTTCTCCACAATCCAGCTCTTGACACAACACTGTAGCATCTTCTAGATCCCAACCAGTGTAACACACTGCGCCCCAGTGCTCACGATACCAAATCTGAACTCTTCCGTCACATGCACTGGAACCATCCACCAGCTTCACATCTGTTGAAGGAGTGGGTTTATAAACCATTGCTCTCTTATAGACCACAGAATGCACAAATCTAATTTTTAAAAGGTCAAAACCTCTTTGTAAATGCAATTTATTATCCAAGAATTGCTGAGTTTTGTTTAACATAGAGCTTGTGTGCAATTGATGTGAGTGTTGAATAAACAATTATGCTGAATCAATAAAACAATAATTTTGAATTTGCATCCATGTAAATCTGAGTTTTTTGCTTAAACAAAGTTCAATAATTTCAAAGAATAGTTCACCATGCAGTAAAAATGACAATTCTGCTAGTTGAGCTACATCTGGCATGCAATGGTAACACTTTCCAATACGGTCCCATTAGTTAATATAAGCTAATGCATCAACTAATATTAACTAAAAATGTGCAATACATTTGTTACAGTAAAAATGTCTGGACCTGTTTTGGAACTTCTCTGATCTTGAACTGCTGTTGGAAAAGTCTTATTTATGTTCAACATAAAAAAACAAAGCATGTTTTAGGATGACATTAAAGTCCTTACTCACTGAGTAAATAATGAGTAATGACATTACTAGCTTCAAAGCAATATGAAAAATGTATCAGAAACCTTTTTACTCACTATTACAAGTGGCTCCAGCATCTTTTAAATGTTCACAGCTCTGTATTCCCCATTTTGTTGAAGTACAGTTCATCAATGAGGCCTCAATCCCAGTACATTGTGCAGCACTCATCCATACAGGTCCTAAACCTTGTCCAAAATAAGCAGCACTCTTTGCCTCAATCACATTCCCACAGCCCATCTCTCTACACACCACTGCAGCATCTGACAGATCCCAGCCATCATCACACACTGTTCCCCACTGACCGTTATAGAGAACCTCCACTCGTCCAGCACAAGAGTCAATGCCATTTACCAACCTAATAAAGGCTAACATAAAGCATAAAAGAGAAAAGCATTACATAAAAGAGTAAAGGTATCAGAAATGTTTATCTTTATTCAGTAAAGACAATATTTACGTAGCTTACTTCCATCTTCACAGATGACTCCAGCATCTTCTTCATGTACACAGTTGTGTATTCCCCATCCATCTGTCATACAGTTCTTTAGTGAGGACTCAGTGCCATCACAATACACCTCATCCATCCATATCTGTCCTGATCCTTGTCCAAAATAAGCTTCAGTCTTTGACTCTATCACATTCCCACAGCCCATCTCTCTACACACCACTGCAGCATGTGACAGATCCCAGCCATCATCACACACTGTTCCCCATGTTCCATTATAGAGAACCTCCACTCGTCCAGAACAGGAGCTGGAACCATTCATCAACCTCAGAAAAGCTTCGACTGGAGGTCCATTTCCGAAATCTGGATGAATTATAAAATGTATCACACAAACTCATAACATACGTATTACGTCTTAACAATAATTTAAATCTTTCAAGAGTACCCTGAAAAAAATGTGGTGGAGAAACAATTCACTTAGACGTTGCTAGAAAATTTCACAATGAATTACATATAAAAGTTTTGAAGTAGAAAGAATAGTTTTTTTGACAACTTCAACGACAAAAACTTTATACAGAGAGCAATGTTCATGTCTGCATGTTTATTCATACCTAGCATGAGAATGAGCCACAAGGAATTTAACATTGTGCCTGAAAAAAAAATACAAAATTATTAATTTGACTGTTTTGCCTAACAAACAAGAAAAAGTCAACTTCAAGGTCTGTTCTATTGTTTAAAAGTGGTTTCTGCCACAAAAATGTTAGCATAATCCAACATCATCACATTTATTTTTTAGGCAACAAACCTATTTTATTGTGCTTTGGTTTAGCATCTTAATAGCACAATTAAATTTATAGCTAGTTGAATAATTTAGTATTACAAAAAATATTAAGGGGAAACCGTTTTGGTAAACATTTGAGGTACATAAAATCAACTTTAATTACAAAAACTGTCCGTATCTAATAAAATGGCAATGATTATTAGATGTTTTTAACCTGTTAAAATGTCAGACCTTCGGAAGCGTCTTCGTCTCCGTGATGGTGTGAGATCAAGTTAAGGATGATTCCAGGTGATTGTATTTGTATGTGGAATCTCCTGCCTTCTTGGCTCCTCCCTTCAGATGGCATTACATTACAATGATGAGCATAAGAAATCTCTTATTGTACAACTTAATGTACAACAGTCCATCTTTCAGAGTCACTGAGAATACAACCCTATTAAATGCTCAGGAGGTGGTTGATTCAATTAGCCAGGAGTTAATGTCTCATCTGCAATACATTGCAGAAACACACACTGTTGGATGTAAGAACATCATTTATGTTGTTTTATTTCAATGCAAATCCACTCAAACATGTGGGAATTATTGGAATGCTCAAATATCGAAATATCTTGATGATATCCTTTTGATTGTCCAGTTTCATGGAATGTCCTGTGCAAAGACATCCTGTGCAAAGACATGCAAAGCATATGGAAACATAATGTCAAAATTCTTGAGTAGAACACTAGATTTGTTTGTATTTGCATGGACACCCTGGTCAACCCATCATACCAGAGAAGTTAATATGCATGAGACAACGTACTGAACTGGAATATGTTTACTTATTAGATGCAACAATAACAGTTCCTTCATATTTCAGGTATGGAAAATTCTCTCATAGACTTGGTTAAAAACACGCTCACAAAGCAAGCTAAAAAGTTCAGAGAGTCAGTAACTTACTAAGCTCGTATTACATTTACATGTCCCTATAAACAAATTACATCCTAGAGTTTTACATATTCCTGTGTGAATTCCTAGATGTTTTATTTATCAAATGTGGATACCAGTGTTATTTACTGGGTGAAGAAAAAAAATTGCGCACAATTAAATGTAATATGCAATGTTATATAAATGTTATATGCAAATTAATTTATATGAATCTGTTTGGATGACAGAAATAGCAGGTGTTAAGGCTGTATAGTGTCTTTGAACAAGAGGAAAGCAGTCAGTACAACTGTCAAACGTCCACATCACTTTTCAATCCGAAATCACAGACGACCTAACCAGGTACTACCATATCATCAGTGTTTTCTATGTACTTTTGCATGTGATGGGCTGTTTCAAATATTATTTTAATAATAATTTTACATGTACACTGACAGTCTTGTGATGTTTTAGAGTCATTTTAAGTAATTATTGCTCATCATATGAAATTCAAAAAATATATTAACACTATATTTTACAGTGTCTTTGTTACATGTAACATGTGCTTGCTCCATTAATAACAATGAATTATGCATAATAAACTAACCCTAAACCCAGCCCTAATCTTAACCCTATAGTAAGTACATGTTGTTAATTAATATTACTAAGTACTTAAATGTATATTACACTGTAACAAGAAAACTTTAAAATAAAGTGTAACCATACAATTTTTATGTAAACATTGCGTTTGTGTGATACATTATTATTATTATTATTGTTTAAAGTACTAGAAGATGCTTCTTTCATGCTAATATTTAAGAACCACATTATCTAATGTGAAATATATATTTACAGCCAGTATGTTGTGGTCTGTGCAACTCTTTCTGCTTCTGGGTAAGGAGACCATACTGACATTAAAAACATAACCTCGTACATTCTTCTGTCTGGTGACCAATAATATTTTCTGAATTAAGAGCTTATAAAAAAAAAATCATCTATATCTGTGACTCTAACATGTACAGGCTACACAACTGTCACTATTGGCAGTGACATCAGACTAGTGAATGGTTCCAGCTCCTGTTCTGGACGAGTGGAGGTTCTCTATAATGGAACATGGGGAACAGTGTGTGATGATGGCTGGGATCTGTCAGATGCTGCAGTGGTGTGTAGAGAGATGGGCTGTGGGAATGTGATAGAGGCAAAGAGTAAAGCTTATTTTGGACAAGGATCAGAACAGATATGGATGGATGATGTAAACTGCACTGGCACTGAGTCCTCACTAAAGAACTGTAGGACAAGTGGATGGGTAATACACGACTGTGGACATCATGAAGATGCTGGAGTCATCTGCAACTGTGAGTTAAAAGCATTCATATTTGAAACACAAATTTAATATTGTACATTTTCTTTTTTTAAAGGAATGAAAGCTAAATAAAAGAAATCATGAATAAAATAAGTTATTGTTCTTTTGAATGCCATATGTCGCTGATCTTTTTCAAATTAAAGAAGATACACAAATACTGTACATGGGAGTAAAAAATAAAAACTTACTTGTGTCTTTATATTATTTGTATGGATAGTATCTGTCAGGTTGGTGAATGGCAGTCACTCCTGTTCTGGACGAGTGGAGGTTCTCTATAATGGAACATGGGGAACAGTGTGTGATGATGGCTGGGATCTGTCAGATGCTGCAGTGGTGTGTAGAGAGATGGGCTGTGGGGATGTGATAGAGGCAAAGACTGAAGCTTATTTTGGACAAGGATCAGGACAGATATGGATGGATGATGTAAACTGTATTGGCACTGAGTCCTCACTAAAGAACTGTAGGACAAGTGGATGGGTAATACACAACTGTGGACATCATGAAGATGCTGGAGTCATCTGCAACTGTGAGTTAAAAGCATTCATATTTGAAACACAAATTTAATATTGTACTTTTTTTTTTTTTTAAAGGAATGAGAGCTAAATAAAAGAAATCATAAATAAAAGATGGTTTTGTTCTTCTGAATGCCATATGTCGCTGATCTTTTTCAAATTAAAGAAAATACACAAATACTGTACGTGGGAGTACAAAAATAAAAACTTGTGTCTTTATCTTATTTGCGTGGATAATAGCTGTAAGGTTGTTGAATGGCAGTCACTCCTGTTCTGGACGAGTGGAGGTTCTCTATAATGGAACATGGGGAACAGTGTGTGATGATGGCTGGGATCTGTCAGATGCTGCAGTGGTGTGCAGAGAGATGGGCTGTGGGAATGTGATAGAAGCTACAAGAGGTCCTTATTTTGGACAAGGATCAGGACAGATATGGATAGATAATGTTCAATGTGCTGGGAATGAATATACACTGAAAAACTGTTCATCAAGTGGATGGGGAGTAAACTACTGTAACGATCAACAAGATGCTGGAGTCATCTGCCAATGTGAGTCAAAATATTCAAAGAAAAAAAAAAAAAAAAAAAAAAAAAAAAATATATATATATATATATATATATATATATATATATATATTCAAAGAATTCAAAGTTGAAGTATGTAAGTATTTTTTTAATGTTAAAATACATTCTTCTAACCCAGTTTATTGTTCATTGACTACTATTACTATGCCATTCATGGGTTTATCTCCCCCAAAAGGGTAAACATTTCAATCCCCTAGGCACCATCAAAACATTGAGAGCAGTCCGCTCGGTTCTGTCAATAACGTTCTAGCTCTACCTATAGCGAGAGTTTGGGGTGTGTATACTGTAACAGGCTGAGGCAGAGGGTGGGGCCATGGCTGACACATTAGGGTGGATAAGTTTATTATCAGAAAGACGCTCGCTGCTTACTCATGACACATAGCAACACAGCTATAATTAAATATGTTGAAGCTTTTATTTAAAGTAGTAGCCTGTATTTACCTGTCGTGACATGAATTCAAAAGCACCCATAAGAGCTGTGATTGTGATGATTGAGTTGCCTAGGTTCCACAACACTGTAAAAAATATTTTAGCAATTTAGTTATTTCAACTTATTTTTTTGAGTAGAGATAACTAGATTGTCCAGACAACAAGACATTTTAAGTTTTCTTGTCCTCAACTAGACTGAAAGTTGAATGAACAAGTAAATTGTTATTTTAACTAAAAAATGTATGTTTAAACAACTGCACTAGATTTTCTGTTGAATTAACAAGTATACTTGTTATTTTAACTTATAAATGTAAGTTGAAACCAAGCGTGCCGCACAAGCCCTGAAAAGTGAAGCCAAAGCGTCTCGATCGTCCCCCGGTGACTGGTCCTAGTATAGCTCATATACCCCGTGTGGCGAGCAGGACGAGGTCGAGGGACGTGAGAGAACGGCGCGAGGCCGGTGGCGTGATTGGTAATGAATGACACCTGCGAGACGCACCGGTCTCGATCTCCTCTGTCGTCGCTCCCCCTTTATGCTTCCGCTCCTCCGTGAGAGATGCGAGACCGGTGCGTCATTCATTACCAATCACGCCACCGGCCTCGCGCCGTTCTCTCACGTCCCTCGACCTCGTCCTGCTCGCCACACCCCGCCTCCCCGTGTTATTCAATAGGACGTGAGACCAACTAAACAATTAAATTACACTTGTTTTTAAAATAAGTTTGTTTTTAGTTAGTTATTTGATGCTATAAAAACGGTGCTGTGGTGTACATGATTGACAGCTGTGATTGACAGGTTCTCTGAGCAAAGTAGTCACTGAAGCAACAACAGACTTTTTTTCGGGATCTTTGGAGGACTGAGGAGATTGGAGCTTTAAATTTAATATCTAAATTTCTATAATTAATTATTTCACACCGACATAATGTTTTGTTCTGCAGCAGAGGCGTGTGCTTGTGGTTGATTCAGCGAGAGTGTGGGCGGGGTGTTGATTTCGCGGCTTTACTTCCTGCTCACTACTGCGCATGTCTGGTCCCGAAATCGCAACTGCGCAGACTCAAGTCCCAATATGTCAGCGCCATATCGGGACAATGGCGGCTTCACTTCTCGCCAATGGAAGAGAACGAAGGGGCGTCATCCATCTTTTTTTACAGTCTATGGTTGAAACAACTGCACGACATTTTCTGCATGTTTTACTTCAATTATACTCTAATGCTTTGATAAACTTAATTCATCTATCTATCTTGCTGTCTGGTAGACTGCATGGTCTTAAAACCTAAACTTCAAGCTTTTAAAACTGGTTCAAACATAAATCTTCAACTTCAACAATGTTTTTACAATAATGAGCACAGATTCAATAAATTACACAAACAAAATTTCCTTACACGTGTCTTCATAAGAAATAGACTGATACAGAGTAAGGGTGACATTTTATATTGTGAAAGTGATTGTTGCGAGTTTTTAGTTTGTGATAAGCGTTTTATAGTCTTGTGCTAACAAAAAATATAATAATAAATCATACATTAAATTCATAAGTGCAAATGAACATTAGTAAAAACATTTTTTTCAGAATTATTCACAGCAAAAACTCCAGTGTTAAATGAACTCTCCTGGGAGTTTATATGGCTTGTTAAAGTTGGGAGTGTTAAACTTAAAGAGCTAATTAAGTGATTCATTGAGTGATGATTGACCATTATTGAAGACACCTGATGTTAACAAGCAGAATCACCAAAGGAGAAAATCTAATTTATTAAGCCACCATTATGGTGATTAGTGTTTGCTTTAGTTGGGCTCTTGACCCTTAAACTGTTAACATTATATTTGTTTTGGCTGTTTTATCTGAGTTATAACTGCCAGATGACCAAAGAAAAGAGGTGATCTGATGGTGTTGGTTATGTTTTGACAATCATCACTTGACTTGCATCACAAAAATCATTTAGAGCCTAATCTCTGACTTTAAATGTATAATGTTGATTACAACATCACAGTGATTCTACAGTACAAGATCTAGAAATTTCTAAATAATCCAAAGGATTTCTTAAAAGTTGTTCTGATAATTGTTTTGGTTTTTTTAGGCACCGACATAAATAATCAGTGTATGAATCTCAACAATGGTGACAAACAGAATATTCAATTAGGAAAATGACATTACTAAGACATTTCAGATCATAATTTATTCATACCGCAATTCATGATGGGAGCCATGAATGAGTTTTGATTGGTGGCACCCAGAATGCACTGCAACATCTTTTATTATTGTCACCATTGTTGAGATTCACAGGCTGATTACTGATGTCAGTGTGTCTAAATAAAATCGTTTTTCAGAGTATTTTGATCAGAAAAACTTTTAAGAAATATTTTGGACTATATTGAAATGCTGAAAATCATTTGCTATAGAATCACCAAAAAACTCTCAAGTGATGATTATGTTAAAACGTAACCAACACTATCAGAATCACCTTTTCTCTTTGATCATCTGGCAGTTATAACTCAGATACAACTGCCAAACAAAATCTAATGTTAACAGTTTAAGGGTCACGAGCCCAAATAAAGTGAACACTGATCACCATAATGGTGGCTTCATTAGATTAGATTTTCAAAATACCACTTTAGTTGGCCGAACTTATTGGATGTAGTTTAGAAAACTTAACTTTAGTTGGCCGAACTTAGATTCAAAGTTTACTTAACTAAATTAAATCAGTTCATGGTACTTTATAATTTGTCAGGTAAACCTTGTCAGGTACACTTTTCGAAATAAGTTAGTTAAACAAAAAAAAAAGTTTTTTTAAAAGTTAAGTCAACAAACATTTTTTTACAGTGTAGTGTTGCAGAAACTAGAGTTCTCAAGGGGGCTGAAAATTACAACCCGATGTAACCCGACCGGCCCGTGGCTTTTAAAGCCCGGACCCGATGTAACCCGACACATCAACATGAATTATCTCCCCGAACCCGGCCCGCGGCCCGACGCCGATTTTCTTTTTTTCTTTTCTTTTTTTCTCATACATGTATTATCATGACCAGCAAACGGGAATTCAAATCAACCTTTAAAGGGTCACTCCACCCATTTGCATTAAGATTTCCATTGTTAGAAATCCAGTCATACTATTGAATGGTCGTGCAACACTCTTTCATTTTCTCCTGAGACGAGAGAAATCCTCTATTTACCTTTTTCACTTCCTCCTACAATGACGCAAAAATCGTCATTTTACGTCATTGTAGGAGGAAGTGTAAAAGGGGGGGATTTCTGTTAAGACTACAAGCACTAGTTCCCAACCTTTCAAACCCGCCCATAGGGGGTTGGACCTAATGCGCTAACAGACCTATCAGATCAGTGCAAGTGCGTTTGATTTCACCGGGAGAAACTTTTTGAAAATATGGACGAAGGTACTGAATACACAGGCGGATGCATTATGGAGGATCTGGATTTTGACGAAGTTATGGTAGAAACGGATGTTCGTGGCTACCTTTATGAGCCACAGTATAGCGACGAGCAGCTGAGGGCTATGGAGGAACCGGAGGCGGCTGAAGCTGCTGCCATCACAGCCGATGCAGACGATCTGCCTGCCGCGGACGAGGAGCCCGCAATGGCTCGAGCTGGGGCAGATTGGTGGTGCCTGTGCTCTCACTGTGCGCCAATGGACTCAGAACAAGAGTCTGTCTGCTGCCGAGAATTCCAGCGGTGCTACGGAATCGGAGGATGACACGGACGTGTGTGTTGTTGGTCGACCGAGTTTCGCACCCCATATGGATAGCGGCGTCCTAGAGACCTACTTTAGAATACCTAAGTTCAACTGGCGACGTCAGCCAAAGCCTACAAGGTCAAATGGTCGTCTTTCTGTAAAGTACGTTTATTTTCATTTTGTTAACACGCTAACTTGGCAGGTTCATTGCACAAATATCTTGCAGTTAAGCTAGCTACTGTAGTGGGAGTGGTCTGCAGAGCTGAGCATTGCAATGCACTATGGGGATTGTTGTCTACAATCCACAAGCACTAAAAAGTCATTTTCTGCCTTTTATCGGCCAAGAAGGTCCCAAATTAGAAATTTATGATACTATTCTACTACATATATGACCCATTTTCAATACATATTCATGTCTCCACCGGTGGAATGACCCTTTTATGTTCACGTCTTTTAACAATAGCCTACAAACAATACAAACAACTGAAACAAACTTTAAATATATAAATACGCTTTATAGGCTACTAAATATGCCTCAAATAAAAATCTTCTGGACGACCCTGTTTTTTTTGTTGTTATTTTTCATAAGAATTTCCATCAGAATCCAGCACCACTCCAAACACTTTCCAGACCTCTGATTTTCCCACTCCTGTAGTAGCGACGGTGAATTCACCTGCGGCAGGTTTACTTTTCACCAACTCCATCTTCTTCTCCAGGCTAAAGGGGTCAGGTCTGCCCCCGCGATCGCGCGATGCACGTTGCACGCAGCAGCCAGACTTTCTTTACGGTGAACGGCAGCAATGATTAATTTTTTTTTTTTTTTTCCCTGAGTGGAAAAGATTAAGGCCGAGGTCCGACCCGACCCCAGGTCATTTGCTTATATTTTCTACCCCAACCCGGCCCGAGCCCGCGGGTCCCGTCGGGTTTGTCGGGCCGACCCGGCCCGTTGAGAACTCTAGCAGAAACTACATACTTTACCTTTAAATAATGTTTCATGTAAGCAATACGGTACGAGAGGCTGTGCTGTATTGTGAACACAGTCGTGGCTGAAGGTGTCAAGCAGGCACTCTGCTTCGTGTCGTGCCAAACAACACCCTTCAGCCGTGACTGTAATCATAATACAGCAAGCCTCAGGTTCCTTATTGCTTTTATAAAACGGTTAACACTCAATACAAATTTAGAAGCTGAACATGTATGCAATAATATGTTGCTTTTTGAATTCAATCCTTCCTCCAGAAAAATAGTTCCTGTACAGTGATAGTAAACAGCAAGAGAATGAGCAGCTTTAATCTACATATCCATTTAGGGTAGATAGTGTTTATTATTTTTATTGAAATATCTCATCTGCATTTATTAAGCTACTTAACGTAATGGGGTCCAAGCATGAAGTACTGGAACTAGCTGTTTAATTTTGTCAGAATTATTTGGTGCCCAAGCAATGGATTTGTCAGCGCCCCACTGACTCAGGCATTTCTATGTGTAAGGCTTGTTAAGGCTCAGTGGCCATTGTTTCATATATTGTGCTGGTAAATATATTCACATATACCCTTTGTATGCTTCAGTATTATTTGTTTGTTAGTTGATTAATTGTTATTCATCAGTCATTATTTTTTCAGCTGTTACTGACATCAGCAGCACCGATACAACAGTCAGACCAGAGACAACCTCAGCTGGTAATGTAGTCTGATCCCTCTTGTTCCTCCACAGCCAACCACCCTCATTGCTGCATTAGTTTATTTTTAAGCATTGCTTTTTTCATTCTGATTGCTATTAATTTAAACTGTGTTTAAAGATGCATAAAGATGCATAGATGTACGCATATTTATGTATTAAGCACTTTTTTGTCCCCAATGTGTGAACAGATTGTAACAAAACAACGTCAAATAACAATTTATTATTTCAAATAACAAAATGAAAGCCTGTAGACTGATTTTTTTTTCTAGATTTACGTTTATGCCCGGAAAATCACAAGGATGTGACGTTCACAGGCGCTCTCGAGAGCCTGTTTTCCCTTCTATGACATGAAACTAATGCTTATGCAATTTTCAATATAATGCAGAAATTTACCATGTAAATTTAGTACTGTAAGTGTAATGTCAATGTGTCATGCAAAGAAAAAGGATTAATTCACACTATAGTCTGTCATTGTCACATCTACAGACTATGTCAAATATACTTTATAATCAAACTATCATAACAGTGTAATTTTTGTTACCTCATCTGTCATCCTGATGCAATTGAATCACAGAGATTGTGCAAAAATCTCCATATCACTATGATCAGATGCTTTCTTAACTGCTATTTTCTCACCGCTGTCATTTTTGTAGTGTTTATTTTGTTATTTAGAGGAAATCGAGCAGCACCTTTACATATTCCTATCGCTGTCAGCAGTGTGGACGACGTCGGAATGTTCATTAACAGTATATAGCTGCAATTATATTTCCAACTTCTGTTTAGTTCTAAGCAAAGAATGAAAAAACATAGCATATCAAGGCCTTGAATCACGTTCAGTCTTTTGTGCACGAGTAAATCAGTTCACTTAACGGCTACCGGTGTCGCTAATAACAAGGGTTTTATTATAGCCCCGTTGAATTCTTACTGACATGTAGGCCTAGTTGCTTTATGGGCCGCTTCCTAATGAAGCAACATCATAACAATCTTTAAGTAAGAGAGAAAACACTGACTTTCACTCACATACTGTGGTCTTAACAAAATGTTCAAAATGACTAAAACATGGTACAAATGGATATGAGAACTTTCTGATATTGTTTATTTTCCATAGATTTGTCTGACCCAGCTGAATTCTAATCTGCAGTTCTGCTTTATAATTGTCTTCATGCTGATTTCTATCATTGCAGGTTTATATAGCGGTTTAAATAGAACGCAATGTAAAGTAAGTTGAGTTTCTGCATTGTTGATATATATAAAATGTGATATTCTATTTATTCTTGACGGTTCTGTGCACAAAGTACATTTTGTTTGCAAAACATGATTAAAATCACAGAGTCAATTTTATACAGTTTAAAGCTCAATTGTGATTTCAGGGTCAGACCTCTGGTGGATGTTTTGAAAATCTTCTTGAGCAGATAGAGCACATTACAGCGCAAGGGCAAGGGCTTTCTGTGACTGTAAGTCTTGAATAGAAAAAATGATAAAATAATCAAATATGTGTCGATAAATAGACAGTTCCCATTCATCAGTCACTACTACATAAGTCAAGACTGACAGATGGGGATCTCTTGCGAGCCTATCTACTTCGAGTACACCAGGAATGCAACCTAGTAAGAGAACTCACTCTCAACATCACGCCCCCCGAACCAACAAAGCTGTGAAAACAGCTGTTTATGCTCTTTGAAGAAAGATGCGGAGAGATCGCGACCCTCGCTGTCCACGTCGTCACACCAACATGTCACACCAACACGTCACACCAACACCAGGAATCAGAGATTCTACTCAGCAGAGACTCGAAGACACAGCAGTAGATTTTTGCAGGAGACAGAAACAGCATACACCATCTGGCTCTGAAGCGAAAGACAAGGATGTGACGCATCTGCTGCTCATTATATGCTCGTGCCGCGATGCACAGCAGCTAGTGCAATTATCGCAAGCCAATGTGCATTGGCTCGTTTAGTTTCACTCGAAGAAGTTAGGCTCGCAAGTGATCCCAATCCGTCAGTCTTAACTTACGTCTCCGTTCCCTCCTCGGGGAACGAGGGTTACCCATACGTAACCGAGACGTTATGTCTTATTGACTCTCTTGACATTTATAGTAACTGTTTTTATCTGATCAATCAATTAGGATGTGACCAGCATTTTGACTATGGCCTTCAATGCTTCAGAGAACATTTTAGAGACATCATCATCAGCCAACCAAACTGAACTAGCCTCCTATGGAAACCGCATGTTGAAAACCAGTGAGAAACTCGTATCTACATTGGTGAAACCAACAAACACAAGTGACAATGTCAGTTTTACTCTTGCTGCTGTAGGTGAGTAGAGAAACAATTATTGATGAAACTGAGATTATATATGGTGTCAGGGACTTCTCAGTATATAGAGCAGAGAGCAGTGGCGGATCACAGGTGGCAGACAGCAACAATGATAAATGCAGCTACAGTAACTATAATTGAGTATGAGCTACCAATATTTTAACTGAGAACAGAAAAAAAACTGGTGTTATCTTTTGTTTTTGAAGTCAAATGCCAGTATTTTTGTTCAAATTCATACGTCATTTTTGGTAGAAATGTCCTGAAAAAAAACTCTAATCCTGAAAAATCTTTTTTGTTTTGTGAATATCTGCTGCCTTGAGCATAGAGCAATCAACATTCACAAGACATTTAACAAACACTCAAATGAAACAAACAGAAAGTCAGTGCAGTTTATGGCAATAATCAACAACAGTATTTGATTTTAAGGACATTTTGGTTCAAACTATCAGAGATGAAGACCCAACAATAGTGAATATTATTTTATTTTTATTTTTCATTTGTGCAAATTGAATGATTGAATTGGTCTTTCATTAAAAAAATGCAAATAAATTAATATAGCCCATAACTGCTTGTTTGTTTTTAATCAGAGGGACAAGTCTTCATGGTTGGACCAAATGTCACCTTAGATAAAATCCCTCAACTTAACACAACAAATTCTTCTGTGGAGATCGATCTTATTGGGATCGCCTGGAACAACAATGAAAGTATTCAAAATGTTTTAATCTGATACAACTTTTTTTTTAAACATAGAAAGAGATGTCATACCTTTTTTAAGTTGTTTTAACAAAGCGTAGCATGTAAGCTTCTGTTTCTATCACACAGGATCAGCTTCTGTGGCGTTCTTGAGCTACAACACAATGGAGAATCTACTGAAGCCCAACTTTTTCAACACCCCAAATAACACGAATAAAACAATGATGTCCACTGTGATCTTAGCTACTCTTCCCAAAACCACCAACACTGAACTCACCAAACCAGTCAACTTCACCCTCAAACACATCAGAGTGAGAGACTGAAATGTGTTTTCGTCCAACCCTGACAACATCTAATATCCAGTGTTGTAATATTTTCTGCATGTTCTTTCTTGTTTTTGCAGGAGCTCGATCCCAACGGTTCTCTGTCCTGTGTGTACTGGAATGCCAGTGAATGGGTTGTAGATGGTTGTTCTGTTTTAAAGACCAACAGCAGCTTCACAGTGTGTTCCTGTGTTCATCTATCGACATTCGCTCTCATCATGCAATCCCCATTAAAACCGCTCTCGTCATTTAAAAGAGAACAAGTAAAACCTCCTTCAAAGATTGAAACATTGAACGCACTATAGCAGAATTCAAATGTAATCTATAGTAGATGGTCAACATTCAAGAACTGCACAGATTTGGCACTCATACTCTGCAATGTTTTCTCAGAGCGACTCACTGCTGGAGCAGTTGAATTTGGTGTGTGTGATTGTTGGGCTGGTGTTCTTCAGTTTGGCCCTGTTGTCCTTTGCTCTATGTCAGTGGAGTCCTGGAGTGAATAATGTGGCTCGAGTCAACATCTGCATAACTCTACTGTTGGCTCACCTTCTGTTCCTCCTCACTCAACAGTTCCTGAGCCTCATACGCCCTCAGCAGGTGAGAATGATGAAGGAGCCCAACAGCTCTGCACAACCTCACGGAGAACCATCATAACCTCCTCTCATGATCTCCAGGTGCTGTGTGCAGTGATATCAGGTGTTCTGCACTTCCTCTTTCTCTCTGGCTTTGTGTGGATGTTCATTGAAGCTGTGCTGCTCTTCATCTGCGTGACGAACCTATCACGGATCAGCTCCAAAAAGAGGGAGGTGCTTAGCAATGGATTCCTGTGTGTGATTGGATATACTGTTGCTCTGGTTGTGGTGAGCATGTCTGTCGGGCTGGTTCCGGAAGGCTACGGCAGCGAACAGTGAGTTGTTGTTGCTAGTTTACTTTTAAGTTAATTTGTTTTGAATGAAAATAAAGCTGCTTGTGACATTTCTGCTATCTGATAAAAATACATTTTTACACAAGCTGTAAGAACGTCACAGACGAGATTCAAATCTTAACATCTTAACATTTTAACAGTCAAAACTAAATTCATTTAGTTATTATAATTGTGTTTTACTCTAAACAGCTGTTGGATTAAAGGGGATAAAGGTTTTATCTGGAGTTTTCTGGGTCCTGTTAGTGTCATACTAGCAGTAAGCACATTTTTTATTTTACATGATTTTATTTTATAATAAAGAGAAAACAAGGTGATAATTTTTCTTTTTACTTTTCTACTTTTCAGCTGAACATGATTCTCTTCATCAGCATCATCATCAGACTGAACTCAACTCTCCAAAATCTGAACGCAGAAATTTCACAGATGAAACAAACCAAGTATCAAACATTCAGATTTGAACACTTCAGAGAAAATATGAACATATATATATATATATATATATATATATATATATATTCAATAGGGTCATTAACTTTTTCTTTCTCTACAGGATTATGGCATTTAAAACACTGGCTCAGTTTGTGGTTCTTGGTTGCTCCTGGATTCTGGGTTTCTTCATTAATGGCAGTAAGGAGCTGGAGATCCTCTTCCTGATCTTAAACTCCCAGCAGGGGACCTTCATCTTCCTGATCTATTGTGTCCTGAATAATGAGGTCAGACATCACTCAATTTACTATCATATTCCATGTTAAAACTGAATATGAAAGACTATTACAGTTGCTATTACTCTTCCATTTCCTTTCTGTGATGGAATGTTCAAATGAGCCAAGAATCTTCAAACTCCAACTGTCAATAATTCAAACAGTTACAGACATAGAAGGCCTTTGATCTGCTGTCTGTCTCCAAGCTTGAAAACTACTTCAAACTTTTAGGCCTGGCTACTTAAGCTGTTTTCTATTTTGTCCTCAATAATAAGTTCAGCCATTGTATCATCCTGCTCCATAGGAAAACCATATCACTGTCTCTCTTCAAAACAGTATATCCAGGGGTTAAATTGGGATTTATTATGTGGGGGTGCTCATTCTAGGGGGGTCCGGGGGCATGGTAGCTAAATGTAGGTCTAGCAAGTCTGTAATTCACACAGATCAAATACAAATATGCTGACTGAATATATTGCTAGTTTATTTTGAGTAGCCAGCTAGCAGTTCTCTTGGCAGTTTGCTGATAATCCAGTGTCTGAAGTAAAATGCTCAAAACATCTCCTGAGAAAAATCACATGGTCAACCTAGTCTTGGTTATTTAATTTTGATTTAGTCTTATTTTTCTTACCTTGTCATTCAAGGCAAGGGCACTTTTTGTACATTTCTGGAACTTTTGCGCGCTTCCACATCCCACGCAAAACTACGGATCTCCCAGGAATATTCATTTATGCGTGTCACCTAGATGCGCGTGCGCGAGCGGTGCACGATCATGGTCGACTGACAACGATATTAAGCAGCTGAACAAGAATACGGCCGTGTTCCGATTGTTCTCAGCTCCGCCGAGACAAAATAGACATGCCATTTTAAAAATCTTTCATTTATTGTCATAAATATGTTTTCAAAAGCATTACTTTCATCAAATTTTATTATGTGACATAATTTCCAGTAGGCAAGGCTGAGATCCCCGGCCCAATTTAACCACTGACTATATCGAAGAAAAGTAAAGCATCAGCATTTACTTATGAAAATGGAAATGTATTCTCTTAATGGGGTCAATTGATGCTTTTTAATGTTTTCCTTTTCTTTTGTGCACGTATACGATCTGCAAAGTTACAAAGATCTCAGACCTCTGCTCGAGACCTCCCTAAAACGCACTTCCTCAAACGTGTCACAATGTGAAATATTAGCATAATGCCTGGCCAAAAGCAAATGGAAAAAGAAAGAAGAGACTGACTCAAAAACTCTGGCACTGTTCAATGGCATTACAAAGCTGGACATTATTTAATCTGGCTGAAAGAAGTTGGGATAAATAATTATGGGATAGCCTAATTGAAATTTTTGGGTGAACTATTGCTTTAAACTATTCTACAGGAAATAAACAAAATAATAAACTTTTACAATAGCGTCATATAACCCCTTTAAAACTACTTTTCTTACCTGTTTATTATAAACAAATCCCATTTTGGTTCATGAGTTCATTCATGTCTAACAGTAAGCACATTTCTTATTTCTCATGATTTTAATTTATATTAAAGTGAACTAGGTGATTAATTATTCTTTTCTACTTTTTAGTGAAACATGGTTAACTGGTTAAATTGATCTCATCATGAACTCACTCAGCACTTCTCATCTCTTACCCAGGTCAGGCAGCAGTACAGAAAGTGTCTTTGCTGTGGACTCACACAACACTGAGGACAACATCCCGTTCAGGAAATTGCATATTTTTACAGTTTCCGCAAAATAAAGAAACTGCAATATTTACAGCTAAATGCATTATACTGTATAATACATATATGGCAAAAAGTATGTATTGTATTGCTTCTATATTTTAATTCATTTTGATCAGCAATCTGTTATGGCGGTATTGTCAAGGTTTGAGGCTAATGGATAAGACTTCAGGAGGCAATGTTGGTCAGACATGAGCTAAAGAAGTGTCACGGGTAGTTGAAGGTAAACAGACGAAGATGAAGATGAAGAGGGGGTTTCCAACACAAAGCTTTAAATGCAATTGTCCAAATGACAGGCGAACAGGATGCCACACATAATGCATCATCGATACACCACCATAATGTATTCTATAAAAAACCATTAACAACATCTATAAATTATAAAGCAACTCATTCTCTCCTTGACAACATACACTTTCTTTTTGTACACAGTTGATTGACAACTGCATTCTACAACCAATTAAAATTCTAAAAATTTTAGGTGGTGACATCACATTTACATTTAATCTGTATAGTGGTATTCATTTAAATTGAGTCTCTTTCTTAATTAATTTAAAGATAAATGTTCAACATCAACTTTGTTAGCTCCATCAACTGAAATAGTCTGAAATACAACTGCTATTTCAAAGCTTTCGGTAAAACATTTTCTGCTAAACACCAATAAATCTCACAGTGATTCTCCATTTCTTTATTGGGTGATGAAATAAAACGATGGCATCCAAAGGATAAAAACCTGTAAGTAAACAGCAGTACTACTTTATTTGTAAAAATAGAAACAAAAGTTTTGACTTGTTGATTTTGGTCACAAATATGTAAAAAAGAAAAAAAAATGCAGCATTAAAATGCAGTTTGTTTACTTTAGAAGTGAATCATTTCCCTATTACTGCTGTAAGTTAATGACTTTCCAAAGTAAAAAAAAAACTTCCATAGACACAGGCTCATTGTTTGATCTTATCTTCTAAACAAAATAGGACATACATCATGCAAACTGCTGTATCTTGGTTTTATGTGGCAAACCACGTGTTAATAGATAAAATTTTGTTTAACAAATATATTTGTTTTTAAATCAGCTGATAAAACATATATCCATGACTACAGCACTTTTCAAAAAGACCGGCTCAGTCGAAGGTGAGGAAGAGAACCATTTAGCAGGTATTAATAACATCATATTTTATATGTTTGCAAATTGAATTAACTGTTTTTTTTTATTTATTTTGTGATATATTTTATATAGCTGGCTATGCTCATATAGATAATAGATTAGAGGGGTTATTGTTAAAATTAGTTTACTTTGGATAATATACACAGTATACTGTAATGAATATTCGATTACAATATGACAATACAATTAGAAACACTCAATTACACAATTGTCTCAATAAATATTTAGAAAAAACATCAATTATTTCAAATGTTGTATCATTTGTTGTCTGTATCCTTTCCTAACACATAAATTAGTTAAAGGTTCTTCATGAAACCATATGAAAATAAAGAACCTTTATTTTTAAGAGCGTAAGCAATACATTTCACTATTATAACATTTTCATTTTTGGATTTTACATCATCTTTTCTGATATTCAACATTATCTGATTATGCTATTATTGATATTACAGGATAAAATCAAGTTACACTTTATTTCGATGGTCCACTTTAGACATTCTACAAACTGTTATTTTGATTAGAAATCATCTATTTTTTTATTTTAGATGACTGTTAGGTTAGGGATATATTGTTAGGGTTCTGGTTAGTAGAATAAGTTAACATGTAGTAAAGATACAGTAACATGTCTGTTGGTGACCATCATAATAAAATGTGAGCATATATTAAGCAGACAGTCTACTAATACTCTAATGACTGCTAGTTGACATGTTTAGTTGCAAAGTTACTTATAGTTAGTAAAATGTCCAACAAAGTTACTTATACAAAGTTACTTATAGTTAGTTTGTTGGTCCAAGTGGACCAACAAAATATAGTATAACCTAAAATCATCATGTTATATATTTACATGTATGACTGTTTGAATGAACCACGCAAATTATGGTCATAATTTGCATTGTAAAATGTGTGTTATTAATTATTAATTAATTATTAATTGAGAAAGCAGTTTTGAAAATAAGACAAAGCAATTAACGTTCTGTGTGAGGATTCAACATGAATAATATATAATTTCTATTATATTTCTAGACGCTATGCTGTGGTTCATGCAATTCTTTCTGCTTCTGGGTAAGAGAACTTATAATTATAATAACTTATAATTCTATTTTTTAAACTATAGCCCATTGAAATAATGACAATTTAGATCTTTGACTCTTTAGCATCTATAGGTAATACAATTGCCACTAGTACAGATGAAATCAGGTTGGCGAATGGTTCCAGCTCCTGTTCTGGACGAGTGGAGGTTCTCTATTACCCCTTTTCCACCAACAAGAACCGGGTGCTGGTTCAGAGCCAGAGCCAAAGCTGGTTCAGAGTGGGTTAGACTGACGAGCTTAATAAGAACCGATTTGCCTTTCCACCGGCTAGAGAGCCACAACAGAGCCAAATCTTACGTCACTGTATACGTCTCATGTTGCCCAGCAACGCTAGTGCGGTAGCGCCAAACAGTACGCCAGGCTTGTTCGAGATGCATCGGCTTCTCGCAGATCGATCTCCGCATGACATCAAAGCGCTGCGATAGCGATCTAAAAGCACAAGGAGTCGTATGTTCTCCAAACACTCCCGCAGCTCCGATCGGTCCGCGCCGCTCCGATGCATCTCGAACAAGCCATCAACAATAACGGACGTTGCAATAGGCTACTATGGATGCTCATGGGTTTACAAAATACATCGGAGTCCAACGCGTTTGTGCAGCTCGCCGTAACTTACATAGACGGATATTTATAATCGAGCTGCTATTAGCTCGACTAGCTGCTATTTAAAAATGGCGGTCACAAGTTTCTATTCGTCTTGTTGGTCACGGTAACCCCGCCCCCAGCCCCTGACGCAAGTGGTTCTTACTTGGCTCTCAGCAATTATTTGGTGCTACTTAAGAACCACTTTTCCTGGTTCGGAGCTGGTGCTTTGCGTGTGGAAAACCAAAGAACCGAATTGAAACTAGGCTCTGGCTCCGAACCAGCACCAGCTCTGGCTTGGTGGAAAAGGGGTATCTAATGGAACATGGGGAACAGTGTGTGATGATGGCTGGGATCTGTCAGATGCTGCAGTGGTGTGTAGAGAGATGGGCTGTGGGAATGTGATAGAGGCAAAGAGTAAAGCTTATTTTGGACAAGGATCAGGACAGATATGGATAGATAATGTTCAATGTGCTGGGAATGAATTTACACTGAAAAACTGTTCATCAAGTGGATGGGCAGTAAACAACTGTAACCATCAACAAGATGCTGGAGTCATCTGCCAATGTGAGTCAAAAACATACTTACAATTAAAGTATATAATGATTATAATAATTTTAGGGAGAAAAATGTTTTGTCTTATTTGCTTATTTGTGTGGATAACAGCTGTTAGATTGGTAATGGGTGACAACTCCTGTTCTGGACGAGTGGAGGTTCTCTATAATGGAACATGGGGAACAGTGTGTGATGATGGCTGGGATCTGTCAGATGCTGCAGTGGTGTGTAGAGAGATGGGCTGTGGGAATGTGATAGAGGCAAAGAGTGCTGCTTATTTTGGACAAGGATCAGGACAGATATGGATGGATGATGTAAACTGCATTGGCACTGAGTCCTCACTAGAGAACTGTAGAACAAGTGGATGGGGAAAACACAACTGTGGACATCATAAAGATGCTGGAGTCATTTGCACTGGTGAGTCCAAAACAATCACTGAACTTAAGTGAATAGTTTTTATAGTTTTAATATTGTACGTTTTATTTTTTAAGGAATGACCCAAGAGAGATAAACAGAACCAGTCTTGTTCTTCCAATCACTATGTGTAGTTGTTCTTTTTCAAATAAGATAATGTTAAGGCAAATATACACACAAAAACTAACTTGTGTCTTTATATTATTTGTATGTATAGTATCTGTCAGGTTGGTGAATGGAGACAACTCCTGTTCTGGACGAGTGGAGGTTCTCTATAATGGAATATGGGGAACAGTGTGTGATGATGGCTGGGATCTGTCAGATGCTGCAGTGGTGTGTAGAGAGATGGGCTGTGGGAGTGTTGTAGATGCAAGTCATGCTTATTTTGCCCAGGGATCAGGGCCAATGTGGTTGAATAATGTACAATGTATTGGGAGTGAATCTACTTTAAAAAGATGCAGATCAAATGCAAATACCTCCTGCAGTAATTATAAAGGTGCTGGAGTCATCTGTCAATGTGAGTCATAAAACTTTAAACAATGATTTTAACATGGAATTGTCTAATCAACCCATCTTAATAGACATAAAAGTACATTTATTTTATTTTCCATGGCTTTAGCTCCTGTCTTATTGACAAATGGAAGTCATCCGTGTTCTGGAAGAGTGGAGGTGCGCCACAATGGAATATGGGGAACAGTGTGTGATGATGGCTGGGATCTGTCAGATGCTGCAGTGGTGTGTAGAGAGATGGGCTGTGGGGATGTGATAGAGGCAAAGAGTGCTGCTTATTTCGGACAAGGATCAGGGCCAATGTGGATGAATAATGTGAGATGTAATGGAACAGAATCTACACTGAAGGACTGTGTATTAAGTGGAAGAGTTCAACAGAACTGCAGCCATGAAAAAGATGCAGGTGTTATCTGTGGAGGTAAGTGAATAATACTGTCTTATAATATCTTCTGACTAATATAATACTTCAATAACACTGCTGCATTTCTTAACATAACAGTTGATATTAATGACATACAAACAAATGAATAAAAACAAAATGTCTGTCTTAAGGCCCATACACACCAAAAACGACAGCTATAATTATAACTATTAACAGAACGATAACATTCTGTTTGCTATAAGCGTGCGCTGCAGTGCTCTTTAAAGTCAGCATGAAACGGAAGTTGCGATTTCTTCCATATTGTAATGTATATCCGAGTGAAACGACTTCTCAAACAAGAAAAAATTACTTGATTTTGTCCATGGGAAATTGATTGGATGTTTAGGGTTATGGATGCTATTGGCCGATCTCATGTGAGTGACAGGTTGCCCCGCCCTCGTGCCAGTAAACATGTCATTAGAGAAGAGATAAAATGTCTCTTGATGTTTCTACAAGAGGGAGAAGTTATTATGATTAAAGATTATGCGGCCACATGAATTAAAAATATGTGCATGGATAAATCATTAATGTTCATTAAAAAATAAGAAATGTCAATTTTTATTCAAGGTGATTTAAAGCAGTATTTATTCTGATTGGCTTTTCTGAAAGGGATTCCAACAATATTGTTTCTCTGTTACTGTTATAGTTGCGGTGTGGACTCTGCTATTCTTTTATATTTAGAATGATATTCAGGATCATCCTATGATGTAAATAAGACTATAGTCAACTCTGTTTCTGACTTGCTTGTTTGTTAGCCAAAATTCAATTGCAGAATGGTTCCAGCTCCTGTTCTGGACGAGTGGAGGTTCTCCATAATGGAACATGGGGAACAGTGTGTGATGATGGCTGGGATCTGTCAGATGCTGCAGTGGTGTGTAGAGAGATGGGATGTGGGAATGCTAGAGAGGCAAAAAAAGGTGCTTTTTTTGGAAACGGCTCAGGACCAATATGGATGAATAATGTAAATTGTCATGGGAATGAGCTTACTCTAAAGAGATGTAGATCACATGGATGGGACATACAGAACTGTAATCATCGTAAAGATGCTGGTGTCATCTGCCAATGTGAGTCAAAACATGAATAAAAATGAGACCGCTTATGCCAGGTTCAGACTACACGATATCTTCCGATTTTGGTGATTCGTAAACGACAATGGTCATCTATACTCGTTTTAAAGTGTTCGTTTTAGAGGCGCTTCAACAACTTGGTGAGCACTGGAATTAGCATTAAGCTAACATGATGCTTCGGTGGCTATTTCCGCATTCTCGATGACATCACACACATCGTTAAAGATGGCAAGCAATGATTGTTCGGGAAGCACCGTGTAGTTTGAATTTTTTTTGTCTATGACAAGAATTTAGGAGTCAAAATTTCATAATCTGACACAGTGACTATCGTAATAGATAAAAAATATTGTTTAGTCTGAACATTATGGCATTACACTGTACAATCCAGAACATTACTAGTCCTTGTTTAAAAATCAAACTAATGTAACAATCATTATTGTCTTTGAAAGATGAAAATTTATCTTCAACAACTGCAAAAACAAGCTCAACAACAGAAGTAAAGTCTGCAGCTGCTGTTTCTGCCACCACTTCTCTAAGAAACAAGTCTTCCGTCTCTTGTACGTGAACATTTACCTCTTTTGAACAATGTGCAAACCTTTAAACATTTTTCCAGCGATTTTAACATCTTGCAACGTGTTTTTACCATATTTGAGATGTGTGTTAAACTAAGCAATTACTATAGAAACAAACAGAGCTTGACTTTAACACCCACCAACCTGGCAAATGCGGTTGGATTTCAGCAGTGGCGTATAATGCAACTCACTAGCCACTATGACGGGCTGAATTTTATATATAATATGTAAATTTTTTCAATTGTAATTTGTAGTCTTTTAAAAAGGCATCTGAAATAATAAACTAAGTGCAATGTAGTGTTGTCAAAAATATAGTTGGAGTTACAGGAGCTCGAATTTTTTTGCAAATAATATTACTCACTCCTGTAGATTTTGTGCTCACACCTAAAGTGCGCACATAAAGCTGCCTCTCAGTAAACTGAATTCTTTTTCGCTGTTTATTGTGCTTAAACAGTCAAAAACACACAAAATAATGTCCAAATGCCTGTCTTGGCGAGTATTCGCGCAAACACAGTCAACATAACTTAACACTTAACATAACTTATGTTAAGTGATTGTAAACAGTTGAGAAAGAAAACACATGTGTAACAGTATAATGGATTTGTGCATCAGGTCTTAAAGTGACAGCAGCCTAATATAACGACTGCCAAATTATGAGATTTTATGAGATTAAAAAATATCTATATGGCAAATATGTATCTATGTCAAAATTGTGGCCAGTGAAAATGCTGAGTGGCTTGTGGCTAGTATTTTTGGAAAACCATTTGCCACAGTGGCTGGTGAACAATAAAGTTAAATGTCAAGCCCAGGAAACAAATATATTAAATAATTAGCAAAGAACAAAATATTAATATTTCCTTATTACAATATCATAATAAAATGACAGAGATTCAGTTTCATGTCTATTTCAGATCAATTTACCTATATCAACAAGTCAAAAAGCTGGATTGACGCACTAGGATACTGCAAAATTCACCACCAGACTTTGGTGCACATTTTAAATGCCACAGCACAAGAGTACATCACACAGATGCTGCAGGGTAAAGAAATCCCCCGTGGAGTGTGGATCGGGCTTGAACGGAGTATGCTCTTTGCTTGTTCGCCCTGGCTGTGGACCGGTGGGCCATATGTGGACTATGCCTCATGGCATCAAACATTTCCAGTGGACCTAGGGAGCAGGTTTTGTGGAAAACTTCTTACGGACGAACAGAACATGTTTGGATGGGTTGATGCTTGCTGCCATGAGCAACTTCCTTTTATATGTCAGGTCAGTATGTTATTGGCTTTTTCACAGCATCCATGCATTATTGTGCTTTTGATCATAAATAGCTGTGTGTACAGTTTTCATATTTTATGTTTTGCCCATCTTTAACTGAATGCTCAATGCAGGTTAAATTATACAAGTGTCTTTAAGAGTTAATAGAGCCTAAAATTACTCTTTTGTCATGTCTCATCAGGGATGAACGATAGGCGGAGCTGTTTCCAAGTTTGGAGTCGTTTGCTTATGATCACGGAAATTGAGACATTATGCTTTGATAAGGAAATTTCGTTTTGATTTTAAACAAGTTATATTAATATGCAGCCCTGTTTTGTGGTGTGGACTTGCATTTGCATTACAAAATAATAAATGTCTCTGTTTGTATTATCTCTTAAATCTTTAATAGCCTAATGCATGCAATGATTTTTAAACCAGCCTTTCTGCATAGCTGATGGAAAGCTGGCTACATATATATATATATTAGAATCTGCGTGAAAATGTGAGTCTTCTTTCTTTGTTTTGTCATAGTTTATGATCTATATGGCTAATGAACTTTATTAAAGGAAAAGTTAGTTCTGTGAGCGCATAAGTTTATTATTTGAGATTGTGCTTTTTCATTCATGCGTTTTCTTCTCCTTTGTTACCCATGTTTAATTGCAGTAAGATGTCATGCATTCATTAATGTTTTTGAAATGTTTCACTAAAGATTTTTGATTGGTACAATTAACTGGTAACAAATTATGTACATTACAAAATGTCTGCATTTGGGGTTTTAATAAATTTGCATAATGAATATTTTCCTACAATTCTAATAGTTTATATTGGGATGAAAGCTAATAAACCTTTATATACCTTAAACCTAAGATTATTTAAAGATTTGTAGTGATAATAGGCATATACAGTTGTTATTTTGTAATATTATTAATAATAATAATAGGCTAATTATCATAGCCTAATAAGTTTTTTGAATAACAAGAATGCTCTCTCTCTCTCTCTCTCTCTCTCTCTCTCTCTCTCTCTCTCTCTCTCTCTCTCTCTCTCTCTCACACACACACACACACACACACACACACACGCATCACAGACGGTTCCTCCCATTTCTGGCAAGTAGATGAAGAGGAACTAAAGCCGACTGCCTCCACACATAGGCATATCTCCCATGCGGATGCGTTAATATTTTTGTATACAGTTTTGCAATAAAGAGTGTCTTTTCAAACGGAAGATATGTCGACAAGACCGGGATTCTACCGGCAAGAACTAAACAAGACTGTCTGGGAGGTTCCAGAGCGATACCAGAATCTCACACCGGTTGGATCGGGTGCATATGGCTCCGTATGGTGAGTCCAGCAGGCGACTTTACAAACACTACTATGAGTAAGGTTTGGCTAATGAATATTAACGATGCGACCGATGATTGGCTTAAACCGCTGTCTAAGGCGTGGTTCATGGAAATTACCTCTGGGCGCTCCAGGAACGTTAGCAAGCAACGTCAGCGTGAATAAATTATTATTCATTACCTTAGCCTTCGTCATAGTAAGATTCGTAATTTAGTGTCCAAGAAGAAGAGAGGGTGAGGCAGGAATAAAGCCCGACAAAACAACATCCGGCATACATCTTAAGAGAAAACAATAATCTTACTTTTCCAACAATGATAATTAACAACTGGCAGGAAAATATTGAAAATTATATTTGTTAACATTGCTGTTTATATTTGATTATAATGTAATTATGGCTGCTGCTCCTTTTGTTTACTGACATGTGTCAATCATTCCTGGAGCTGTAATGTCCTTCAATGTGGCGTGTCTGTAGATAAGTAAAAAATAAATTCATCTGAGTGATGCTGAACCAACACCTGAATTATGTATCTGGCAGTCCATCAACAACAAAAAGGCAGATCTGAAAGAAAACAGGTGTTTGCAGGTAGTCACATCAGTTGTATTTACACACAGACCTGAGCACATACTAAGGCTTCAGATTCTGTTTAGTTTGGTTGTCTAAACAACCTTCCAACATGACCACCTAATATGACGATATTGCTCCAGTTAGACAACATGCTAGGCCTATTCAGTTCCGGTAAAGTGAGACCATCGACTTTTGCCCATGCCACACCCCCATATGCATCTGATGTCCATCTGCATGGGAAAACATCCAGATATTTCATCATCCCATAATGCACTCATTCTGAGAGATCTACATTGCACTCTGTATCATCTCAACTACAACATTAGAGCCCTCTAGCCTCCCTCGTGCTGCGACTGACTGAAACGGTTGCCATGGTGACGCAGCTTCTGGCTTCAGTATCTTCCCATTTTCACCATACTAATTGCAAATATTGTGAACATGTCAGTCGGTTTATACTCAACTCAGCCATGTAATTTTTGAAGTTCCAACAATAGTTGCATACTCATCCGTATAATATGCTAAATTAAGTTTGCAAGTGAACATGTTTCTCTTCCTCTTCCCAACTTTTTGTTTTTGTCAAACCAAGTTTCACAATTGTTGTGTAATCAGGCATTGCCGTTTCCACTCAGCATTACATCTGCAAGCTACTGTTGCGACAAGAGCTCAGCTGGTCAAAATCAGTCTGACTCATTATGGTGTCAAGATATTCTTCAATAGTTATCAGAAAGAAAATCCACAATGGCTTAAAGCCCAATAGCACAAATATTTTACATATGAATACTGATCTATACAGCAAAATTTCTCTACTAAACTTGCAATGAGTATATATATAACAAAGAGTTGCTTCATCTGTTTTTTTGGGGGGGGGGGGGGGGGGGGTTTAAGCTGCACGCTTTCAGGTCCTGTTGTGCATCATGCTGGCGGATGCTGAAATTAGTGTACTGAAAGACATTGTGGTTGACAATGTTAAATGGAAGCTAACTAACAAATATACCAAACCCAAAGGCATCTGGAAGAAAAAAAATAGCAGATGAGAACACTGCTTGAGGGCATCACATGGCTTCCTGTTTCAGAAGCTATTACCAGTTTTTCTTCCTGTTTGTTTGGGAGATTTGCCAGCTCTGAAAAATGATGCGATGCAGCTCATTTCATTGTGAGTGATGCAGATGCCCCACAACATCCTGAGACCACCTGAGACCTAATTATTTCATTATCGTATTAAAAGATGCACAACACTAACAACGGATTTACACAGAGGATTTAATTGTTGCTGATTGGATCCCATGTCGACTTGAGGTTCAGCTATTTCTAACAGCCTGGGGATATGATTATAGAGACATTTCAGTGTACCATCTGACTTGAGAGGCTTGATTAAGCTATTGTTATGGATTTTATTAATAATAATCCTTGTCCCATTGTACTTTAGTAAAGTTTTCAAAACCAACAGTGCAATAGTCTTTTAGTCACAATATCCTAATTCATATTAAGCCTTATATGTTTGTAATCTCTTAATTTGAATATAGATAACAACAATCCTTATATAAATGTTTGTCATTTTATACCCCAAGAATCTCTGTCTCACACACTCCCACTAACGCTTTCTTACTCAAATGAGCTGTGAATTTGCATTGTTCACGTTAAGCCTCTATCTATTGTGTGATTATTTGACTTCTTCACAGCAGAGCTGATTTATTTTAAAGGAAGGGGGCAGGGCAGACCTGGTGTGTGGAAGGGTTGAATCAAGGGATGGGAGCGTCCCAAATGGGGGTTGGGTGCTTTTGTCTTTAACATAGTCAGAGACTTTAGTGTGGCCATAAAATAAAATAATGAAACGAAATAAAAATACATAGCCTATATTGCATGATTCATTTTTAGATGCACAATTCTGTTTTTAAAAGAGACTTTAGTGTGGCACTAAAATAATAAAATAAATTAAAATAAAATATACATTGCATGATTCATTCGTTCGTGCATGATTCAGTTTTTAAAAGAGACTTTAGTGTGGCACTAAAATAAATTAGATAAATAAAATAATAAAATAAAATAAAATAAAAAATACACATCTTGCATGATTCATTTGTAAATCTAAAACTCAGGGACTGCATCTCGCATCTTTATGAATGAATATTGAAGAATTCCATCCAGTTCTATAGACCTGCCAGATGTTTTGATTTATTTAATTTAATATACTAAAGTACATTAAAAAATACTGATTTACAGCAGAACTTTTTACTTGATTCACTGACGCTATTACTTTTGCTTCCCTTATACCTAATTTCTCAGCTGCCCTTCTGAAACATTAAAATAATTAGCATGTCTAATCAGTCTCAACTGATATTACTCTAGAGCCTCTGAAAGGTGAGACAAATGTCCAGTTTACTATGTACTTAATTACTTCTGAGTCTTGCACTCATGTTCAACATGTTCTCTAGAGCATGTGGTTCAATAAAGAACATACGAGTGCTTTCATAAAGAGCCAGCTTAATAAGGGCCTCTCCTATGAGGAAGTAATACCATTTTGAATGAAAGGTCAAATTTAACAGGAACGTACAAGTTATGTTGTCATACCAAAAATCCTGTTATCATGGAAATTGTCTCAGCAAAAAGACTAGTTGTAAATTTGATCAAATAATTGTACAACTCTTATTCATTCTCTAGCTCAGCATATGATGTGCGTCTTCGTCAGAAAGTGGCTGTTAAGAAACTCTCCAGACCCTTCCAGTCTCTCATCCACAGCAGAAGAACATACAGAGAACTGAGACTGCTCAAACACATGAAGCACGAGAATGTAAGTCCTCCGAAAACACATGCAAACACATAAATATATGAGCAGAAGGGAGCAAACAAATCCCAGATGTCTATTCCTGCAAACCACACCATTCTGAGATTAATCTTTAAGTCTTGAGCCACTTGTGTCACTCATGTGATATGCTCTTGTCATCCAGGTTATTGGACTGCTGGATGTTTTCACCCCAGCAGCTTCTCTTGAAGAATTCAATGAGGTGTGAGTGTCTGCCCAGTGACAACTATCTGCATTTGTGAGCACATAAAATAGCGATCAGATGTCAGTGGAGCTAAAAAGGCCTATTTGATTTGATTAAAACCATCTGCACTTGCAGCTGACCAGTTATCAAACAATATTCTTTTGCATTTGCAAGTGAGTGATGATCTAAAATACTTCGATCGGATATAAGCTAAGACTCTGTCTCTCTAGCTATCTTGTGACCAACCTGATGGGAGCGGATCTCAACAACATTGTCAAATTTCAAAGACTGTCGGATGAACACGTACAGTTCCTCATCTATCAGCTTCTCCGGGGCCTTAAGGCAAGTACATTTTGTGCTCTTTTTTTTCACAAACACAAATATAAACTGAAGAAAGCAGATGTTATGATCAGTTATGAACTGCAGCGTAAACTGTCTCTTTATCTCTGTCCTGGCTTGACTTTTTTCTCTCGTCACAAACAGTACATCCATTCAGCTGGCCTGATCCACAGAGTGAGTACTTTTCCTTTACTCCTCCACAGTTTTTGTTTAGCGTCCACTTTACAGGCCGCTGGAATCTTTACCAAAAATCATATCATAGTAATTGTATTATAGAAAACATTTGGGTTTAGTAGCTTTAACAACATGCAATGGCATAATTCTTATTTTAACAATCTGCAATGTCACAATTGTAATTTGTATGCATGTCTGCAGGACTTAAAGCCCAGCAATGTTGCGGTGAATGAAGATTGTGAACTCAGGGTGAGAAAAACTCCTCTTTTGATGCCTTTTCAGTCTACAAGCACCATGCTCCTGCATTACCACAATGTATTTCCCTGGTTCTAATTTATTTTAAATCAAAACTGTCAGATCCTGGATTTTGGATTAGCCAGGCAGACAGATGACGAAATGACGGGTTACGTGGCGACTCGCTGGTATAGAGCACCCGAGATCATGCTCAACTGGATGCATTACAACCAGACAGGTAAAACGGGCTTAACCTAAAAACCCTTCAATCTAGATAGATAGATATAAATGGATAGATATATCTGTTGTTAGATAGATAGATATATCTGTTGTTAGATAGATAGATATATCTGTCGATAGATAGATAGATATATCTGTCGATAGATAGATAGATATATCTGTCGATAGATAGATAGATATATCTGTCGATAGATAGATAGATATATCTGTCGATAGATAGATAGATATATCTGTCGATAGATAGATAGATATATCTGTCGATAGATAGATAGATATATCTGTCGATAGATAGATAGATATATCTGTCGATAGATAGATATATCTGTCGATAGATAGATAGATATATCTGTCGATAGATAGATAGATATATCTGTCGATAGATAGATAGATATATCTGTCGATAGATAGATAGATATATCTGTCGATAGATAGATAGATATATCTGTCGATAGATAGATAGATATATCTGTCGATAGATAGATAGATATATCTGTCGATAGATAGATAGATATATCTGTCGATAGATAGATAGATAGATAGATAGATAGATAGATAGATAGATAGATAGATAGATAGATAGATAGATAGATAGATAGATAGATAGATATATCTGTCGATAGATAGATAGATAGATATATCTGTCGATAGATAGATAGATAGATATATCTGTCGATAGATAGATAGATAGATATATCTGTCGATAGATAGATAGATATATCTGTCGATAGATAGATAGATAGATAGATAGATAGATAGATAGATAGATAGATAGATAGATAGATAGATCTGTCGATAGATAGATATATCTGTCGATAGATAGATAGATAGATAGATAGATAGATAGATAGATAGATAGATAGATAGATAGATAGATAGATAGATAGATAGATAGATAGATAGATAGATAGATAGATAGATAGATAGATATATCTGTCGATAGATAGATAGATAGATATATCTGTCGATAGATAGATAGATAGATATATCTGTCGATAGATAGATAGATAGATATATCTGTCGATAGATAGATAGATAGATATATCTGTCGATAGATAGATAGATATATCTGTCGATAGATATATCTGTCGATAGATAGATAGATAGATAGATAGATAGATAGATAGATAGATAGATAGATAGATAGATAGATAGATAGATAGATAGATAGATAGATAGATAGATAGATAGATAGATAGATAGATAGATAGATAGATAGATAGATAGATAGATAGATAGATAGATAGATAGATAGATATCTGTCTTTATGTTCTCTGCAACTGGTTGATTAAGTACGATCATCTCTGTTTTACAGTGGATATCTGGTCTGTTGGATGCATCATGGGTGAACTTCTGAAGGGGAAGGTTTTGTTTCCTGGCAACGATTGTATCCTTCGTTCATGAGAGCCACTTAAACCATCTTTTAGTGTGTATGTGTGTGGTTTTTGAGTGAGTCTTGCTTCCTGTAAGGCAGGTGAGGAAAGCGCAGCCTAAGTGGTTCAAATTACATTATAAGCTGACTGTAAGGAACTAGAAATCCGGTTTCTATTCCAGACTTCACTTTTAGTTGCAACTTGGGATGAAGAATTTTTTAGGCTTGGTTTCACTGTTAACGTCCTATGCATTCATAAAAATACATCTAGGTGGATCTAAATCAGGATATGATGCTGATCTGTATAATCTTTAACATAATTTCTTCAGATATTGATCAGTTAAAGAGAATCATGGAGATGGTAGGCACTCCCACTCCTGACGTTTTGAAGAAGATTTCCTCCGAACATGTGAGAAGAGACCAATCGTTCGGTTATTGGTTTCATTTATAAATACTAACAATGCATTCACGTTCTTGATGGATGATAGATGAACTGAAATTAAAACCAAAGTTTAACCTCTTGATTTTTTTGTATTATGCATCCAGGCTCAGAAGTACATCCAGTCTCTTCCGCACATGCCCCAGCAGGACCTGGGCAAGATATTTAGGGGGGCAAATCCACTGGGTGAGACTAACACGTTATTTTACGATCAAGTCTGTAATAAAATAAAATAAAAATGTGGTTACACTAGATTTCTGATTATGGATGAGATTATGGATAATAATGCTTCCTTAAAACATCAATTTGAGATTACAAAAGCAAAAAAACCTATGCCATAAATAAATGCAAATTAAGAAGTATCATTTTAGTGAACATTTATTTTAAGGTGATGTAGTAATATTGTACTTACTCAAATAAATACTAAGTAATATTAATTAAGTACATGTACTTACTATAGAGTTAGGGTTATGGTTTGATTTAGAGTTAGTTACTGTTATTACTATAGTAAGTACATTTAGTAATGTGTAATTACGTCACCTTAAAATAAAATGTTACCAAAAATGTGAATTACTAAGTTCTAATTATTTTACATCTTTAGCGGTTGATCTGCTGAAAAAAATGCTGGTATTAGACTGTGACGGGAGGATCTCAGCCAGTGAAGCACTGTGCCATACATACTTTTCCCAATACCACGATCCAGAAGATGAACCGGAGGCACCTCCGTACGATCAGACCCCTGAGAGCAAGGATCGCTCACTGGAGGAGTGGAAGGGTGAGAGGGAGTCTTACTTTACATTTTGTTACACTGAACACCGCAATGCTGAAGCGATTTGTTCATTCAGAAAATCAATGTAAACATGATCTGCTGAAATTGACAACACATTGTAATGTACAATCAACACAATTTAAAAAGAATTGTCACATTTTAACTTCAATTTTAGAGCTGTAAAGTGACAATGGAATTCAGTCTCTTTTTCTCCCTCCACAGAGCTGGTGTTTGAAGAAGTAAACAATTTCAAAGATCCTCCCAAAAAAACTGAAAGTCTTCAGGTTGAACAATAAAACTGAGCGGAACTACAATCCAGGAAGATACCAACCTCACCACTGTCCTTCCTTCAAACATACGAACCACAGGATTGATGGACATATGAACAGACTGCAGTCCAACCAGAGACAGTGACAATGTATTTCCAAGGCATGAGGCCCTTCCTGTATGTGGGTGTGTGTTCATACACCCATTTAATTAAGAGCAAAACATGACTGGTATTGTTGGAACATAAAAAAAGTATTAATATTACAAGGTGCATGTTGTACAGGTGTGTGTGTGTGTGTGTGTGTGTGTGTGTGTGTGTGTGTGTGTGTGTGTGTGTGTGTGTGTGTGTGTGTGTGTGTGTGCGTGCGTGTGTGTGTGTGTGTGCGTGTGTGTGTGTGTGTGTGTGTGTGTGTGTGTTTTATATTTGAAGTGAAACAGGTGTCTAGGTAAAAGCAGGGTATGGTGTCTTAAGCAAAAGGGGAAGGTGGCCACACTGAAGAAAAATATGTTTACAATATTGGACGGAGTGGGATATGTGTCTTAAAGTTTATATATGCATCAGTGTACAAAAGTCTCTGCATAAAATCAAATCAGTTACACAATCTGTCTTAACTCATTTTGCATTTGCAAGGCTATTTGAATATAACATACCTCAAACGCATCATTTGTTTTCACACTGATTCACATGTCAGATAAAAATATGAATGAGTTGTTTTGTTTAAAAAAATTAATATATGCTGTACAAACAACATTTCAAACTGTTCTCAAGTTATTTAAAGGGCCAGTAGGTAGTTTCATGTCATTTATGGTAATATATAATAGGCTTCCACATCCATTTTTTCCTTAAAGTACAAGTCAGTTGCCAATACTGTATTCATATACAATAAGTTTGGGTCAATCTCACAAAACACGCCAAGAACTTTCAAGGGGTCATATTTAATCCCAAAATGAAAAAGAAAGAAGTAATATAATTTGCAAAAAGAACAGAATTTCTAGGTGAAAAGTGAAAAAACATGAATATATACACACACACACACACACACACACACACACACACACACACACACACACACAAATTAAATTATAATAATTTATATATGAAAATAATGACAAAAAGGTTTAAAATGACCGGGGTCAACAGCTCTATATGTAGGTCAAAATATAATTTATATAATATAAATATAGCCTAATAAAAGTTTTTTTTAAGAAAGCAATTTTAAGCCAGTCTTCTAGACTTTTCTGTCTTCTAAAATTAATAACACAATATTTGTAATGAATGTGTCTTTTTTTTTGTTTTGTTTTTTTGTTTGTTTGTTTTAAATAGGAAACTGCATTTCAGGAAGTGGTAAAACAAGTTGGTGTGACACTTATTTCTCAATATGTGTTCTCAACATGTTTCGGAAGATCCTGAATGACAACAATGTATCGTTGATGTCATGAAACTAGTAACCATCATCTGAATTTAAATGGGTAAAATGGGTGTCGATTCTCGCATTTACATTTTGTGCAAATAACCATTATTAACAACTACCCTGCCTTCAGCACAGTACAGTGTATTAGTTTAAAATACTACAGTAACTACTTGGTAGCAACAAACCAAGTGTCACTTTTGTGATGTTAAGATGTTGTTAAGATGTCCTGATTATGTGTCCTTAGCACTTTGCCCTTATTATCCATACCCTCCTCCTGGTCTCCTGCATGCATTTTAAACAAAGTTTTTAAAAAACTGCCTTCAGCGGTTTCAGTGCCAGCATTTCCTCCCCCTCACCCAATAAAAACTTTAAGTCTTTTCCTGAAACCCATCACCGTGTTGGTTATTTTAAAACTAAAGGGAGTCAGTTAAACCTCATTTACAAATCTGATAACATGCCGAAAAAGCAGCTTTGCAATGTTCTAGTGTGGATTCAGCGTGTCTCTGCGTAAATGTGGAAACTTTGAACCGCCCCCAAATCTGCCACTGCTCAAGTTGCGTTCTGTCTGCGCTCTTCTGTGAGCGGTTCTTAATCAAAATTCTCGATTAAAAATGAGAACGTAAATAGGGCAGAAAGATATACTTTTAAACAACCTCTGAGAATGTCACTGCGAACCAGGGCAGGATTTTATCGCCAGGACATTAACAGAACCGTTTGGGACGTGCCGGAGAGATACAGAGATCTTATTCAGATAGGAACCGGAGCATACGGAACGGTCTGGTAAGTAGACTATATTGTTAGTATTTAAAAGTTCATAATTCTTTAAAGTGCCAGAATTATTTAATTCATGTAAGGGGTCGGCTTTTAAAAATAATTTCTGTTTCGTAGTTTTCGCAATTTAGTGCAAAGATTCGTCTTGCGCTATAAAGCTTTCTTAAAGATTGTGGAAGCCTATATTATATTTCTACAAATATTTAACACCCGCAAAACTTTTGTTTGGAGCCCCCATGAATCGAGCGTTTTTGTGTAATTATAGTCTGTTAAAATGACTTTAGCCTACATGCTGAAAGAATGCAGTAGGCTACTGACTCTAACTTCAAAAGGAGGACGTTTCTAAAGGAAGCTGTGCAATGAACGAACGCTGATAGATTGGCCATTTTTTTAATTGTCACAATTCCAACCGTTTTCTTCATTTTCCTGGTCTCGTGGCTTATCTTGGCGAAACTGTGAAACCTCTATAAACTTTTCTCTCTTTGCTAGACAAGAGGTTGTGTAACAAAGCCTCCCTGCTGATGCCATTGTCTGCGTTTAACAAGCAGAAGTTGCCGAATTAAAGACATTGTGATTGGTCTTCATAAGGCTTTCCACTTTAATAGATTCTTCACTTGTCCAAGTTGCTCAAGTTTCAGATTGAGTGATGAACCTGTTGCGCACTACACTCAATCCACATCCTCTTTGGGTCCAGACGTAGAAAAATGACCCCATAATGTCCATGGATGGAGTCTACTTCACTGCACTTTAACTCCACAGTAATCTTATGTAAAGTGTTATAAGAACATGTGTCAAGAACTGATCTTACTCCTTTTAATCTATCCAAAGTTCTGCCATTGACCGTAAGACAGGAGTGCGTGTGGCCATCAAGAAACTCCACCGGCCGTTCCAGTCCAGACTGTTCGCCAAACGCGCTTACAGAGAGCTACGACTCCTCAAGCACATGAAACATGAGAACGTAGGTTAACTATTTTCCTTACCCCTGTGTTTGCCTCTATCTCTATGAGAAGTCAGATTTTTATATTCACTTTGTTAACGTTGTTCATGCGACCTAATATCTTCTAACCAACTGGACAGGTTATTGGGCTTCTGGATGTCTTTACCTCGGAAATCTTGTTGGACAGATTTCAGGATTTGTGAGTCGATTCTTTTAGTTCTAGACAATATAAATGTACTAGATTTTTACACTACACTTTTACACTTTCTTTGTGCCTAAAGAGTGCACCTCAAAGGTATTGGTACCAAAAGTACATATTAGTTCCTATATTAGAACCTTTTTTAAAGGGTACCATCCCAGTGACAGCTTTTGTACCTTTTTTATGAAAGTGCACCATTAGCAATAATAACTAACATAATATAGATCATTAGCAAACGTTTATTTAAGTACTTAAGGTTCAGTCATTACAGACCAACAGTGGAACAGCAGGTAATGCTCTTTTTCTCTCAGTTACCTGGTGATGCCGTTTATGGGAACTGATTTGGGAAAGCTGATGAAAATGGAGAGACTATCCGAGGACAGGGTGCAGTTTCTGGTCTATCAGATACTGAGAGGTCTCAAGGTTAGACACAGACATACACACAATCACATTTGTGAAACACTCTGTGCTTCTTTATAGTTTTGAGGTAACTATAAATCTCTCTGTCTTGGTCTTTTCCCACAGTACATTCATTCAGCCGGGATCATTCACAGGGTATGTGACCTCTGAGAGTTTAATAGGATGCACAGAGGGGGTTGGGTGACCACTTCATTCAACCCTGACATTCATTCATCCTCTGTCCATCCCTTCTCTTTTATCCTCTCTGAGAAAATGTATGGAGGCGTGTGTTGATGTTTGTTTATATGTAATAAATAGGAGCTATTTATTTTCTTATTAGATGTATTATTAGTCTTGTGTTTTTTGTAAATGTGTACTTTGGTTGTCATTCCTAAGGATCTCAAACCAGGAAATCTGGCAGTGAACCAGGACTGTGAGCTGAAGGTATTAAATCAACTCGGGTCTATGGTGAAATATAAAATGAAGAATGTCTACATCAACTTTCCTCAAAAGCTGGAGTTTTTAATGTAAGATTACAAATATTGGTCCCCTCAAAAATCTTAAAATGTGAAAAAACAAATGTGTTCAGATCCTGGACTTTGGACTCGCACGTCAGGCAGATTCAGAAATGACGGGTTATGTGGTGACTCGTTGGTACAGAGCACCTGAGGTTATCCTCAACTGGATGCACTACTCACAAACAGGTGTAGTTGTTACATCCCTAACCACTAGATGGCACTATAGGTCATCACATTGCACACTAGAGTCGTGGGCTGCATCCGAAATCGCATTCTTCCCTACTATATAGTAGGCGAAAAACAGTGTATGACAAAATAAATGTCGGATTTCGGACGCAACACCGTTCACTTTTGATAAGAGATGCATATACTTTTATTGACTGATGTGATCAAATATAATTTTTCTGTTTTAGTTGATATCTGGTCAGTGGGCTGCATCATGGCGGAGATGTTGCTTGGACGGCCACTTTTTAAAGGAAATGACCGTATCTTTTTCCTCATTATGTAACTGAAACAATTTCTGCTTTCACCCGTGCTAGTGTTTTGATGATTAGCCGAATGCTTTAACTTAATGGAAAAATTATGTTTTTTGACAGCACATTTCTCCATTTAAACAACTGAATTGAGATAGCTTTCACCCAAAAATGCTTTACTTCTATTCACAATAGAGATTACACAGGTTTAACAGTAGAAAAAGGCTTGTACTGTCTCTATTCTATCACTGAATCCTTGACATAGACTTGTAGACTTGGACCAGCTAAGAGAGATCATGAAAATCACAGGAACGCCAGCACCAGATTTCATAATGAAGCTACAAAGCCAAGACGTGAGTGTATTACAGATCAAAAGAAACACTACTTTACATACATTTAGACATGGAAATGCACAATCGATTCTTGTTTTTTTCCCAACCATACAGGCCAAAAACTACATCAGAGGTCTACCTAAAGTACCAAAGAAAGACTTAAACACTTTTTTCTTCAAAGCCAGCACAGAGGGTAAGCTATTTAATTCCCTTGCTATGTTTCCATCTAATCTTTTTTGTGCACATTTTGGGACATCACATTAAAAAAAACACTACATAGTTGTTGTTTTTTTTTGTGCACATTTTTAATAATATGTACTTAGTTGAGGCAGACAGTTGTTGTATCTGATAAGAAGACATGTGCATTAACTACAATGGAAATACATTTACCGAATAAATCCCTCAAAACACACACAAAAAAACGTACTTGAATTTGCCTCAACTAAGGTTGTGACTAACCAGTGGACCAATTTCATGGCACAGCATCTCAAATGTTGGTTTGGCCATTCTGTAATGTTTGGGTATAATAACGTCACAAAACATGTGACTGCGTTCCCAAACAGGTATCCGCCTTTGAATGCAAGATAACATTTGTTCCCTTTAGATGGAAACGTAGCTAGTCTTATGGGTTAACTGTAAGGTTCATCCAGAGCCGGCCCGAGCCGGAGTCACCTGTGCTTGACGATTATTGACACAAATACCACGCAATAATGATACATTATTAATTAATACAGCGAGGTTATGTCTTATTAATACAAAATAAATACTTAATAAAAAAATAGATAGCCTACTTAAACAAAAAAGTTTTAACTTTTACTTTACTCTTTTACTAACTCTCTGAAACTTCTTTAAACAAACTGTCTCAAAACATATCATATAAATTATTTGCTAAAATAATGACAAAACTGTGAAATCAGAAACATAATAAGAGCAAGTGTTCAACAATGACAATTATTGTTGAAAACTGTAAAAATATTATTATCTCTCAACTGTCTCAATACAGTGTAACTTTCCTTTAAAATCTTCTTTTTTTTATTTTTTATTATTATTGTAACAGACTTTGTTGGATTGTACATGACAGAATCCAACAAAGCCTGTTACTATAATACCGGTAATGATGTACTGGCGCTCGTTGTATATGAATGCAATGTATTTTTCCCCTCGTGGCTTGCCGTAGATAGGAATGGGTCAATTGCTGCACAAAACACACCGTAAATAATCATGCAAACATACTTTTATCTTGCTCTTTTTGTCCCCTCCTCTGTCATTTTTGTCTTTCTATTTTCGGCACCAGAGGGATACGTCCTTTTTGTGACATGGCTTAACATTCACGTGACTATGCGCAGTTGCGCACGAATTGTCTATCCACGCGCGAGGTGTCTAGATTATGCGCATGACTTAAAAGCTGGCAAACCCAGCAGCCGTTGTAGGCAGGTATATTGATCATGAAATCAGAATTTACTTGTCTTTAATTATTCATTCATTCATTCATATTAATTCATTCATTTATGTCACTTGTTTAAGTCATGTAAAACATTTTTTTTCGATTTTTCGACTCGATTGGGGGGCCCCCTTGTGGCCAAGGGGCCCCAAGCAGCCGCTTAGTTCGCTTATGCCTCGGGCCGGCCCTGGGTTCATCTTAGAGTTATTTGTCTAATGTGTGTTTTTTTCAGCGGTGAGTGCTCTGGAGCAGATGCTTGTTCTGGATCCAGAAAAACGTGTGAGCGCTGCAGAGGCGCTTGAGCTCCCCCTGTTTACTGAGTTCAGAGAACCTGAGGAAGAGACAGAGGCCCTGCCGTATGACCACTCCATGGACAACACAGAACTGCCTCTGGAGCAATGGAAACGTATGAGATAAAGTCTTGACAGTTAATAACTAAAACAAGAGAATTGATAGGTTTCATTTCTTTGTGTTGAGGTTAAGGAAGAAAAATCCAAGCTAACAGGGAAAGTTCTTAAAACTTTGGCTAATGTTCTGGCATGCCTCTCTCAAAATTATGAACAAACGTTCTTCCTGTAACATTAATAGAATGTTTTTTCAAAGTTACCTGATCATTAATAATGTTCTCAAAATGTTAGCACAAAAATGTCATTTGTACATTGTTCATGGAATGTTTTTTTTTTCTGAAGCATTTTAGTTGGATAATTGTCTTACACTTTTTAAATGTTTCAGAATGTTTAGAGAAGATTCAAAAGTAACATTCCTGTGTTTGCAAAATGATAAATTGGAATGTTCCATTAACGTTTGCATAATCAAGAAAAAACATTTTATTTTTTATTTTACAGTGTTTTGAACGTTTAGAGAACATTCAGAAATAACATTTTCATAACTGAATGGGAACATTAGCAACACATATTTAGAACATATATTTGTTAGCTGGGAGAGGTGTGAAAAAACATGGAGAGATAATAAGCTCATAAAGCGCAATAATGCCGGAGGCAGCAGAACCAGAACTCGATTCTTAGTTCTCATTCATTGTCTTTTCTGTCTCTCACTTTGCAGGTCACACTTTTACAGAGATCCTATCATTCCAGCCACCCGTCACAGAGATCCGAGACCCTAAAGAAACATCCCTCTGAGAGATATCGCAGATACACATGCTACACATATCTCACTATGTCATTGATATGCATAAATGTGACAGAGAGAGAGAGAAGAGAGAGAGAGAGAGAGAGAGAGAGAGAGAGAGAGAGAGAGAGAGAGAGAGAGAGAAAATGGAATGAAGGTAAACTGTAAAATAATAAGTAAATGTTAGTTGTCAAAATGTTGCTCAGCTCATAAGGTTGTGTGAATTCTTTCTTAAAATGCTTTGAATATGCAAAATCCATTTTTACCTGCAACCAAAAGCACCCCAAAAACATTCGATTTGAGTGCTAGTCTTAAAGATTTCAGTGCACCAGTAGACAATAAATTTACTTTACAGATCACTTATTTAACTTATTAATGCAATAGTTCAGCCAGAAAATGCCATGATTAGCACATTTAACACCAGACTTTTTTTATTAATGAATAAAATCCATCTTAATGAATGTCTCAGTATTTGTTATTAACAAAATTGATTATTTGATTACTTTTCAATAAATAATGTGAGGTAATATATTTATCTTCTCTCAGTGCAACAACCCTTAGCCTTTCCTGAGGAAACATACACAAGTTTAGCTTTTCAAATCAAGCACCCAACACAAAACTAAAATAGTAAAATTTGCTTTTCTGCTTATCTGAAATAGTAATATTCAATATAGCTCTGCTCATCTATGTTTACTGCTAAAGGCGAATAATGTACTATTTCTTTTTTTTTTTTAAATGTGTTGATTTGTTCATTTTGATCAGCCAGTATTAGGGCAGATATGCAAGTCACTTTGGCTGAACTATGTAAAAGATAGATAAAAGATAAAGCTCCAGTTTCAATAACATAAGTTTAATTTGACCTGGCATAAATTGTAAGATATTTTGGAGCAGAAATGGCAGGGAGGTTTGTGCTTTAGCTGTAACCAAGCTTTGTATTTTTTCGACCACATGGTTCACCCATATTCTATTATGGATCTGAGATATGGGGCTTTGAGCCAGTGGAGTGTATTAAAAATGTTCAGTTATCTTTTTGTAAAAAACGCCCGTGTATCAGTAGAAGTGCGAGTAATGTAGCTCTTTTGGGGCAATCTAGGTAGATTTATATTGTCTATTACCATATGGAAAGATGTATCATAGCCTACTAGATAAAATTAGTGTCCATGTCTAATCATCGTTATCCAAGAAAATGTTATAACATGCTTTTCAATTAGATAAAGTAGGTATAAAACATGGGCTTCCTGCATTAGAGTTCTGTTGTATTTTTATGTGTTTTCAAGTGTCTAGGAGGCTCAAAGTGTAAGTGATTTAGGAACATTCACATCTATTTTGATTCAGCGATTGAGAGAAAAAGCACATAATGCATGGTACACATCAGTTCTAGAAAAGAAAAGTTGAATAAATATTCACAATGCAAGTGCTTGATGAGAAGAGAGCTACATTGCATCTGTATAACATACAGCCGGTACGATCTCTGTTCCTGTTCAGATGCTCACTTGCTCAGGTCATCATATAGCTATAGGAACAGGCAGATGGAGTAGTACACCAGTGGCAGAGATAATCTTTAACTATAAGTTAAATTTGAATACATCTTGTGATAGAAGAAGAGAATTATTTGTTGTATGATTGTTCCTTGTATGTGGATCTGCACAGTTAAATGTTTCTGTTAATACACCCAAATTTCAACATGATTAACCTGTTATTTTTAATAACTGCGCCTTACTGTTAATTTTAAGAAATATATGTTAAATAACACCTCATTTTTGTTATTTAACACCTCATTGTTAAATAACACCTCATTTTTGTTATTTAACCGCAAAATCGAAAATTCAAGCAAAGATGTCGGATAGAGTAAGATGGTCTGGTATGTTTGGAGATAAATGCCGATATGCAATTGTATGCTTATTATAAAAAAAAGTTATTATTTATCAGTGGAGAAGTTAGCAACTTCATTTCGTTTTTTTAGGTTGCTAAACAACGACTGATTCAATCAATAGGCTAGTCGACGGTGCAATCCATTACAAACAAACTAAATATTGTATGCATTTACTGAATGAATATTAGACAAATTAAACACCTGATTTCTCTACTGCAAATGTTATCAAGAATAATCTTGTAATCCTTTTATTACCAGGTGTTGTGCCGAAATTCGACCCCCTTCCAAATTATTACCCCCTTCGTTGAAGTCAGTACCTGATTGCCTAATCCTAACCCCACCCCTAATCCTAACCCCTCCCCCACAACTAATCCTAAACCTACCAGTGCTAGGGGGGTAATAATAATTTGGCGGGGGTCAAAATTCGGCACAACACCGGCCGATCGCTCAGCTGGAAGAGTCGGACGCGTTTACCAGCGCCGAGCAGAGAGGAGCGCAGTGCATGTAGTGACATGTCAAAATTAGGGCTTTGACTTTTGCCCAAAAATCATATTCGAAGTTCGTTTGTTTATTAATATTCGAATATACTCGAATATTAATTATTAATATTTTGACCATTAAATGCTGTGGCGCTAGAGCTGGGCTTAAGCCCCGAATGTTTTAAGCAAAGCCCCAAATATTTTGTTACCTTGTCTTTCTCATAGAGCAAAACAATTAAAGGGTAATTCTACCGGTGGAGAAATGAATATGTATTGAAAGTGGGTCATATATGTAGTAGAATAGTATCATAAATTTCTAATTTGGGACCTTCTTGGCCGATAAAAGGCAGAAAATGACTTTTTAGTGCTTGTGGATTGTAGACAACAATCCCCATAGTGCATTGCAATGCTCAGCTCCGCAGACCACTCCCACTACAGTAGCTAGCTTAACTGCAAGATATTTGTGCAATGAACCTGCCACATTAGCGTGTTAACAAAATGAAAATAAACTTACTTTACAGAAAGACAACCATTTGACCCTGTAAGCTTTGGCTGACGTTGCCAGTTGACGTTAGGTATCCTAAAGTAGGTCTCCAGGACGCAGCTATCCATATGGGGTGCGAAACTCGGGTGAGCAACAACACACACGTCCGTGTCATCCTCCGATTCCGTAGCACCGCTGGAATTCTCGGCAGCAGACAGACTCTTGTTCTGAGTCCATTGGCGCACAGCTAGAGCACAGGCACCACCAATCTGCCCCAGCTCGAGCCATTGCGGGCTCCCCGTCCTCGTCTCGTCGGCTGTGGTGACAGCAGCTTCAGCCGCCTCCTGTTCCTCCATAGCCCTCAGCTGCTCGTCGCTATACTGTGGCTCATAAAGGTAGCCACGAACATCCGTTTCTACCATAACTTCGTCAAAATCCAGATCCTCCATAATACATCCGTCTGCGTATTCAGTACCTTCGTCCATATTTTCAAAAAGTTTCTGCCGGTGAAATCAAACACACCGGCACTGATCTGTGATAGGTCTGCTAGCGCATTAGGTCCAACCCCCTATGGGCGGGTTTGAAAGGTTGGGAACTAGTGCTTGTAGTCTGAACAGAAATCCCCCCCTTTTACACTTCCTCCTACAATTACGTAAAATGACGATTTTTGCGTCATTGTAGGAGGAAGTGAAAAAGGTAAATAGAGGATTTCTCTCGTCTCAGGGGAAAATGAAAGAGTGTTGCACGACCATTCAATAGTATGACTGGATTTCTAACAGTGGAAATCTTAATGCAAATGGGTTGAGTGACCCTTTAATCAGAAAAACAAATGTGAATAAGATTACAGCTGCCGCGATCAACTTACCTAATCATGAAAAGTGCATAGGCTATTAGTTTTATTTATATTTTTACCTCTGTATTAAACCTGCAACGTGCTTTTGCAGCGTTGAGCATTGTAGCCAATCACAGACATGTCTGTTGAACGCATCGGCCAATCAGATGCGTTTAAATGAGTTCCTGTGCTGAAGATGTGTTTCGCACGAGCCCACCGTCACCGAGTTCTACACTTTTCGCAAACCTGTCATTATTATTGGCAATAAACTTAAGATGCAAATAAGAGATTCTCGGCAATGTATTTGATATTCTTGATGCTGCTCTGATGCACTCCATTACGCACCGCTCTGTTTGTTTTCATGATGACTAAAAGTTCAGCGGTCTAACGTTAGCTCATCGAAGTCAAAATGATTAAAGAAGCCGGGGCTTAACGTTACCGTTCACAGAAGAATGTTAACATTGTACGAATAGCGTTAAAGGCTGCGTAATATTCGTTCAAATATCATTATTTTTTTAAATATTCGAATTCTATTCGAATAACGAAGTTCGGAGTCAAAGCCCTAGTCAGAATCACAAGTAATAAAATAACTAAGTTTATCAGTATGAATATAAACAATTAACATGGCTGTTAGTACTCACTATCAAGTTCGCATATCGATACTGGTAAAGTTTAAAATATTTTACTAGCTCCTAACCGAATCAAACTCAATATAAGGCAAAGCTATAAATAGCTTCATTGATACACGTTTGCGGTTACTATCAGTTACACTGTGATGAAGGTGAATTTGTAAGATTCATAACACAGGTGTTTTGCATGTAAGAGCTTCCACGATGAAAGCACTGTTGGCTCTGATGAGGGCTACACTCCGGAGACAAGTACCGCATCGTCGGCTCAAGGACAGGTCCGGGGTCGAGGGCGAAGCAGAGGAGGTCTTACAAGGTATTGCTTATTTATCGTCTCAACTCTGGCTCACTAACAGTAACGTTATACCTGTCGACACCAAAGTTACACTGTCATAGCTAAGCCAGTGTAAAGTTAGTTATGCTACGTAACGTTAGGTAGCTATATTAGGTAGCTACGTGTGCTAGTGATACATGCTTCATGAAAAAACAAATGCCATCAAAATGAAAACAGCAAGATTACCTGTCCAGCAGAAATTAAGCCATCATGGAGTCACTTTTCAGCCCCTTGAGATCCCTCAGTTGTCGCCACCGCTGGAAAAGCCACGCCGATATTGACTCTCGTATGATTTCTTGATTTATCCAAAGACTTTTTGTTCATAGCTTTTTCAAATAGTGTCTTCCTTTTTTTAACTTGTTTGACTTCGCCGCCTCTATATGCAGGTACTGAGAATTTTAACTGTTCTTTCTCTGCCATAATTGTTATTACTAGCTTCCGTGCCTCTTCAAACGGGTGCGCGTGTAACGGAGGCCAGCTAGTAGTTGCTGTGCGAGTAAACCTCCCTCCTCTGATCTCGATAGGCGCTCTGGCGACAGATGCTAGGGGCTGCAGTCTTTAGCCTCCTTGTTAGAGCGCCTGACTCTCATGCCGGAGACCCGGGTTCAAGGACCGCTCGGAGCGGGTCGAGTGGGACCCGGGTGAAAGGGGCTACATTGGTGCCGTGACCCGGATGGGAGTGAGGTTTAGGGGGGTGAGTGTAACGGAGGCCAGCTAGTAGTTGCTGTGCGAGTAAACCTCACTCCTCTGATCTCAATAGGCGCTCTGGCGACAGATGCTAGGGGCTGCAGTCTTTAGCCTCCTTGTTAGAGCGCCTGACTCTCATGCCGGAGACCCGGGTTCGAGGCCCGCTCGGAGCGGGTCTAGTGGGACCCGGGTGAAAGGGGTTACACGCGCATTTGGGCTGCTCCTGTATCAGCAGAGGTGGTATCCATGGTAGCGAGGAAGAGTGACAGTCGCCCCAGCCAATCATTTCTTTCGTCCCGAATGGAATAATGAGCTGTGTTTATTACAGTCCTGAGAGGACTAAAGACACTCAATTTTTATAATTTCTTTTCCAGAGTACATACATTTTAATTATGCATTTATATATATAGACAGTTTAAAAAAAATTGGAAAAAAGTATTTTTGGGGATTTCTACCTACCCTGCCTTTAACACTTGAATTTTTTCTGGCTTAGCTGTGGCATGGTTTCAACAGGTTTGGTGATGGGATTTAGCAATTAAGTTTGATTTAGTAAGTTTTAGTGCAACTTACAATATTCACAGAGGCAAGAAGATAGTGCATGTTGAGGATAGTTCATGTATATTTGTTGTCTTTGTTGTGCTGTTAGTCTGTGTGAATTACTAGATTTTTAACCAGTGTATAATTTTTCAGATGCTTTGTGGGTATAAAACTGTCAATTCACACATCGCCAGCCTCTTGCGCAAGCTCATGGACTTTCAGTGGGATTTCATTTGAAAATGGTGAGTAAGATGTATACCATGCTCTTTTGCCATTCTTTTTTTGTTCTTTCAATGAATTTTACTCATCACACTTTCTATTATTTTATGTTACTCTGTCTTTTTTGTGCTCCTTCTTAAATGAGCTTTTGTTAGGTCAAGCCATGTGATATAACTTTGGATTAAAAATTTGAAATTATGGATCTCTCTCTCTCTCTCTTCCATTTTTTTTTAAATTACATCCTTTTGAGAAAATGCAAGAATATAAGAATATTTTGAATATGGCATACACGCGTCTAGCTTCCTATTTTTATAAATGAGAATTAAATAATTAAATTATACATTATTTTATTTAATAAAATACAAATTTATTCGCATTATTCCAAGCATATGACATTTTATTTACAGCAGACAGTCATGTGACTGACCACGTGAGCAACGCGTTCGTGTGTTCGTGGACTTACAAAACTCGCTCTTCCACCGTCTATAAATCGCCATCCGAATGCATGAGTTTTAACACTGAGGTGCCATGCATAATGCAAATTTATTTTTACAGACGTACACAACACATGAGAAACAATTAACGTCCGAATAGGGCTTGTACATTGTTTTCAATAAACATAAAACATTTGTGATAATCTGTTGCCCAAATATTTTATGTAATGTTGAATTGCTTTGCTTGTTAAAGGCACACTATGCAGGATTTCTGTTTTTATCAAACAGCGACCCCTAGAGTCGCTGTAGAGTACTTTTAAATACCACTCACGCAGAGCGTATCTGCACTCACGGGCTATCATGGGAGTACAAAATTACCACTACTAAGTTAGTTTTATGAAAGTAGGAATCTGTCGCTTGGGCGAAAAGCTTGAGATTTACACATTTAGGCTATGGGGTTCCTTTTAGCTTTGGTTTGTAGCCTGTTAGCTTCATCTGCCCATAGTTAGCTTCTACTAAACAGCGAAAATAATGACAAAGACATATGACTGTATACTAGGAGCAAAGAGTTCACTTACCAGTCTAATAATAAAGTTGAGAGAAGAGAATCGTCTTTACATCCAGCCAACGAGCAAACTCCTTTCCAAGATCGACTCTTGTTTTTCCTTGAGCACGATCCCTCTCGCGTTTTCTCTTTGTTGCCTCCGCAGACACAGTTTTACATTTTTTCCTTGCCTCAGCCATGGCCAGGAGTCCAGCAGGCGGAAAAATAGTAGCAAAAGCCTTAGCTCCATGAGTATATCAGAGCCTGTGGTCACGTGACGGTCGTAAAGCGAAACGTTCTCCTGGCATTTCTCCAGGTCACATGACCTGGCCAAAGATGGTGTATATAGACCTTACATAATGAACTGTTATGTTTTTATTACCATAGACTGAGCTGTTTCTATCTACATCTCTGCAGGAACACACACCAGCACTGAGAGAGACACTGAGCTCCTCAAGCCCAACACACAGATCTACAACACACAGCTGAGGTCACACTCACACACTCAGCTTCCTCACAACATGCAGTCCCCTTACATTTGAAATACCCATTTTGCGCCACCATGTTTCTACAGGAGCCCTAAACAGATCGACGCGTTTTGGCACTTTTGTTCTCCGTGCAAAGAAGCTGCTAAAGTAACAATAATATTTGCAATAACATATCATTTTACTTAGTAATTAAGGAAACAATCTCTTCATTTATCTTTGTTTGCAATCATTTATCTTTGGTTGCAATTCGCAACCTCACCACTAGATGCCGCTAAACATTACACAGTGCACCTTTAAAACTTCTGGTTACATGAGCCTAAGCTCTTTTCAATAAAATTCATGCAAAAGTGAATATACCGAATATTCTTCAGTTTTATGCAAAACAGAAATACGACAAATAGAATATCAGATCTCTGTCATATGGCCGAAAAAAAAGCTTTTTTGCAAAGTAGTTTGAAACAACTAACTGTAACAATGTATCTTACAAGGTAACACGATGTAACTTTGCTCCCAATTGAAATGTGTCCCTACATTTGAGGGTATTGGACCTGGAAAGTCCTTGAAAGGTCCTTGAATTTGAAGTTAACCAAGGTGTGGGAACACTCTCTCTCTCTCTCTCTCTCTCTCTCTCTCTCTCTCTCTCTCTCTCTCTCTCTCTCTCTCTTTGAATTTGAAAGGTCCTTGAATTTGAAGTTAACCAAGGTGTGGGATCTCTTGTATTAACTCAAGCTAGAATATGTCTATAACAATCAGTTAAATATTGTTAATTATTTTTTAGCATAGTAATACTATGCTAAAAATAATTAACAATATTTAATGGAAAAAAATAAATGGTGATTTAACAGGAAAATGATGGTAAAACTGCTGCCAGTTGTTTTCTGTTTTTTTCTCAGATTTAAAGTAAATTCCTGTTGAAAAACATTACGGGGAGTGCACTGTAAAAAAACATTAACAGGAATTAACTGTTAAAATAACAGGTAAATAATGGTAACCCTGCTGCCAGTAATTTCCTGTTATTTAACAGGGAAATAATTAACAGTGTGTGTAAGAAATATTTGGGTGACCTCGCTCTTGTTAGTAATGTTTGTTGATGTGTCACATGTTTGGGATTCGGAGTATGCATGGAGATTGGCACTGTATATTTACCATGGAATGAAGAAAAAAGCATCTGCCATGCTATTGTGATTCTGTGGAACAATGGGCCAAGTGGCCATGTATTCCCGAAATAAACTTGAACTTGAGGTTTGTGCTTTATATATGTAAAACTCAAAATTAAATGGTGATCCCTTTTTTTAAAGACTTACTTTCTGCACTTTTATACTGGCTCTCAAGGATAACAAGTTCTGGCAGATAAAAGCAACAAAAAAAAAAATGTCAGCTAAGTAAAGTAAAGATTATTTTTTAAGCATAGCAGGTCTGTTCCTTCAGAAATCACCCTAAAAAGGTCAAATCAGTCCCACCTGTTCAAACATGACTGGATCCCACTTTTAAGCAACAAACTAACCTTACATAACGCATGTGACCAAAATTCCTGAGGTCTTTATAAAAGGTTTGTCTTAAGTTGTCTTGTAATTTGACTACACCATGAGGAGATCGGCTTTATTTCTACTGCTGACGGGTCTCTTGGCCAATGGACAAGGTGAGAAACTTTAAGAAAGACTGTTTTTTTTTATAAATCAATAGATTAGCTTGTTGTTAAGTGTTTGGTCTGAATCAAACTCGACAGAGTTACTCTGGGAAAACAGCTATGATCAGCCTCTAAACTTTAACTGCCCTCCAGGACAGTCAATATCCTACATAAAGAGGTGAGTGGAAAGCAGATTGTACTTCGGAATAGGTATAGATCTGTGTAAAAATATTACTAAATTAAAAGTCAAAATATCATGGGCCACTTTGGTCCACAAAAATACAGATTAATGAATATAGTTGTGCCCAAACGCAGTTTATAATTTATGTATAATTTATTTAGCTTGTAACCCCAGAAAAAGTGGGCAAAACATTAAACTGTAAGGATTAAAAGTATCATATTTGGTTCGGAAAGGAATAAGAGTCAATATTTCAATAGTAACATTTTCATAATGAAATACAATACTTTATTACTTATTTATAATCAGAACAATCAAGTCATAATTAATTTGTTCCTCACTGTTTCCGTGCCTAATGAAATCGAAGCCAACATCATGATCAATACGAGGACAGGTTGTGGGAGTTTGGCTGTAAAGACACCTTTAACTCTGGTTCAGACTGTTTCTGGTCACCTTACGCCAATGATTTTGACCAACTGCTAGACTTTGAGTGTCCACCACACCACATCATTACAGGAATGAGTAGCTACCACAGCAACAAGCACGAGGACAGACGGTGAGCTCTGATTTTGGACTGGTTTTGATTTTTTGCGCGAGTTCTCCTGAGCTGATATCATAACCATTTTTTCCACACAGGTGGCAGTTTCACTGCTGTAGAAGTAACGGCCACTGTACTGCTGACTGCGAGTGGACTACTTATGTGAACTGGTTTGATGAGACCTTTCACTGGACCGTGCCAAACCCAAACTACCTGGTGGGTGCTCAAAGCTACCATGAAAATAAATACGAGTAAGTACAGCTCCTCAAAATAATACAACATGAATATTGTTAATGTTAAGTAAGGAGCAATAGTGATGATCATCAATAAATAAACCTCAACAGAAAGTACCTGAAAGAGTTTATTTTACGTTAATGACCGGCTAGCTGAATATTATGAAGCTGCTTATCAAATAAATACAAGGGAATGGTCAAATGAAATGACTGTGGTCATTATATAGTGCAGAATGCCATGTTTGACCAATCAGAAATAAGGATTTTAGACAGCTGCACAATCAAGATGAATAGTTTAAAAACTCAAGAAGCAGATTTATAATATTTTCAGAAAGAATAAAATCTTCTATTTTTTCCTCTTTTTAATATTCGGTTAATTTGAATATTGATAAAGGTTGTAAGTAGACGGTGAGAAGGGTGGTGGAAATATGACGTGTGAAACTGCATATTCCAATACGTAAAGGAATTTTTTTCTGAATGTTTTTTCAGAGACCGGCGCTGGATGTACAAGTATTGTGCCAAAGTGCAATGCTGAGACTCTCACAAATCCCTCCAAATGCAAATACACTTAAATCTGAAATAAATACAAGATGGAAAGATAATGTCATTATTGACTAACAAATTTAAGAATAAAAATTATTCTAAGACTGCAAATAGCAAGTGTAATTTTTTGCAATTATCAATACAATTGTGTTCCAGATGTTCTGAATAAATCCAATTCATAAAATGATTAGTGTTTGAACAGTACTAATGTATTAACCATGACTACTTTTTTCTGTGGGTACAAAAAAAAAAAAAAAAAAAAAAAAAAATTATATATATATATATATATATATATATATATATATATATATATATATTAAATATTAATGATATCATCATAATAATATTGAAAGTGAAAATGTGAATAGAAGTTAAACGTCCCCTCCGACTTTCGTTCTGATCGGCCTCCGTTAATCTTGTCTAATAGGTGCCCGCACTTCATTGGCCAATGGCGGCCATGTTTTTTTAGATGCGCCAATGTCCTTAAAGACAATCATGGCACCTTGGACAAAGACACTGCACGCCAATTTTCAAGTCAATGGGATTAAAGGTTGGGTGGTTATAGCCATTTTCATGTATTTCATGTTATAGCACCACAAAGAATCCAATCGCCACATTTTTTTGCCTGTACACAGGTGTTTCCGAGTATATCTCATTTCGTTCACGAGTTATAGCCATTTTAGTAAAAGTGGTTCCGTCCACTTCAAACGTTTTGAGACCATGAATTGAGATTTTGACTTTTTTATAATTACTGACAATCACAAAAGTATGTTTCTCAAAAAAATCCAAAATACTCGCTTGAGCGACGATCTAAACCGAGGGATGCATTTTTGTCTTGAGCCAAGGATTCCTATGATATAAAAAGCTTGAGCCTAATTTAAAAATGTTAACAATAACAAAAGGGTTTCAGCACTATTCGCTTGAACCCCTAATAAAAGAGAGGAGAGTTCTAGTCCTCTGAGATGTGACATGGTCACTAAACTACTAAAACATCCTTCTGCAATCATTTTATCATGTTGTTGCATTTCACATGCCCTCCTTGTTGATACCAAGACACAATATTCTCTCAAAGTTCAGTTGATTGCTGAAATAAATACAAGATAAAAACAAAAACTGTGGCTGATCTCTGAAACCACAGAAACAGTATGAGGATTGTGCACTTTTCTTTGAGAGTAGTATGCGGCGGTACAAAAGATGACAAGTGCTGTCGTTATGACTATTTACATATCAAAAGTTGCATTCTAAAATAAATCAATACCACCACCAGACACATCTAGGGAAGTATAATGTTCTTAAAATACAAACAAAGGGGAAAAAACTATTTTTCTTGCATATGGCACCGAGTCAGAGCCGAGTCACAGTAAAGAATCCAAAATGTACCTGATGAGTGATGTTCAATCCTGATGAAACAGTTTTGCCCCTGGATCCAGAGAATTCAGCACTGACGGGAGACTAGTGAGGAACATTAGGAGACACTGTGAGGAACATTAATTGCTTTTTGATCTGAAGAAAGTTTCAATAAGAAATTAACACGAAAAAGAAAAGATAGTTGTCAAGTGTTTTAAGTTGGACTTTTCACAAAAAACTAAACAAAAAACAAGTTAGTGTGAGCATGTTTTTTCAATGCTTAACATAGCTAAACAAATCACGAAAGAACCATATCAACAATCTGCATTTTTCAATAAGTGTGTTGTGGTACATCCATAGAATCTGAAATGCTGTCATGGCTCTTTGTTTATATTTTATCTTGCATATGGCAGAGTCTATCTTCAGTCAGAACTGTCATTATGGTTCCTCATATAAAAAAAAGGAAAAGAAAAAGATACATTTTTATTAGAGTGCAGTACACAAGTGTTTACAGTGCGTTTTAATTTGGTGTTCATGAATTCGGGCACTGTTAAGGACAGTTAAGGACCCTAGATCACAACACATTTGGACACTGATGACTGATGATTTGCGTCGACATGACATTCTCATTGTACAACATCACTTCTGGTATTTATGAACAACAGCAGATCTCTAATTATATTTCTAATGTTATTTAAAGTAGCCTACATTATGATAAATACTTTGCTGGTTACATATACGGGCAACATTTCAGCCCTTATAAATACATTTTAAATGTTAGTTTGATTATATTTATTACCTGCTAAGGATGTATGTTTATGCTGAAATATAATTAAATAGTGGTTTGTATGGCCTTATGAAGCCCCGCCCCCTTTCGGTGGTGGGATAGTTGTGTTCTGGCTTCCGGTAAGTTTTCCAACAGCATGAGGGTAAGATTTTACGGATTTATGAATGAACCGCTCGTTTTAAAGCCTTCCTGGTCCACTGACAATTGTTATGACTCCCGCTTCAAACATTAGTGCATCGATGCTCCCTGGTTTTCACTTTCACGGTGCATTGTGGGACTATTTAGTTTTTGGAAGCGAACGTTTCAGAGCACTGGCTGGATTTTACGATTGAAAGGTAGGCGAGTATCGGATCGGTGCCCTGACCATCCTCGCGTTATTACTGACATTATTTAATAAACATTCAGGACTTAGTACTGATGTCAGAGCGCGTATTTTTTTCAAGTTCAAGGTTCAAGTGATGTTTCGAATCTTTTTCCGAAACAATCAGAGAAAAGCTTAAAATATTCAAGAGGCTTCATTTTTCCACCCATAGGACCCATTCAGTTCAAATAAAGTGTTGAAATCGCTTTAAAACAAATGTTGTCTAAACTCTTACCCAGCGTTGAACCTGTTACGCTTATTTCGTGAATCCTCTAGTCTAAAGCTAACGGCAGTTAATTAAAGTTGTGCAGGTGAGCGCGAGTCACGTCACGATAATAAACGCATCCACCACATCACGTGATGTTTGTCTGCTGGGAGAAGCAAGTCCTTAGAGATTTTCATTAACAAAATAAATTCAACAAAATAGCAAAAATGAAATGTTTTTCACAAATCTTGTACTAATTAGCAGGCTATAACTTCATAACTGCATAGGCCTATACATTAAAAAAACATCAACAACATTACATAGCCTACATATGCTCATGCACATAATTTATAAAATAAGTTACACAACTAGCAAATACTTTCAAATAAAAAATAACCTGACAAAAATGTAAAATCATAAACGTTAAATTTAAATGTTAAAGTAGAGTTTAAGTCTATAAAATAAATCGTCACCAATATCCATTAACATGCAAATGTGGTTCACACCCATCTACCTGCGTCTCTGGTTTTACCAAACGTGACAGTTCTGTAATAAACATGCCCATTAAGCTACCTTTCCTTTCATGAAATGTACATTTTGGTGTATTTTTGAAATTTCAAAGAATTTCTCAATTTATTACTTAATAAAAAGGGGGTGAATGTAGTAACAACATTTGTAACATTCTAAACTTTGAATTTTTGGCACAATAATTAATGAGAAGTTACTGATCACATAATAAAAGCTGAAAACTGACCCAGAAATACAAAAGGTGTTATTTTTTTTATACAGCGAGGGTTAAAAATAATATTTCAAAGTGAAGTCAAAACTAATTTTCAAACAGAGAAATGTTCAGATATTACACTACCTATGACCACAAAGTGGCAGTACAGACCAAGTTTGTATTGAAACAAAGAGAGTCACATAATATACTGGTGACCTAACTGCTAAAACACTCCTCTCTACTGTAATCATTTTATCTCCTGCATTGTTGCAATCTGCATGCCCTCCTTGCCCTCTTCCTTGCTTTACTTTCTCATTCTCTCTCTGTTTTTCCTCCCTCTCTTTTGAGTCTTTTCATCTGACCTTGGCTGAAACTAATATTTAGCTTGTAAAAGTCACATGAGCTGAGGAAACAAACTAACAAACCCACTGTATTATTGTGTGGAGTTGAGGAAGCAGGTTGCAGAACGCAACAGATGGTCTTGGTGATGTATGTCTAGCAGGTGGAACGTGGGATAGACGGGGCTGGTTCATGGCCACTGTGTATCCGGCTAAAACAGAGCTGACACACACACACACACACACACACACTAAACGTTTGTCAGTGTGACTGGATGCATTATAAAAAGGAACAATCCACAGAGACAGACTCTCATGCATTATTAGATTATTCTCTTGTATTGTCCTATATTATAAACGTCTTTCAAAGAGATCATTCTGGCAATATTGTGCTTTTTAATCACTGCAATTCCTTTCCATTTTGTGCAAAATTAAATTCTGCTCTTTCTGTTTGGTGTGTGTATTCGGTTCCCATGCCTCTGCTTGTCTTTCACACGTCTCAGATATCGAGCAAAAAGTGAAACATCTCTCATTGTCAAGGTCTCATGGGGGATAGGGGGAGGTGTTAGACAGAGAAAGAGGGGATAAACAGAAAAATAAAGAGGAGAATAAAGGAATAGATGCCAGGGAGGGAGGGAGCGATAGAGAAAGGGAGAGTGTGTCCCTGCCAGGACTCACGTAGACCCACAGCTGCAGAGCCTTTCTGATCCCAGTACCTCCCTTCACCCCTCCGTCACAGGAACGTGTGTGAGAGAGTGAGAGAGCGAGAGAGAGAAAGCGCCCTTCTATTTGTAGGTAAAGCTGTTTAAATAACCTGATTGTCTGGGAGGCACCACACAAACTTTGCAACCAACATGTATGTGTGTGTGTGTGCTGCTTCTCATAGTACAGCATATATACACACTAGCTGAGAATAGACATCTATTACACATACATGTAGAGCAGTGTCTTGTATGACATCAGCCTAGCTGTGCTGAGTTGCTTAGGCTATTTGATTAATGCCTAATTCTGATTGGTTGCTGCTTTGCTCTTTTCATTACTGGATTATGGTGATTGGTCACTGGTTTGCTTTGTTGATGAATGGCTAACTCTTATTGGTTGCAGCTTTAAAACTGTTAGATTTTCATTACTGAAATGCAACTACCGGTATAAAGATGCAAGCTACAAAGTGTAATGTAAGAAATGAAATTAGCGATCATTATACAAAAATATTTGACCACAGAATGACCACCAATTTGAATTAAAGGGATAGTTTGCCCCCAAAAAAAGAAAATTCTGTCATAATTTTCTCACCCTCATGTCATAAAACTTATAAGACTTTGGTTAATCTTTCGAAACACAAGTGAAAACATTTTAAATGAAACCTGAGAGGTTTCTGTCCCTCCGGGTATTCAAAGATCCAAAAAGGTTATAAAGGCATTGTAAACTGAATATGATAATGAATTAAAATAATATATGAAATACTAGTTTGCAATATCAACCACCATAACGGGCTGTTTTTTTACGGCTAAAGTAACACCGGAAGCCTAAATATTCGAGTTAATTATTTTTATTTTTATTTCATTTGTGTTTTGACGATAGGCCGCAGTCTTATGGGTTTAGAATGACATGAGGGTGAGTTATGTGTATTTTTAAAAATGATTATTTTAATGATATAAGCATCTGTTTTTTTCTGCTCACGGCATATCCTCAGACGTCTGCGTTAACTGAACAAACCAAGTATTATTTGTGCACACTAACACTAATTAGGATGCAGCGAAAAACAAGCTCCATTATGCCTGACCGTGCGATTTCGACAATCCTATAAGATCATTACAAATCACACTGTACCACATGTATGTAGACAGTACGATGATGACACCTATTGAATCGTAGGCTATGACGCAAGTTGGTATAGAAGGATAATACATCATCAGCATGCGTTATAACAAATAAAGCGAGATGAATCACACTGTGGTAATTGTGGTTTTTACAGTGTGCGCGCTGAAAAAAAAGAGGAAGTGAAAAAGGAGAATATGAAGGAGAATATGAACATGACTAAGGAAAAGAGCATGTCATGCCAACTTGGCATGTCAATTTTGCAAATGGAGTTTTCTCGGGTTGATCAATACGGCATTTTATGTTGCATTTTTATTGGATATAGTCCATAGACTCAGTAGATGTAGGTTGTAGCAGCAAACACACTGTGAATGATCATGTTCAATGTTTGACACTGTCATCATAAAATTATCGCAGGCTATCTTTGGTCGTAAGACCGTGACAACAGCAGTCTTTGAATCTCTGTCACTGTACGACACAGGACGCACAGAGCCACAACCACAGAAATCGCCACGATTGGTCATATTTTGTCTGGGACAGCCCAAAACCGTACAATGTGTACCGGACATAAGCCAGCTTGGATGTGATAGCTGGAACAGAAACAGTGTGGTAAAGTCATCTGGAAACTGGTCAGATGCATTAGAACATTCTGTGATCAGACCTATCAGCAAATGCATTGGTCTCCTGCCACCTTATGATCTATTACACAGAGACGTGAAACACCGCAAAGACATGATTTCAAGGCAATAAAAGACAGCTGAGAAAGTTCAATAACACTTAGTGTTTGAAAGCATTCCTCGTTTGTAATAGCATCTGCTAAATGACTAAACAAAAGCCAATGTAGCAGCTTAAACTTCTGAAATGTGAAAGCACACGTTGACTGAAGGAGAAGCCTTTTTTTAGACTGGGTCATTATTTCAAGGTTTCCTGAGAGGAGCCGTATAACATCATCTTGGCAGATGGTGATGCCAGCTGGCTGTCTGGGAACTGGTGATTCTGACATTGATAGGTTCTTACAACAGTTGGGCATCTGATTTGACTCATTGTCTCAAAAGATGAGGAGTATCTGAGAGAAGAGAAGATTCATCCAGACACCTAATTGACTTGCAATCTGATCATGGTGCTCATGAATCTTCTCAACAACGATGATATTTTCACTCTTTAAAAAAGGCTTCATGACTTTTTTTGACATTGAATGACTGAATCAGTCATTGCAGTTTTTCATAAATATATATATATATATATTTCATGTGTTTGAAAGAAGTCTCCTATGTTCACCTACACTGAATTTATTTGATCAAAAATATAGTAAAACACTAATATTGTAAAATGTTAGTATGATTTAAAATAACTATTTGGTTATATTTTAAAATGTAATTTATTCCTGTGATTTTCTCATTACTCCAGTCTTCAGTGTCACATGATCCATCGGAAATCATTCTAATATGCTGATTTGCTGCTCAAGAAACACTTATTATTATCAATCATGTTATTATCAAATATTTGCTTCTCACGGTTTTTGTGGAAACTACGATACATTATACCATTCCAAAGTTAGGGGTAAGTATAATGCATTTTAAAATATATTAAAATAGAAAAACCGTTATTTTTGGTTGTAATAATATTTTACAATTGTACTGTTTTACTGTAAATTAATCTGTAAATTTTTAAGTACAATCAACTTGGATGTTTAAGTAATTTCAACTTAAATTACATTAAACTGAAACTACACAGAAAACAATTTGTTGAATCTTGTATAACTTATAAAAATGTATTTTGATGAGTTAAATCTATTTTAAAAAAATATGTTGTCATAACTTATTGGTCATATAATTATTTACAGTGTTCTTTTTAAAACAATAAAAAACATCTTATTCCAAAATTTTGACCTGTAATCTATATTCCAAGTATATTTACAAATGTAAATAAATAAATAAATAAATAAATCACAATGTAACACCCATTAAATGAACAAATTATCACATGTATTGTAGTTTGTTGCAGATTGGATTCTTAAACACTGTTTACCACTTTCAATTAATAAACCTGATATGAGGGAACTTTAAGAATTTAATGATCACCTGTGTGAAGAAACTGTGAGAAACTCTGTTTACAGAAAGCCACACACCTTCAGTATAACAGTTACATTTTGTTCAGACAGAAGATTTTCTGAATGAATCTGCGACAGGCTATGTTGACCCTGTGTTTCTCACTGCAGCTGGTTCCCGTAGCGACAGCAGACATGGCAAGCTGCACGTTACCACGGCGCTGAGCTCATCCAGCCACTGTGGCAGAGCGCCAGTCAGTCAGCTGACTAGAGAGAGAGAGAGAGAAAGAGAAAGAATATGGCTGAGAGTTGTAAAGGGGCCAATTGGGAAAGAGAGAGAGAGTGAACGAAAGACTTTGTAAGGACGTGTTATGTAGTCTGCAGCCAAAAAGCAGAAATGGACTTGAATTGAAAGAAAGAAACTGAGAGGGCGACTTTGAAAGGCTATGGGAAAAGAGCAAGTCAGAGTTCATACAATGCACATAATGACAGTATTTTTTTCCATCATTTAGCAGATCCAGTGTGACAAAATGACTGTACAGTGCGATATGGATGACTGATTATATAAGACCCCTCAGTTGACATGAAATTCTTCTGAGAAGTGTATAGTATGACTGTTGGAGTTTAGCATGTCACATATTGGAGTTTTATCGCTAAAAGCAAAAGAAAGTCACATAAACTTTAACCTAAAATCTTTCCATCAACTACCCTTATCTATATGATTGCTGCCTTTCTGCCTCACACTTTCTTACAGTTTCAGCACAGCTGACATTCAAATAGGGACTGGTGGGATTTTTTCATATTTCTGTGCTGATTTTAATGGAAAATCTGTAGAATTCTGGATTCAATCATGGTAAAAAAAAAAACCTGTTATAATAATATTAGTCTTACTGGTAGCTAAAAGTATTATTAAATTAGCAGAAATATGTAGCAAAAAAAAAAATTTCATTCTAAATTCTAAAAGTCTCCACACCACAACTATAACGATAACAGCCAATCAGAATCCATCCTGCTTTAAAGAGCTTTAGCACTTAAGTGGCAGACAACATAAACTGCAGTGTACGCTTATAATAAACAGAACGATATTGTGCATTGCTGTGGACGCTAATATAGTTATCATTATAGTTATCGTTCTTGGTGTGAACAGGCTTTATAGTACCCTCAGATGATTTCACAATGACAGTTAATCATTCCTTCTTCCTCTCAAAACTCGCACAGCTCATGTTATCACTCTAGAAGACCCCTAAACAAGAAGACCCTTCAAAATGTTTCACATTTGCTGTGGTGAAATTAAACAGTTCAAAAGGCCTTGATTGATCCTCCTACCTGTTCCACACAGAATTCACTTCCTATTCTTCAGCAATCCTCTGAGATACCAGATAACCCACATCTGTAACTCAAATATACAGATGCCAGCACGTTATGTGTACGTGTATGTGAGTGTGACTCTAAAGTTTGATTAATGGCAGCTGTAAGTCATCCCAGTTGCACTGAATTAAGGCTAATAACAGAGAACAATGTGTATCCACCACTCCTCGTTTAGACTTCAGAAGCTTTAGAAATACGAAACACAACCTCCTTTGTCTTCTGTGAATATGCGTATGTCAACACCCACGCTGGGGTGATAGTTTTTGGCTTGTCTGCATGTTTTATATAAATGTTGTAAAATTAGGGAATCTGCTCAGAATCTCCCAGTGCCAGAAAAACCTGTGGGAGAAGGGAGTGGTTGAAGGCATTAATTGTATTAATGTTTATACTCAACTCTTTCAGGTCCTGTCTTGCAAAAACCTACTGTAAATATGAATTATTTCCCTACTGTTGCCTATCATGGCCACGTGAGAAAGAGGGAGAGAAATCTTTTCTGACGCTAAGCCAGAATAGTCCGGGAGGTGGTAAGGGTGCGTTTCTCCTATAAATCTTGAGTTTTCAATGCCGCTCAAGCAGCTTGTGATCACTCTTATCCCTTATGTGAACGGTAAAGGTGAAAGGATGTTCTATAAAGGCCAGTATCTGCTGACTGGTCTGGTCGCTCTTTAAATAGCCCACTATGTCCTACTCACCATGTGCACAATTATGTGTTTTTAAAACCTCCACACAACACTTTCACTGTCCCTGTGACCTCACCAGATGACACACACCTGTCAAACTCAAGTGTTAAAGTTGAGGAGCTCATGATCAACATCAGAGATATTCTGCTCTCTAATCAGTAAAGGACATGTAGGTCAAGGTTGTAGGAAAGGGGAAATTCTTGACTAGAGGAGAGTGAAGACAAGCAACTCTTCATGTCCGTTTCTGGACGTGTAAACCTGTCAAGTTCTAAAAGAGATTTTTATGTCATGTCTAGTCCAGCCCACCAGGATTATTATCATTGTCTAAAACTATATAAAAAAAACTTTTCTTAACTGAAATAAAAGAAAATAAACATTAGGTGAAAAACTTTTGAAAATTTTGAAATGCTGACTTGGCAACTTACTGAAGCTGAAGCACTAAAATGACTTACTGGAAACAAAAATTAAAACTGTAAAGCTAAAGTGTAAAAAAAACTATTTAATTTACAAAAAATTTGAATTAAACCTGAAAATATTAAAATAAAAGCTAATTAAATTATTAAAAGCAATAACAGTATATAAATAATACTAAAATAACACTTTTCTTCACTTGTGTTTTCATTTATCATTTACAATCTTTCTGAACACCTGTTCCAACACACTATGGGTACATTTACATGACAACAATGTACTAAAACCGGATACATTTTTTCAAAATGATGTCAATTCACACAGATCCATGAAAACCACTCAAAACGCTGTATTATTCATGCCAGGCCAGATGTTGGCGATGTCACTTTGTAAAGAAACACTGAATATGCACCTATTGATTTTTTTTTATTAAGTGCTGGAATAAAAAAAAAGGCCTTCAGTCTTTCAGTCCTGATTACTATGCGCCTATAGTGTGAACACGTAATACGCATGCGCATGATGTCACCGTTTCCACAATTAGCATTTTTGTAGTTTAGAAGATAACTGTATTGTTTTCCAATGCTTGCACTAAGAAACCCGTTTTCAAAGGTTTTCGTTTTCAAGCCCCCAAAATGCCATTGTCGTGTAAATGGCCAAAATGCATAAAAAGTTTTCTGCTTTTAGTTGAAAATGCAAATCGCGTAAACGCCCCCTAAAGCCCAAAAGATACAGAAGCCTTGTGTTGTTCCAAACTCATATGACTTTTTTTCTCATTTGGAACACAAAAGGCAAATTTTTGAAGAATATGCCCATATTGTTCAAATTTACATTAAATGTACGTATTTGGCAGACTTTCAAGCTGCGCGTCAATATGTTTCCCTGGGAATCAAACCTGATGTTAGCGTTGCCAGCACTGTACTTTCTTTAGGAGCTTCTAGTTACAGCTTCCTGTAATAAAAGTACAATGAAAGTGAATGATGAGCAGTCAAACTCCGAAATGACAAAAAAGCTCCATAAAAGTATCATAAAAGGAGAAATATTCACGCTTCTCTTTTCCATATATGAAAGAGAAATATGTGCTGTTGAGCTCCAAAAAAGCACTATAAAAATACCATATTTAGTACCATATCATAAACTATTCCAGGTGAGATCTATGATATATTTTAAGCCCTTTATGTTATATTTTAAGCTATTTTTGAGGTAAAGACCTCATTCAGGATCATTGATTAATGATTGAAATCTCGCATTTCAGTGTTCAAGTCTCGTTTGTATTCACATGCATTGAAGTTTGAACACACACACACACACACACACACACACACACACACACACACACACACACACACACACACAAATGCTTTGAATTACATATAGGTTGAGTCAATTATGACAGAATTATTTTTTTTTGAGTGAAACGTCTCTGCTATCTTGGTTTTATTACTGTTGTGACTTTTGCTCCAGAGAGCTTCTGGTGCAGGTGAGTAAACAAACACATACTGTTTCCTACATACATATTCAAACCACATAAGTATTATGTGCATAACTCTAAGAGTGTATGTGTACATTGAGAGGAAGAGAGAGAGACGTCTTTAAGCAACATGGTGTCTTGTTTAAAATTTTCTACACTTGCTCATATGCACATGAGTGTTTAGGTTAAGGCTGTAATAAAAGTTGATAGTAAATTCTGCACTTAAAAATCCTTCGACGCTTCTCACTGACCTATTTCCATAGCTCTGCTTGGATAAGCAAGGTGACTTTGAGCCAAACATTGTGTGGTGTTTAGATTGGTACTCGGTGAACGTCGAGTCACAGGAGATGAAACAGAGCCTTCACGTCAACCTTCAGCCTCTAAGGGACAACAGCAGAGGTACAACACACTAAATATTAACCAGCGAGAGAAAGAGTTGTTACATAAGAGTGTGTATGTCACTGAGCTCGTCAGAGGTTAATGTATTACCTATATCGCTTCACATCGAGCATCCAGACTGTCCATCTGGTTTCTGTCTGGGAGAGCGAGGCGATTCGCCGTCTCGTTCCACATGAATTGTCCCGAGAGTTAGAGTGACAAAGTCAGATTTAACAGCTAATATATTTTTGGAATGTTAAATAACTTCCAGGTGGAGTTTAGTGTAAGTGTGCAGTCTACAATATAATTCTGCTGACGGTGTGTGTCCCGTGAGTGTGTTCCAGTATCCTTCCTGCTTTATGGAGGACATCTGCACAGGGGACAATTTGGCTGACTGGCCCGGCTGGCGCACCTGGGACCACATGGACACAAGAATAGCAGTGCAAAAAGCACTTTTGAACTCTAAATGTTACAACAACAACAACAACAAAAAAACTTTGTTAAAGTTAAAGGGGGAGAGCAAATCAGGGTTCCAACTACAGAAAAGCATCTTTTGGCATCTTGCCACAGGAGGGCGATGTTACTTTATCAGAGACCCATAGAGACAGCGGGACGTTGCCTTCTTGAAGCCCTGATGAACGTTTGTCTTTGTGCCAGAGTGTTGGCATGAGATCAACTGAGTACAACCGCATGAGTCAGCTTAACAGATTTTAACAGAACAGGATAAGCCACAGTCACTTCCACTGTTCAATTGCATCTGGCCATGTCTTATCAGCACAGTTGAACTGTCCGTTAACCTCTAAATGCCAATTTAAGTTGCAGTGATATCGAAGCAGGATTTCCACCCAATGGTGTTATTACATTACTGTATTGATTTTAAGATAGTAACACACGTTTCCTAGAAACTTCAGGGGCGCTTCTGTCCGTCGTCCTTGCTAGGTTTAGGTTACCGGTCAACAACCAGGGAAGGGTTTGTTAAAATGGGACATTAGTATGCTATTCGTGACTTACCAAACATCCCGACCAATCGGAACTTGAATGCCACGCTGTCCTATCATTGCCAGTGCATCTGTGGCATAACATTTACTAGTGTTTGCGAAACATCACTATTACTATATTGCTCAAACTCCCACACGTTTAGTTTTGGACATAATTGATGTCTCAAATCTTATGGCTCATTAAGGACAGCCATGATACATTAAAAAAAAATGGATTTAGAAATGAAACAAATTCCCTCAGAATTTGCTAGTTAATTTCACAAATAATTACAAAGTAACGCTAAATTAAACATGAAATTAGAAGGAAAAAAAAGTAGAAAGACTGACGTCTTTTCTTGTAAATGTACTCCAAAAGTCCCATAGACCAGACCAGAATATGACTTGGACTAGAAAGCAGCCACATAGCAAATTGATAATCAACTAGTTGATTAAACTTTTGATTTTCTTAATACAATTTTTTTTTATCTAAACTAAAGACGTTTCTTAAGTTTATTTTCCTGTTTTCAAGGAAATGATAAAAGCCACACTCAAATTTGTGATGCCAGTAAGTGCCAATGAGAAACATGTCTGAGCAAGTGCACTAGCCAGCTTTTATATACTCATTTTAGTTTCATACTACAGCAGTGATGTCAATATGTTCACATAGCCTATAATCACAGCGATTTTTATTAGGAATACACTTGAATACATTTTTTTTTCACAATTTGGGGGGGGGGGGCGCAATGTTTTCTCAATTCGGCAATAATGACTATTTAAACTCAGCTCGGTTCCATTATCAAATATCACTGCACAAACAAATGGGAAACGCGCTCATGTAAGTATATGTGCACAATTACAGTTGGTTTGGATAGGACTTTAAGATTTCGCAGACCAGCTTTTGGCCTTTGCAGAGCATTTAATTTGAAGTAATTACAGGTCCCCGTGACATGCCGCTCTGAAGTAATTGTTACATGTGGAAAATCTGAGTGCCATAAAACCAATCACATGACCCCTACCTTCATCCATGGCCAAATATTTGCTGTGCCAGGCCCTCTGGCCTTAATGGCTCAGTGTTTTTCTAACAAACGTGGGCAATGCGGCGTGTTTGAAATCCATTACTGCCATTATACTGAACACACAACCCTGGCGGTGCATGAGTCTAATGAGATCACTACTGATCGGACTCCATCTGTCACCTACTCTCAGGTATTAGCGCGTCTGACACCTGTTGGTATTGTTCAATTGAAGCATAAAGAGAATGCTGGGATGGATGAGGCAGACATATTTTGTAATGTAATTTGTGCTAAGTTTCACTCTAAATAATAGGGCAAGTTTTGCTAAATTTTGGACAGTTATGCCAGTATAGCATCTCCATCATGAGGAAACCTTGCGGTGACCAGGGACATCCTGACACATGTGCAGTTTCCCCTCCTAAAGTGACATTGTGTTGCAACTGAAAGGCCGGAAATGGTCTAAAATAGTCCAGATTTTGTGCTAGCTTTCTGGGCTTCAGCATGATGAACGGTCATCACTGATTCTGTTTAATTAATATTTGACCCACAAAACCAACTCATTATTCTTCTAGACGTTTGACCAAAGGATTTCTGGAAGTGATGTTTCTAAGGGAGGCGTAATCGTTCACCTCACACGATTCTCCGTCATGGACTTGATTTGGAGACCAAGAAAAACAAAATTGATCATTCCAAACACCTTTAAGTATATCCAAAAACGTACAACATTAAGATCTAAGTTGGCTTCTTTTTCAAGCTAAATGGTTCAGTTGGCGTCAATCCTTACATTTGCTCTCATACATCAAAACTATCAAAAATTGTGTAATTATGGCCATTTGTGCACTTAGTTAATGGTTAGTACAGTAATAAACGTAAGCGAAATGTGTTCATCTAAATCACATGACATCTTAAAGAAATTAAATGTCTATATCGGGATGACCACACCAAAGATTTATGGAGGGTCGTTGAGTTATTTAGGCTTTTTAAAGCACCTCATCCAACAAAAACATTTTACAAATCTCTAATAAATGTAACAATGTAAAAGCCAAAGCATTATAGTATTATTCTATGTATCCTGCAGGAAAACATTCTTAAAATCATGTATGCTAGAAGACAGAATCTTGCTCAAAAGATGACAGCTTTTCTGGATCTCTTTGAAACTATGGGAAATATTTCATCACTGTGGCAGCTACAATTACATATATTTCTATTTAGGGACAGCAAAGGACATTTGTATGCATAGGTTTTTCCACAGGGAGACTAAGATATTCTTCTTTTAAACCAACCAGGGGAACCACACTGACTCAAAGTCTTTCTAAGAACTCTTCTTTTTCATTTGCCATTTCGTGAGATTAGAATTATATGATTCTATCTCCACTTTTGGTCGAAATTGAGTTTTTGACATAATCTTATCCTTTTGGTGTTTATTAATGTCTGTGTGGTGTTATTTTGTAAAAAAAATATTTTGTTAGTAGTTATTAATAAAATAAAAAGGTTCCATCTCACAAAACAGCAGGGATTTAAAAACTTTGATGCTCAATATCTCAGAACTACCCTAAACGGAGACAGAACTGTATAATTCTAAGCTCACGATTTGTTGTTTTATCCTCAGTCAGTGGGCAAAGTGATGTACACACACACACACACACACACACACACACACACACACACACACACACACACACACACACACACACACACACACACACACACACACACACACACACACACACACACACACACACACACACACACACACACACACACACACACACACACACACACACACACACATCATGGTAGCAAATGCTAAAGCAACCAAAGATGGTGTAATACCACTGAGAAACATTTTTGAAAGGAAAGTTTACGGTTTTAATTCTTTTGCATATCGTTAACTGAAAAAAATATTTCTTAAATCTGGATGGGCTGCATGATGCAACTCACCACTATGATGCAGGGTTTTCTGAATGGTTAGAATTAGTATGTTCCATTCGGTTGTGAGGGTGCTGCTACGTGAATGCGAGGTAATTTTCAAGTAAAAAAAAAACTGCTCCTTAGTATCTTTTATATTCTAGTCTGTAGATCTGGCTTGGATCGTCTTCAATTCATATCCATTGCATAAAGTTGAATACGAAGAAAAGTTTCATACTTATATTTAGGGGTTTGTTAAAATCACTAGCTCTATATATGAGCAAAAGTAAATACAAATAGTCACAACACTTTACGAAACAACGTAGAAAAGAAAGATTATCAAAGTGTGTTTTACAAGAAAATACTTTTTCAGCCTTTCTTCAAATTCATAAGTTACTTGTCGTTTCTTTGTAATTATTTGTGAAATTCACTAGCAATTTCTAAGTAAAAAGTTTGTTAAGGTAATCCTACAGCAGTTTTTTTCAGAGTATTAAAGTAGAATAAAATAAATAGTCTAGAAAATCAGGATTTTAAAAATACTGAATATGAGAGAGAGGAGTGTGTGTGTTTAATGCTGTAAGTTAATGTTGGCCTAAGTTTGGGAAAAACGTCAGAGCCATATTTGCCCGAGTGGAACGCTCACACTGTTCTGGCACTACGTGGAGATGCCGCAGATATAAATAGAAAATCAGATTTGTGAGGGAGAGAAACCATAAGAGAACGAGAGCGGCAATCCTTCCACAGCAGCAGCACATCGCCCAGATGAAGTCTGCAGACTGGTCAAGGGGGAAAAAACTGAATGAATTTAAATGTGGTAAAAATGCATACGCATAATGAAATTGAGCACAATATCTAATAGTAAATGCACACATAAAGGGAGGTGCATGTGTCAAATTCTATCAGGGACAGATGTTGCAGCTCTATGAATCAGTGAGCTTGCATAAAAGTTACACAGTAATGCTTCATAATATAACAGACCTGGCCTGCATGTCTAAGATGATTGTAGAAGCATCGCCACCAATGGCCTCTTAGGCTTACTATGCTTTTAGGAAACACAGCCCTAGATAAGAGACATGAGGTGTAGGTGACATGAGGTGACATTAGAGTGCTATTACCAGATTTGTTCAGTTCCTTCAATGAACCGGGTGCTAAAACAATCCAGAATGCTTGTGCAATTCATTCTTAGTGAGACATTTTGTGCCAATTTCCTGAACCTAAGAGAGGTTGACAGCAAAGGATACACTGCAGAAAAATGCAGTAAATTTTATTTTGTAAAAGTATTTTGTCTTGTTTTTCAGTAAAATCAAAACATTCCTAAATCAATAAATATTTACTTGAAAAGCAATGACATGCAATATTTTTTTCTGGAGAAATAAAAAATCATGAAAATTTGGTGGCTACGCTTCTGCTGTTATTGCTGCTGGTGCTGCTGAGCAAGTACGGGACATGCTACTGCCAATACACACACGACATGCTGCTGTGAGCAAGTAAGACATGCTGCTGCTGTACAATATAGCGTACATCAATTACCCCGTAGCAGATTGATACAGGTGAAGGCTTTCTGAAAGCGTGCTGCAACTGCTACAGAAAAGGAACCAATCAGCTGTGCCCTAAAGAGAATGATGTGGTTGCAAGCAGATTAAGTTAAAGGGATAGTTCACCCAAAAATGAAAATTCTGTCAGTATTCACTCACCCTCATGTTGTTACAACCCCGTAAGACCTTTGTTCATCTTCGGAACACAAATTAAGATATTTTTGATGAAATCTGAGAGCTGGATCACTCCTCCATACTAGTCCATATGGCTTCTTCATGGATTGAACTTGCCGGCCTCGAAAAGTTATTACAGACATCGTTAAAATAGTCCGAGTGACTACAGTGGCTCAATCTTAAGTTTATCAAACGACGAGAATACTTTTTTTGCGCAAAAACAAACAAAAATAACGACTTTATTTCAACTATACATTTGCTTCTCTGTTGGCCTCTAGTCAGTTAACTTACTGTAATAGCGTAGAGCTACGTCACACGTAGGCTCACTATTGGCCGACGCTGGTCATGTGTGTATTGCTTGTGATGTACAACAACAGAAGCTTGCGTTTTTAAACTAGTGAACTGACTCGAGGACTTAATACGTTAAGTAATTTTGCTTCCTAAGTAAATATATCTCAATTTAAGAATTTTTAGATATGTCTACTGTAAAAAAAGGTCAAAAATACAAAGTAAGAACCCTTTTGCAGTGTACATTATGATGAGTGCGCCTTGAGCTACAGTTGACGCAACAGATGGCTATAGTTATTGACTTCGGTTCTGTTCATAAAGCTAATACCGACTCTTAAAACTGCATTGTGACTCTTGTAAGTTCATTTATAGTTTGTGTTTTAATTGTCTTCTGCTGCTATGTGAGGGTAACCTCAGTGACATCTATACACATTCCCTCTCTCTCCTTCCCCCTATTTCTGTCCCTCTCTGTTACTCTTCACCCTCTTCTCTCTCTGAGCCTTTCATATGACATATGAGATCAGGCCACTTTTACCCAACATACACACACACACACACACATACACACAAGTCACTGTGATGGTCTGCCAGAGGTTATAACTCACCTCAGTGTTGTTTGGTCATCCCACATCTTCCCGGCCAAACCCCCAGCAGTGGTGGTCGGGCCATCCAGACCCTGAAGGAGGGGGTTGAGGCCCATGCAAAGGCCTCTCATAGCAGACATGACTGAAGCATCTGCAGGGTCACGTTACAGCCAGAAACTCTCGGCCCCCTGCATAGCCCTGTCATTTTTCCATCTCTGAGGCCCATGGTGATGACATAGTCCCTAAGCACAGCACACAAAAGGGTCACAGGTCCGTAAGGTGAGAGGAGACGATGCTAACAAAAGGATATGGTAATGAAAGGGAAAGTTTTTCACAGATGTTCGTTCGTGTGTCAAAGCGACAGCAGGTGCCAGTAACCCACACAGACTCATGCGCATTGCAAACAATGCTGTGTTGTGTTGCTGCAATGGTGTACATACCTCCAAAACATTTTCACAATGTTACATTTTGATTGCAGTTTGGTTGTTTTAAAAGTAGACACTGAAGCAAAAGACAACGAGTAGTTTAAATATTTGAATTACCAACGAAAAAAGTCAGATCAAACTGTGACTTGAGAAAACTTATATTTTAAGTGCAAATATATCTTAATAACCAAAAATAAAACATTAAGATGTGAAAATACTCATGCACTTGAAACATGATCTCAACACATTTGTCCTACAAAATCAGAGCAAATTGCAACTAAATGTTGTATTTAGGCTTTAAAAAGCCTTCAAATTAACTTAACGATTTTTAGAGCTGAGATTCTTCACACCACATTATATAAATGATCCTTAAGTACATTTTTGCAAAAATTGCAAATGCAAAATTAATTCTTCTTGTGTTTCATGAATGAGATCCAGTGACTTATAAAAGGTAATGAGAAAAATGCATTGGGGATGCCATAATAACAATAATAAAGTACAAATTATCTACAAGTTCAAATCTAAATTTGAAGAAATAAAAATAAAACTCATAAAACTCAAATTCAGAGTAATCCAAACTTATACTTGTGTATTTCCGATGTTATTGGTAAACACTGCTATGTTAAACACTGCTTAACAATGCTAAATTCTAAAAATACATTGCAACATAACCATACAATGATGCGTAAATATGAACAGGCTTATCAGCTTTTAAAATAGAGGAGAAAATGCTTGCCATTTCTTTTGTTATTGATGTCAAAGGTTGTGCATCTAATCAAACTCATTTTTGGGCACACATGCAGTACAAATGATAGAAGATAGTCAAATTAGCCAGATGCCAACATGGTCAGGTTGCGTGACATGCAATCATCCTGGAAAACCCCAAAACAAGTTGTGTAAATGAATGGCCAAAATACTTAATAAAAGTTTCCGTTTTTAGTTTAAAATGGTGTTTTAAAATGCCCACTAAATCATCTGTTTTTTTTTAAGGACTTATACAGTAAATACAGTATGTTGCATCATTTTCACAACATACTGTCGAAAACATATTTGTGCTTTGCACAATTTTGATAAAGACAACATTTTATTTCATTTTTAGGTACGCTAAGTCAAAGAAAATTAAAGCAATGAAGAGAATTTTTTTGGATTACCAAAAAAGTTTTAATTTTATACCTACAAAATAAAACATTGAAAAATTGTACGGTAAAAATGTTGCACTTTCACAACATTAAAAGCGTAATTGTGCTTGCTGAAAAGTGTGTGATAAGGAGAGAGACAGGAACAGCCAGTAAAAGAGTGCCGGTGAAGTGTTGAGGTCAGGTCAGTATATGGGTCACATACTTTGAGCTGATTTATTACACTGTTGCAGTTCCGCTTTGATTCTGTTCATGCAAAGGTGAAGCAAACATCTGTATAGCGGCCACATACTCTTAGTGTGTGTGTTTACACACATAGTTTAAGGACAAACTATCCCGTGAAGTTGCATTTTTTTAAAGTGCATCCATCTGTTTTGATCTATTTTTAATGTGCTACATGATTACAGCAACAAAGCAAAGGCTAATGAGATGGAGATCTGTGTGCGTTTAGCCTTTCTGTGTCTCTCCACTTGAAATCAGATACTCTGAACTCTTGGTGCAGCTGATCGCATACCACCCCGTTTCAAAGCGTCCAGATACAACCTGAACCCTGGCTGCCCACCAAAAACGCTTTATAACCTTTATAAACACACACAGATGCAGATTAAGGCCTGTCAGTCAGACCTTGAATCACATGGACACGAATGTTTGTAGTTGCGGTATGACTCCAGAGACATGCACACAATGCGTCTGACTGACCGATCTTTCACGCAGTCTCTATCCCACAATTCACTTGAGCCATTTGATATTTCAGGTTGTGCTTTCTATGGTTTAACGGGCATAACTGACCTAATCTCAAAATCTAAAACTCTGTCATCATGTTCTCATACACCTGTATGTTGTTGTAGTGACAAAATCCAAACCTTCTAAGATGCAGTAAACAACCATGTAAGACAAAAAAAAATCATCATAAAAGTGGTCCACAAGTGAAGTCACGTTTTCTGAAATCATTCAATAGTTTTGTGACAGGAACAAGGCAGTCGCAATCATGATTCACTAAACATCTCACCTTCCGCCCAGCTTTAAAATCAACATGTTCAAACCTGATGCAATTCAAGCAACATTTGGGTGAGTACATGATGACAAAAAGTTCATTTGGAGATAAACTATCCCTTCAAGATATTCCTGCACTTCTTACTCTCTGTCGATAATCAATAAACTAATTTATTTATGAAAAAAATGTTAAGTACATTAGGAGTGTAGTAAAGTACATTATGATTAAGTAGGTACACACACTACACGGTTCCTTTATGTGAAGCAGCACACTGTATATGGCATGCTGTAAACATTCATACAGCCCTGTATATGAGTGCTGTGTATGTCTGATTCCACTGAGTATACATTAACATTCGACACACTTTAATTCAGCTGGCCGTTCACTAAACACATCAACACATTTCCCCCTGCATGTGGCTGAACAATGTATAAATAATTTTTTTTTTTTTAAATGCATTGCAAATGGTCTCTGAAAATTTATTCACTGCATCTCATCGACCACCCAAGCCCAGATTCCTTACTGCATAAGATAATTGTTTTCCTCTGCAACTGAAGGTAATACTATCAGTGTTGAGTGGGAAGCCACTGTCACCTCAGATAAGCTCTGATTAGCTGCATCACTGAATGTTGATTTCATGGAAAACACCATAAAATCTGAATTCTGCCACTTCAGAGCTAATGTGTAATTCTATGTTATTAATAAAATATAAGCAATGCACAAATAACTAAAGGATTCATGAGGAAAACAAAGCTCTGTCCTGGGTGCAAAAACTGTACTTTTGAAACATGTCAAATATAGACCTATTTTTTGGAGCATTATAATTTTTTTAAAGCATTTTTCATAACATGCATGCTGATTTTATTTATAAATCACTCTGTCTAGACAGGATGATATTATTATATATTTGTTAGAATAATTCACAATTTTTTTTATCAAATTCATCTGGATGCATTAAAGTAATGTGAATGATAAAGAGTTAAAATGGTCACTTTCAATTATATTTCTTTCAATTTGGACATGTAAATTGCCCCAGATATAAAAATAAAAATGTATTTGGTTACACTTTATTTTAATGGTCCACTTTTGAAATTCTAGTAATTATAAGTAACTTTGCAACTACATCTTAACTAACTCTAATTAAAGTATACAGCTAGATGACATGTCGTTGTTAAAGTTAGTGGAATGTTTGGACCATAATGGAAAGTGGGCAATCAAAATAAAAGTGCTACCCTTACTCTAATGGATGGAATATACATTTTATAACAACCAAAACCCTAGATACTTCAGATAACATATACAAATAAACAAAAGCATATAAACCACATAAAAAACAATCACAACGTAAAAAAACCAACAACAAAAAAAAGCACCCTTTTTCTTACAATTTAAACGCTTTCGATCATCTTTAATGTGGGAACACCCAAACACAAAAACACTGGGATCAGCTCAACCCTCAGAAGAGACACTAATCACATGTCAATGATTTTAACAGCCTGGAATGAAGGAATAATTGGAAAATGTGTGGAATGCTTTAAAGTGGTCTCTTAGCAACACTACAGACTAATCACTCGCTAACACTCCACCACACACTCGAGAAGAAATAGAGACGATGTGACAGACAATAGCATGTGCTAAAGACTCCTGTCAGAACACACACGTAATATTACCAACTGCCAATCAAATACAAAAAAACTAATTCCTAAAACAGATCCAAAAACATATGAAGCCAAAAAGGCTTATGAGACTTTGTGGAGAGAGGGAGGTTTTTAATAAAATAGGGATGTGACCTGCACACACATTTCATTCACTCTTCTTACACATATTTCTTATTTTCTCAAGTATTATTGCAGCCAAATAGTTCAAACAAACTCACAATGAGTTAAACAGGCTTCTCGCACTGGAGTGATAAAAAATTCTTTTTTGTATTTAAGAAGATTGAAATCTAACCACAGCGGGTGTATGTGGACCACTTCAACAAGTTAGATTGACCTTATAAATATGCAAATGAGATGTTTAACCCAGGGTTTACTCATGTAGAGTGTGAAATCTGGAAAGCTGAATGATCAGGATGAACTAACCCAAAGTAGAAGTATCACAGTGTGTTCACACTTACAGTATAGTTCGGTTCGCTTGGTTCGTTTGGTCCAGACCAAAGCGTTCACATTGGCATTTTAACACCGCACCAAAAGATACCGAACCTAAATACATGGGGATATGTTCACAAACTGATTGGTCTGCTTTTATTACGTATATTTCGAGACAGAAATTACCGTACATCCAAAACAGCGCTGTGTGGTGGGATAAATGTGCTCGTTGCATGTGCATAGCCGACAAATGATGGTATTTTGACCAGCTGAGAACGCGTGAAGAGTGTAAAGGACAGCGGCAGGGATCCCTCCCACAGAGATCCAACAAGTATATAGAGGGATGCAAGAGAATTCCAGAGTGTTTATGTCAATGCAAAAGAGATCATTTGTCTTTTTGTGTGAGTGTGACTGTGTGTTTAGTCTTGCAAATTTTGATTGAGTGTGCAATGGCTGTTTATACTTTTCCAAAATTGTGTGATCTAAGAAAAACTGCATGTTTATCTTTGGTGAAAGAAAGACGGGGAAGGAGAGGGAGGTTCAGAGATAGATCCAGGGAAAATAAGCATGACTGGTGCATACTTAACGCTTAAACCGGCACACATAGAGATGATCAGTCCTGGGCTTTCTCTTTGGTCATTTCACAGATATGTTCAGATATCACATTTGACTAAAACTCCCCCTCTGACATCAACTTAATGCATAATAATTATCTTCTTAAACAAAAGTGGGAGGTCGAAAACCAACCCACTTTCAGAATCACCCATGGATTAACCTGGTTTTGAAATCCAGGTTTAAAAGACATTAAAACCCAGTGTAATGCACAGTGAAAAGCCTTAGTGTGTGACTCATTGTATGATTCAATGATGAAAGTATTGATCTTTTTTTTTTTTTTTGCTGTGGTTTATCTCCCAGACAAAAGAACTTTTTAATGTGCCATAAGCATATTTACACAGGAATCGGAAATGTGGGAAACAATGTATCACACGTCAGAATGTTACTTTTGTATTGTTATATTTTATATTTCCAAGAACAACCAACAGAAAACAAGACTCGCATTAATTGTCATGACCACAGCGAGGTTTATGCTGGAAAAATCGTGCGAAAGACTCTGCATCAGAATGTTTTAGCGACTTGGGGGTGGGCTCATTTCACTCAGCCTAACAAGCAGCCAATAAATGGTGACATTTCATTTTAGCCAGGCCCTAGCAACCACATAGTACAGCTCCTTATAGATACCACTCCATAGACTTCCACTGAAAATGAATGAGTTGGATATCTCCTGATCAGAACATTGTAGAGACATGAGGGTGGGCACTTTGGACTCAGACTGCCAAGAACTTTTCAAATATCACCATGGCAATAATATAGCCACATCCTAGCAACCATTTAGACTACCCTAACAACCATATAATAAATTGAACCAGCCATATCTATAAACCAGAATAAAATAGAGACATGGGGTGGTCTCTTTTGACTCAGGCTGCCGAAAAATCCATTACTTGCTTCTATGACAGTGAATACAATAGCATCTGACTCGTCTTTGCAGGACAGAAAAGTATATAACTCTTGCATATGCATTAAATAACAGAACACACACATATACTGTGATCCCTACTGCTCAAAGGTGGCTCCATTTCAGGAAATGCATTGAGTTTCCTCGTTATAAAACCACTTTGATTTGCAAAACTCTTCACATTGAAAAAGTGTTTGGTTGGTCACAAGGATCAAAGCTCATTTCTCAAGGAAGGGACCATCAAATTCAAAATGTAATCACGTCTCTTTACAAACCTTATATAATCTATAAGCAAACTTCAAACTTAAGTATAATAGTTGCACTCCGTCAGAGAACAATCCATAACATTTGCATTTGCATAATAACATCCATAGCATTTGACTCTAAAGTATGAAAGCATAGCCGCTATTATACAGTTAAACCACAAAGCTTTTCATCGACTGGCAAGGAAATTTCAAATGGGTAGTTTATTCATTCCCACTCATGCTCTTTTTCTTCAAACACATTTCCATACCCTATGTGATGGCAACAAAATGTTAAATATAGCCGTGTTTTATAAGATTGATGACTAAATGGTGGTTGTACATGCAAATGCAGTATGTGTAGGTGAGCACGCACCTAATCTGATGCTCTCACACACAGGTGTGAGACGTGGACAGATGAGTAATGATGCCATTGGACAATTGTATGTTCCTGACAGAGTGCACGTCTCTACAGCAGGGTGTGGACTGCCTCTGATTTTTAAAGACGCAGACCTTGATCACGCCACACTGTTGGAAATGAGGGTAAATTCCAGTTTATTTTCAGCAACATGACAATTACACATGGCACCAATTTATGACTGCTTGATAAACAGTAAAATCAATGTCAAGAACTCAAGACTCAGCACTGTGTCTCTCAGATCTACACTGAACAAAATTATAAATGCAACGCTTTTGTTTTTGACCCCATTTTTCATGAGCTGAAATCAAAGATCTATGACTTTTCCTATGTACACAAAAGGCCTATTTCTCTCAAATACTGTTGACAAATCTGTCTAAATCTGTGTTAGTGAGCACTTATCCTTTGCCAAGATAATCCATCTACCTCACAGCATATCAAGATGCTGATTAGACAGCATGATTATTGCACAGGTGTGCATTATCATGCTGCAACATGAGGTAATGGTCGTGGATGAATGGCATAACAATGGGCCTCAGGATCTCGTCAAGGTATGTCAGTGCATTCAAAATGCCATCAATAAAATGCACCTGTGTTCGTTGTCCATAACATGTGCCTGCCCATACCATAACCCCATCGCCACCATGGGCCACTCCATCCACAACGTTGACATCAGCAAACCGCTCACCCATACGACGCCGTACACGCCATCTGCCATCTGCCCTGCACAGTGAAAACCGGGATTCATCCGTGAAGAGAACAACTCTCCAAAGTGCCAGACGCCATCGAATGAGAGCATTTGCCCACTCAAGTCGGTTACGACGACGAACTACAGTCAGGTGGAGACCCCGATGAAGACGACGAGCATGCAAATGAGCTTCCCTGAGATGTTTCTGACAGTTTGTGCAGAAGTTCTTTGGTTATGCTAACCGATTGTTGCAGCAGCTGTCCGGATGGCTGGTCTCAGACGATCTTGGAGATGAAGATGCTGGATGTGGAGGTCCTGGGCTGGTGTGGTTACACATGGCCTGCGGTTGTGAGGCCGGTTGGATGTACTGCCAAATTCTCTGAAATGCCTTTGGAGATGGCTTATGGTAGAGAAATGAACATTCAATTCATGGGCAAAAGCTCTGGTGGACATTTCTGCAGTCAGCATGCCAATTGCACGCTCCCTCAAAACTTGCAACATCTGTGGCATTGTGCTGTGTGATAAAACTGCACATTTTAGAGCGGACTTTTATTGTGGCCAGCCTAAGGCACACCTGTGCAATAATTATGCTTTCTAATCAGCATCTTGATATGCCACAACTGTGAGGTGGATGGATTATCCCGGCAAAGGAGAAGTGCTCACTAACACAGATTTAGCTAGATTTGTGAACAATATTTGAGAGAAACAGGCCTTTTGTGTACATAGAAAAAGTCTTAGATCTTTGAGTTCAGCTCATGAAAAATGGGGCAAAAACAAAAGTGTAACAAAAGCCTAATAGATGCATTTCTGCATTGTGCAGATTTGTATATGCAAAAGAGGTGGTTATAGCCTTGCAAAGTTACTACCAAATTGATTTCAACCCTGCTCACAGTAAGTTTAGAGTTCATATAATTTGAATTGATAGCGGATTAGTAATGGAAGCACTGCATATGAAAGAGCACAAGCAGTTAGCTAGCAAAAATAGTTACACCACACCACAGTAATAATAAACTTAATAAACTATAATAAACTTATAATAAACATAAGTTTTTTATACTGAAAGGGATTTTCCAAACCTGCATGAATTTCTTTCTATAGTATAGTATTTTTCTATACTATAGAAGTCAATAGGGACCATTAACTGTTTGGTTACTGATATTCTTCAAAATGTCTTCTTTTGTGTTCAGCAGAAGAAAGAAATTCATGCAGGTTTGGAACAACTTGAGGGTGAGTAAAGTAAATGATAACAGAATTTAAAAAATTTGGGTGAACTATCCCTCTAAATACTGACATACTGTGTGAAAAATGAAAAAGGGGGAAATTTCACTGCATAACAAGGCTGAATGGAAATTGAGGGGAAATACAAAGTTGCACATTACCAGAAAGTACCATAGACAATACATGATTTTAATTTCAATTAAGGCAAAATTTAGGTGGAATCTGATTAACCTTAAATTAAACCTTTAATAAACCTTAAAAAATAACAGTCGGTGATGAACAAGGACATGCAAATTGGCTAAATTAAAAAAAAAAGTTTTAATATTAAATTAATTTAGTTAAGTTAAATATTTTAAACAGAGGTACTAAGTGGAGTATCCAGTCAATTATATCAGTTACAAGTCAAGGAAACATGGCCATTTCCTGATTGACAGAAATTCAAGAAATATCTGGGATTTAAACCTACAACCTTCCGGTTCATGCAATTTGAGTTAAACTGATGGGGTAAAGTTCACTGGCAGATCCAACACTATGATGATTTGCACCGGAGACGTGAACATGCCACCCTAAAATTCCTCCTCTAATCACAGATTAAGTCACTTACAACATTCCTGGGGTATTTAAGCAGCTGAGGGGCTTGTGCAGGTGGGGGGAGAGTGGCATGAGGATTATCTTATATTTCATAGGTAGTGTTGAGCTGCTGCTCTTAAGTGCTTCACGTGGTCATATTATGTCAAACATATTGGCTAATCTAGAGTTAGTGGAGCGCCGCTCAGGCTAAAATCAGCTGTTTCAAAACAAACACGCAAAGTTCCACAAACTGCTCTTAAACCTAAGCCTCATTAACACAGATCTACTGATGGCTGCCTTTCTGATGATCACATGGACCAGTGGGCTCAGGTTTAGCAAGACATATGGGAAATGTCTGGAATGGTAATGGCTAGTTTAACATTTGTATGTTTTATAGTTTAACAAACCAAAACATTCCTACGTAATGTGCTCCGAAATTGAACTACCACGTGGTGGACACATTCTGGACAACAATATCACTTTAAAGTGGAATCTGTAAGTGATGCAACTCTAGGCAACATCTAAAACAACTAATACAAAAATCAAGCATTGTTTTAAGGCCTAACACTGATATGCTTTTTTGAAGTGCATTAAGTTGTTACAAAAATGTTAAAGCATGTTTCATGAAATTTAGGAATCATTCCAGGAATGCAGGGAATACTTTGTGCAGAGATGGAGTGAACTATAGTAAAAGATAAATGTAAAAGTGTACACGAATATAATTTTAGCATGAAGCTTCACCTGCAGCTCGGTATGAATGTAGTTTCCGTGATTTAGAACAGCTTCATTGAAAAGTTTCCTGACGTTAAACCCAACAACAGGAAGCAGAAAATGCTGAGAAATGGGATGTGGCCAATGCAATACGTTACAGTATGTATGGATACAATCGAGACATGCAGGAGCATCATACACCTGTTTTCTTTGGGACCAATTCTTTGATGACAGTTTCAGGTTAAACCAAATTATTTGCAGAAGGCGATTGGTCCACAAAAAGTAAAAGTCAAAAGTTTACAAGAATTAATATCATAGATGCTCCTATATTTTCATGTTATCACTGTGAAGCTGCTTTGATACAATCTGTATTGTAAAAAGCGCTATATAAATAAAGGTGACTTGACTTGACTTGACTCCTGAATGGCAATGATGCTTGTGGAATCATAAATTAATCAAGATTATGATTTTGAGGTGTTTTGACGTTATCGTACAGTACAGATGCATCAAAACTGTGAAAGTTTTCAAACAAAATTTTATAGAAAAAGAGCAATATATTTTGAAAATAAATATGCTGTACTACATTACACGGAAACAAAAAGATGTTAATATCCAACATATTTACATAGAGTAAATAAATAATGTTTAAACTGTAAAACTCCAATCAAACAAGACCACATTTAAGCATACCGTTTCAGCTTGTTAGATCTTATTATAGTAGAAGAAAATGGTGGCATGAGTTTGGCCTATATTTACATTTGGCTGCCATATTGTTATTCAATACGTATGTCACACTGACATCAAGACGGTTTCGTCAAGACTGCTTCGCCAAAACGTACTCACACATACACGCACACAAACACTAGCCTCGTATACACACAAAATCACATTTACACAGTTGGTTAGAGATCACACGGCACACACACACACACATCTGCAGTAAGGTGGCAAAGTCAAGGCAGTTGGCAACATAACTCACTGATCAGTTATAGGAATGTTTCTCTGTTCATCTACGGAAAATAAAACAGGATGAAAAGCTTTTTCATGGAGCTTTGCAGACGAAAAAGGACAAGAAGATCCATATTAACATAACACTGCACATAAATAGGTCAAATTAAATACAAAGAGATAGAATACTGAAAATATTCAGAAAAAATAATAATCATAAATTACTAAATTGGACTAAAATTCCAAGACTAGCTGAAACGACAACATAAAACCTAGCACAGAATTGTCATCTTAAAGGGATAGTTTACCCGAAATTTTTTATTTTGTCATCATTTATACGCCCTCATGTCGTTCCAAACCCATAAGACTTTCGTTCATCTTCGGAACACAAATGAAGATCTTTTTTATGAAATCTGAGAGCTTTCTGTCCCTCCACAATGTTTAAATGTGAATAAAAGCCTAAATAAAATCTGTTCATCAAATAAAGCACTTGAAACTCTTCAGAAAATTTGAACTAAACCAATCGATTCATATGGATTCGTTTTATGATCTCTTTATGAAATTTTTGAAGCGTCAAAGGATCAGCTGTGTAGTTGTCAATGGAGGGACAGAAAGCTCAAAAAGATCTTAATTTGTGTTCCGAAGATGAACGATAGTCCTACTGGTTTGGAACGACATGAGGGTGAGTAAATCCTTTTTGGGTGAACTATCCCTTTAAATCCCCAGTGGTGTGAAAGCATGGAATCTAATCACACAATCTATTCAAAGTGGTTTCCAACATGTCAAAGAATGAATATCCCTTTAAGGAGTGAATATGATCAAAATCCTCTTGAGTTTGCCTCGTCAAGGTCAGAGCTCTGGTGCAAACATTTACCACAGCACCCAGCAGGTTTCCATGGCATCACTGTGTGACATTCCAATGGCAGAATCAGTTTGGTCTACCATCAAAACTCCAGTCATTTGTCCGTCTATAAAAACACACGCATTGTGCTCAGTGTTCAAGTACTGGGAGGAATGATTCCACAGCGTGTAGTGGACGCTGACGCACTTTTGCAGTCCTCCAAATGTTTTGTTTGCGCTCGTTTACATTTAGATTCACATGAAAAACTGCACAGCAGACCCAAATCCAGTGATGTGTTTCGTTGAGTACGACTTTACGCACGCCAGCCAAGATCAGAAACGTTTACGTAGGTCTTTTGCGAAGACCCTTTAGCAGCAAATCAAATCCTGTGCTTTCAGTCTCTCGGTTCACTTAATACACACATGAAAATCATGAAAATATACAGACAGAGCATTTCATTGACTATTAACCCCCCACCTTTCCCAACCCCTTCACTTCATTCTCTCAATATCTCCGTGATGGAAAAATGAGACCAAAGGTCAAAGCTGAAAGTTCAAAGTGCTGTGAATTATTGGTGAAATATTCCTTCATGTCAGAGTCCATTCTGAAATCTGTTCGGTTCACCTTCTTGGTTTGTCACATCTGGGAAAGTAAGTAGAAAAATCACAAATGAAATCTCTATAACATCTCAATTGTTTTATCCTAGACAGGAAGAAGATTAAACCTTTGCTCAAGGTTCCTGCCAAACAAAGGCTCCTTCTGACAAATAGAGTATCTTACATATATCTCCTACATTTTCAGAAGAGATCAATGTCTCAAACTGTACTCTGATTTACCAAGATGCTACATTTACCAGACAAATCATTTTTACACTCTTTCAATAGATCAACATATCTTTCAGTTGTTTAGGAGAAAGATCTGAGACAAAGCTTATATTTAAAGAAGCAGCAACTGACACTTTCAAGGGAAAAGGGCAGAATGAACATTCTGCCAAAAATCTCCATTTGTCTTCTACCCAAGTAAAAACGTCGTAGGGTTTGATACAATGTGACAATGAGTAAATGATGACAGAGTTCACTTGATCTCTGACTGAACTATTGCTTTAAATGAAAGATTAACCTCTGAGCAACATATCTTTTGTCATGGGATATATATGAAAATACAAAAACAGGAAGGCCAGTCTTGCACTAACATGTGTAAATACACAAAAAAGTGTACATTTACAAACACACCTGCAGGTCCTTTCGTTGAGTTCTAGTTGTCTAGACCTGCAGTCGGCTTCAGAGTGTTTACAGGAGCACTGACACGTCTCGGGGTCTTGAACAAACAATCTTCTTCTCCTTTCAGAGCAAGTAGAACAGCAAGGCTCACAATGACTACTGAAGAGCGAGAGAATGAGAGAAAAGGAGAAGGATTGGGGAGATTACTGCTGACACATAGTAATGGCCATTATTAAACACTTTCACCCAAACATACACACACAGGCACTCAGTGAGTCAAGCAGTACACTTTTTGAAGCACCCTGGTCCGGTACCACGGTTTCGCCCCTTCTGAGGGTCCGAAGGGGTTTTGTAGAGTGTAAATAGCTGAAGTTATAGGCAGGATGTGGCCATGCACCTGCAAGCTCAGTTGATGTAGGAAAACAATAAAAACAACCACAAACTATTTAATTTTCACTCTTTCCATTTTAGAAAAGCATACTGGAATAAAAGGCAGAGAGAGAACAGTGCATAAGAATCCAGTGTTTCAGTTTATTGCTTCTTGTAGTGTTGGATCTATGTCATAAGGACACATGTACAGCGCGAAATGATGGACTCCAAGATTCACACGCATTTGTGCCAACTGACCTTGTTTGAAGCCAATATTGCTCTGAGGACAGGCTTATCAAAACCACATTCTAAATTCTACATTTAACCCTGACCTGACTTTAAATCACAACAGTGTAAAGGCCTATTTACACAAAGAACGATTGGCATGTAAAACATGCACAAGACTTATAGTTTACCCATTTATGTGCTTTGGCCACTTTCTTGACAGGAAAAATGGACAGGAATATTGCGAGAAAAGGCCTGTGTTAGGGAAATGTCTTATTTATACTTGCATGAGCACCACATCTCAATGATGTTCTTAGTATTAAGTCACAATAAGATTTTAAATCCAAACATGAAATCCAAATCTTCTCAGAGAATGTCATAAATTCAATGTGAATAGTTGTGGTGCAAACAAAAACATACTTTCATGATCTTTGTTTCGACAGGCCTTAAATCTAATTTATTTATTTATTTATTTATTTATTTTTATATGAAAACCCAAACCCCAGCCCTCAGAAAAATACTGACCTCAAAAGCATCAGTCTCACAGGAGCAGATTGTCCTCATGTACGCATTTCTTTGAAATACATTTGACTTTCCAATTACTGGGAGAAGCACCAAAGTAAACAGGCTGTTTGACTTTCGTAATGCTGTGCTTGCGTAAAACAAAACTCATAGCAATGAATAAAAAAAATAAAAATCTCACACAATCCTTCTCATATGTCAGAGAGGACAGAACAATGTGAGGATAATAGTCATAATACAATAAAAAAATGTGAGAACAATAATTCACATTCTAAAAACAGGAAGTGGCACAAACAAGGTTTTGTTTCCAACAGAAATATTGTGACAAATTAGTACCATCAACAGAAAGCCATGCTGAGTAGGTCAGGTAAGTTTTTATGTCGGCTACCTCCCCACTGCTCACCTCCACCAATCATAGAGCTTGATTTATTTATTAGGTCCTGTGGCACAAACTATAGAGCGCAACTGTACGGCTCCAGAAATAGAAATCCCATTCAACCCCCCGAAATAGAAATCCCCCCCCCCCCCCATTGAAAAACAGATAGACCTACCATGAGTTCATTTTGCTAGGTTGCTTCTGAGGCCACTGACTGTCCATTCCCATAAAGCATTGCTAATGACGAAATCCAAGGAGTCTCCATACCCACAACCAATATATGTCACTACTATACAATAAAAACCTCATGCCAAATTGTATCATCTGTATACAGACTTGTCAGACTTGTTAGTGTATTGTGGCTCTTGTTTGGATTACATCATTCACAACGCTGTATGGAATGAATAGTACACTCTCTCATAAGAGACTACTTTTTTCCAAATACTTGCTTTGTTCAAATCAAAGGTTGTATGATTCATCTTGGAGTTGAATGGTTTGGTTAAAGGCTTAGAACGCTTTACCGAAGATGCCTAAGGAGACTGAATGGGAAAACAATTCTGACTATAAAAGTGGACAGTCACTGTTGCACTCTACTGGTTTGTACCTTTTACAAAAAAAAATCCTAAACAATTTGGCCAAACGTTGTTTATGTTAATAGTTTTAGCATGTGCTTCTGCATTAGTAAGGCAAGCTCTGTGAGAGCAGAGATCGAGCATGTGGTTTTGTGGTATGGTGAGTTTGAATTAAGTGGCAGAGGAGTTAATGGATTAATGGCAATTAAAACCGTCCGACAGAAATACACTGATTAAAGTAGGCATAAAATCTCCTCCCAAATTATTTTGACGACCAAAAGCGCCACACTCAGGTGCAGGTGAGAAGAGGCAAACGCAGAGGTGACGTACAAATCCCGCTTTTTTTCACGGTTTTTCTTTCTCTTTTGGCCTTTGCCCTTCCGGGGTTTTCTGGAAAAGGGAACATGACAAACAAAGAAGAACATCGAAAAACAAAAACTGAATCGGAGTTGTTGCAAAAGATCATCCACACAGTCAGATTGCAGTGAACGTAGTGCTAAAATGATCCAGATGGAAACATCAGTAAACATGTCCCACTAAAACACAACTTTCTCAAAACAACTTTCTCTTCTTATTCTTGTATTAGTGCCTGACACGACAGCAAACTCCAGGGGCGTTTGAATTTGAAATAAAAAGCCAGCCAGGCTCTGGGAAAATTCACCAATAATTCAGAATCTCTCTCACGAAGCAGTTTCAATAAATAAACAAGGCATTAAATCTTCAAAAGCATCACTAATGTTAACAGGATTCCTGGCTGGTGCAAAACACAGACAAACCGATTTAAATTGAGCCAAAACTCAAAGTCTACTGGCGAGATTGAACTCTCTTATATTAGTGAAGTCTAATGGAAACCGTCAAAAGCTCTCTTTCCTTATAATGAGAATACTGATCAATCAGCAAATCAACACTCAGTATTAGCGGCATACACGTACATTTATCTTTCAGATAGCTGAGAATCCTGGCATATCACGTCAGACACGTCAGGCAGCAAGAATGTGAACTTTCCCCTATCTCGCAATCAGAGTACAAACTGATGTGCTGCGATCTCTTTAAAGTTATTTGCATTAGTGGTTGACCAAAATGGGCTTTTCAATGCTCTAAGAAAATAAGCAGAGATCAGGGTGGCCGACATATGCAATATTCACTAATAATATTTGAAAACGTTTAATTGAATCAATCATTTCATAGGCATTTCTTACAAATGATACGAAGCTCTTTAAACAGAGAGTCAGGACTATAAAGTTGAATTTGCTCCTGTACTCGGCTGACAAATCAGGCTGGTTGTTCTCTACGATTAAATTCATTCTTTTCATAGATCAAATTCAATCATTGTCATCAGTGTCTGTGGACAAGGTGCTCTGTCGTAGAACAGCCTCTGTGTCAAAGGGCCACTTGTTTACCAGAACCAGAAAGCATTTAAACTTTTTAAACCCCTAGAGATAACCTCTGACCCGTAACACATCAGCCACAAGATCAACACCCTCAACTTCAGTAAACTTTCAAACACTTCGGCCCACATTCTCTGGTGAGAGGGAGGCATTGAGAGGGGGTTGACTGACCGCTGCAGTATCTCTGAGGAGTGGAAACGGACTCATAAACAAACGCTGAAAACATTATCTTATCACCGGATGTAAAGACACTTCAGAGATGACAAATCTCTCTGTTACCTCAATGAACCTCAAATCAAAAAGCAGAGCTTAGTCGACGATGAGATGAATGTAGGGCGAGGGCATTGAACTAGAGGGCGATACTCGCACACCTGTTCACGCAGCTCTTCACACACCTGAGGGGCTTTTTACACTTTTACACTTGAGAGAGCAACGTGCAACGACATGAAGACATTAAAAAGGAAGTGAGATCAGATAATGGTGTACGGGTCAGAGAGTATCTCAGTTCATCTGGAGAAGGCTGGATTAACAAAAGCAGTAGTTCTGGTCTTGTGCTAGGGCTGGGCAATATAGCTTAAAAAGGCTTTTAAAAAAAGTGTTGTTTTTTATTTCAATATATAAAAAATATTTAGAAAGTACATATATGTATAATAAAACGTATAATATATAATATGTATATAATATGTATAATTTATATTGCCAGCAAAGATATCATGCATACATTACATCGCCCAGTCCTAGTTTTAGCTTGGCTTTAGTTTGACAATGATAGAACTAACAATTTTCGAGATCTAAATCACCTGTTACCTCATATCATGTGTTTAAAAACAACAGTGAAGAGTTCCACTGTTCTCTCATGATCAGATTTTATGGCTTTATATAACATGAAAAGCAACGAGCTTCGATGAAAGGATCAGGCAGAAAAGGAAAACAAGAAGGAATACACCTAGCTGGAGATAAGAGTGACTGAGATAGAGGCAGAGAGATTAGGAAACAAGAATGAATGCAAGAATGATGGAGGGGAAAATGACAAAACAATGCGAGAGCAAAAGCACATACAGGCGCACACACACACACAGTGAACAATGTCACATCACCACACTAGAACAATGTCACTCACTTTTCTCTTTTCTCTGGAAGATCTTTTTTCAGCCTGAAAGAGCAACAAAAAGAGCGAGACATTACCTGAGTGAACGTGTTTGTCATGAGCACAAAAAAGAACAGACAAACATCCACTTACACCCCTCAGTTATATTAATACAGCTAGAAATACAATAACAGAGCAGATAATAGATGGCATAAAGAAGTGTCCCCAAAAGTTAGCGGAATCTGACAGCCTTCCTCTAGGGACAATCTTCCTTATAGTAAAGTCTTCAAAAGTAAAAAAACAAACAAAAACCTTTTTTTCTATGGAAAAGGTTTTCTTTCATGGGTAAGAAATAATTTGTCCCCATTCAGGTAACTATATGTATGTATGTATGTATGAGTGTAGAAATGAGGATTCTTACCGACACTGGCATTCACTGTGTTCTGAAAAACTCATGAAAAAGTCACCTTGATGACGGAGTGGTTTCAATCTTTTAATCTACAGAAAAAAGCAATAACAAACATTAAAACACCACATCATAGACATATCAGGCAGTGTTATTGTTAAAGGGACAGTTCACTAAAAAATGTAAATTTTGTTATAACAAAAGAAAATATTTTAAAGAATGTTTGTTATCAAATAGTTGAAGGTAGCCATTGACTTCCATAGTACGGGAAAAAAATACTATGGAAGTCAATGGCTACCGTCAACTATCTTTAACGTTTAACATAAGAAACATAAGAAACATTGTTTAACATAAGAAAATTAACTCATAAATGGTGAGTAAATGATGACAATTTTTATTTTTGAGTGAACTACCCCTTTAAGTAAAAGCTACATTCAACACTACCTAAAAATTGGCTACTCTCATTCAGAAGAAACCCTGTTAGCTTGGCCAAAAAGAGAGAGATAAAGGGTTTGAGTGTGGGAGACAAAGTAAAGGAGTGTAGGGTTTCCAAAAAGTAGACTTAACAAGATTCAGACAGATAGTGGGAGAATATAAAGAGAAAAAGAGAGCAACAGTCTGGAAGTTAGGGGTCTCTAACCTCCAAGGTAATGTTGTATGTGACGGTGGGGGTGCATTCCATCATCTCATCATTGCAGCACCCAGCACAGCGAGTGAGAACCACACAGGACGGTATGAAGATATGCTCTATGTCATCAGGGTATTCCTGTTGAATTTCCACCAGCACCTCCCGAGGACGACAAAGTGACTTGTTATACACCTCCATGAATGGCACCACTGCAAGTTAGAGAAAAAAAGAGGACAATCAGTTACTTGTTTGTTTGTTTTTTGCCAAAAACGTAGGACCTTTTTGGCCAAGAGTTGCACAATTTTTTCATGGCCAACACTGTTTGGAAATCAGGGAGCCCTTCTAGGAATTTGTGACTGGCAGGGGTGTCCATTTAAATCATGTACATTCCTTGTGTTGTACTCGGCCTACTTAACGAAAACAAAAGACCCCAAATTAGCCTGTGTGTATATTCTGCACAGCTGTTTGAGTTTTTTTTTTTTTTTTACATGAATAAGAAAAGCACAAACGTATTGTAATTAAATAATGTGTAGTCTGGTTCTCGAGGCTTAAAAGAGATTGAGCAATGAGCGGTTTGGCAATGCGTGATCCAAATGATCCCTTGGAGATTTGTGTGTTAAGATGTAAAACAAACCATACTGGATCGTGAGCTTCTAATAAATACAACAATTTATCCTAAGCTATACGGTGTCAGTTTGATTAAAGGCACAGCATTGCCCTCCTTAACCATTCCACCAGAGGGCTCTGTATGTGTCCAGTCTCAAGATGACACCATTGAGTTCAAGCAGAAACTCACCGTCATATGTGCTTTTGCCTCCCTCCCTGGGTATGTAGGCACTCTGTGGTAAATAAAACAACAACAACTTTTTGATAGAAATCCATATTTAAAGACTGTGTTCAGTTATACATATTTGTTCACAATCAATAATCAAGAGTCCTAACAGGTTTAACTAGTTATTCACCATGGCATCATCATTCAAGTTTTAGGATGATGCAACAAATTATCTAATTTCAATTCAAAGTCATGGTTCTTAAAAAAAAAACTAAAAACTTATTAGGGTTAGCTATCACAAAGAATGATCATTTGTGTGTGTGTGTGTGTGTGTTTGTGTGTGTGTGTGTGTGTGTGTGTGTGTGTGTGTGTGTGTGTGTGTGTGTGTGTGTGTGTGTGTGTGTGTGTATACTTAAACACTGATTTAAAAATAATAATAATTTTACTCAAGTGCACATAACATATAAAGCATTAACCTGTAGTATACAGAAAACTATATTAAAAAGAGACTAAAGACTTGGCCTTAAGAAAGCTCTGAGACTTGACAGTCTTTTGTCATAAGTCTAGTCTCAAATCAAAACTGGCCTTGAACTCTGCATTTGAGACTTGTGAACATGTCAGGTCTCACACTTCAGATTTTGCAGAAGCTCCATGGAGACACGTGCACTTCAATCAGACTGTCAAACTGAGTAACAGTTTTATTCTTATTAATCCATGCTCTTCCATATAAAGTTTTGCATTTTATCAAGAGTAAGTCTATTTGGTGAAGAATTTCTGAAGATAGGCTGAAATCATAACCTAATGATTTATATCTCTATGTTGGTGGCCGGTCCGTCTGAACTGTATACTGTAGCTGCGCCTTTAAAAGCGTAATAATATCACTAAGGTGGTTATGATAGGGCCTTCACCAAAATCGACAACAAACTTCCATACAATTGAATGAACTTGGGTTGCGTATATCGCTGGATTTCCCCGGTTGTAGCCTATCATGTATATGGTGTTAAATGGCTCAATGTGGGATGATCAGATTGGCTTGTTCACGTAATTTTGAAGAGCTTGGCAAAACATGGTCAATGACCTCGCAAGGGGAAACACAAGGACGTCCAATATAGTGGCGCAGACATTACATTCGAAATAACACTATTTCAAATTCAACCAATACCTCTGCGTCTTACTCTATGTGTACTATGCGTAAGGATATAAAACTTACCTTGACAGCTGAAAAATACAGAAGCGTCACAATAAATAACTGGAGCACGCGAACGGCAAAGTTCATGATTGAATTTATAAGGCGAATAACTCTTTTTAAAACCCTATCCGATGATAGGCGGACTTTAGCAAACGCATTGGTAAAGGTCTCAGAAAGCAAATTAGACATGAGTAAATGCTTCTTCACACGGGGTCCGACCTATAGGGGCAACAACAATCCCATGTTGGTCTCACAACACGCATGCAGACACCTGAGAGAGCGTGAGAGCCACGGAAAATATGTTATAACGCCTCTCAGCTGTTGCCGATTATTTTCAGAATATCCAGAAATATGAGAATCCAGGACGCAGGTCCTCTCACATTGTTGAGAAGTAGATCACTTTTTTCTTCCAAGGCTATTACAATCCACATCACAAAAGTAATCCCATGCTTAGCCTGCCTCCCGTCTCCAAGTGCATTGGGTTCATTGGGAAAGGGACGCAGAATGGCTAAGAAACTCAATCGCTGACAAAACTTTCAGTATTGCCCATACAGTGATACCAGTGAGAACACAAAGACGCCGAAGAGAGAATGCTATATCCAAGCGCACTTCTAGTTCCTACACATGAACACTGCTTTAATTCCGCTTCCTGTTTGATTTGTCGGCTTGATTCTCAAGTTCTCTCCCTTGCCGTTATGAATGATCACGGACGCCGCCGTTCCCCGGTTTTAACGAACAGCTTCAGCTGTCGGCCATTGGACGAGACACTGCGTGGGCGTGGCTATATGGCTATAATGGTGTCAGCGTGCCGTCCACTGTCTCAGTTAAGTTCAATGCGCAAATGTTGACTTATTGATAACTGTAAGAGCTTCTGTGAAACGAGATATCTCACTCTCTGATTACAGAGTGCTGGTATCAATTATGTTTTGATATTTTGTATGAACGGTATTACGGCTACTGTTTAATCTCATGAGCAAACAGTCATCCCTCTTATTGCAAGTTTGTAGCCTACATTACATGGCTCTCTGAAATAATTGATTTTGATTGATCAATTGCGCCATTCATCGGTCAAATATTTCTGAATAATGACCGTTGTCCATAGCGACGCATTATAACTGGTCAATCGTAGCTCAGCCAATTTTCTAATAAAATACTTTAAATTGTTTCAAAGGGATTTAATTATCCTTAAAAACTTATTATTCAAACATTTCATGTTTATTTGTTTTGTAAGTAGCTGTATAAAAAGTGGGACAATGTAGGCCTATAGTACATTATAGCAAAATAAACCAATTTATGATTACCTGTAGGGTCTCTACAGTAGCCTACATACCTTATTTGCTTTTTGTATGCGTAACAGTTTGATCCAAAAGTCAGAGAACACCAATGAAAAAATATATAATTATATAGCCTATATGTGGCCTTTTTAATACATGCATTATACGCATTATGTTATAGTTATAACAATAATATAACAATGAGTGAAAAAAACGAATTTCAGTAGCCTACTTGATGTTTCCCCATTTTCTTTAATAACAGCATGGAATATGGCAAATGATAGGGCTTAATATATTCCTATATTACATTTCAATATTTTAAATATATATTATATATATCAATAATTTATCATGTATGATAAGTAGTAATATCCGCCGAGTAGGCTAATGATAGGTCGTGCGTGCGGAGGCATAGCGGTCTACAATATGTGCGTAATCCCAGTTTGAATATCATCAGCATCACATGACGGGAACGCTGACGCCCTTTTGAGGCTTCTCGGTCATCTGCAAGGTTGCTGGAAAACGGAAAGAGTGCTAGGTAATGAGGGCGTGATCACATGTGTAAGTGTGTGTGTGTGTCCATCACCACGTACTGGTGTGTGCGATCGCCCACGCGTATGAACGACGGACTCGCTTCTAGCGCACGCTGGACATGTGAGCCGCGGTCAGTCCGGCCAGCGCGCGAGACTCCACAACAGACCCGCTCGAATCCCTTCTTCGGCTTCCATAAACAATTTCTCACAGAAATATTAAATCAATCAAAATGTCGAGTTAAAAGTGGAATATTCCACTAAAAAAAATCCATAGTGGTTTTATTTTCGTATTTCAAGTTAAGAGATATATTTTCCCAAAAGGCTATGCCACTTAGTAGAAAAAAGTTTTTCCTCTTGTGGCAATTTCACACGTAGGCAGTTTTGAATAGTCTAGATAGATTTTCATGTGCATTTATTTTTTTCAAATAGGATCCCTTCTCTCATCCCAATACATAAAATCCTCTTAGACTTGACACACGGTTCATGAGACTAAAATCATCTCACAGGCCTGTGCTATCTTTTCTTTTAATAATACATTTTAATATAAAAAACTTTTATTTAGCACCCATTTTTTTAAGTTCGTGAAGTTGCATTGGCGCCATCTGCCTGTCACTACACGTATATCAAGCGTAAGGGGCTTCCCCGTGTTGCCATGTCCACTTAAAGTAATTTTGGGCTTATTAATATGGGAATGCATGCGTTTCAATGTTTAAGCTTACTTCCAGCATACAGTGGCATATTTTTGATTATTGTACATTTATTCTACAATAAATCAGATCAACGAAATCAAGCAATTCCCATGGATCCATATAGCATACACATCCATAGAATGCACTAACAGCTGGGGTCCTTTATGTAGGCTTATTTTTGAGGCAATTTTGCAGGATTCATTGTCAGATTAGGTTGTTTGTTTTTCACCCCAGATCTGGCAACTCTGTACTTCACTCCCGTGTTACTGACCATGCAGTGAAAGTCACTTGGAGTAAGATAACTAAGAGAATTTAAGATGTTAAAACCTGTCTTAATCCTAGACATTAGATAAAGACAGCCTGATTGCATATATTCGTCTAGTGACAGAAATCCTTCACCAAATAGCATGTCTCAACAACTGCAGAAAGGCACCAGCGCTCTCTTTTTCTCTCAACACACACTCAGACGGATACACACCTCAGTAAGGGCTGTTTAGTCTGAGTGGAAACCTTGAGTGCAAGCTGAAAGAGTGGGAGGAAGTCTCAGAGAAAGAAATAAGTGGATATACTCAAATAAGACAAAAAGACAGAAGAGAGCAGGACAGAACGAGTTAAAAAAGAGGGATGCTGACGTAGGAGGTAATGAGAAGAGACATTTGTTTTTTGTTAGTGGTTCGCACGTCAGATTTTAATTGAAAAATAACAGACTGATATGAGCTCCACTGCCACCTGTAAGAAACACTGCAAACTCAGCAGAAACAAAGAAAGGACACAACTAATGAAGTGTACACTCCTACTACTCATCTAGAAAGATTCAGTGCACAAACACAGACCTACAGAGGGGAAGTCACCAAAAACGACTGTACTTTCATTATCATTCTATAGAGCGCAACAGTGACCACCAACATTTTCAGCGGCATTGGGTTTTAAATCATCTCCCCATTCATTCTATACATAGGCATTAAAAAAAGAAAAGTTATTTAGATAAATCTGTATTGTTTGATTTTCATTGTAGTTTGCATTTGTTTAAAATCAATTTCTCTCTTGAGTGGCATTTTACACTCGATTGCATGGTCATTGTATTCATAGGTTCATTCATAGTTCTGTCTAGTGTTCAACTCTCTAGCAGCTCTTGAGCTGTGCTTCACAAAGATAATCTATTACACTTCACTATCACTCACTCAGGTATGGGGTGAGTCCTGTATGCATACACCACTCCCTTCCATACACACTCACACAGGTTCGTGTCAGAGGGGAATGAAATGGCTTGTAGCCAGGCCCAGATTAGACTCTACCCTAAATGCAAGAACTGGCATTCCAGTAAAAGCACAGCTCAAGTATCCAGAGATAGAATTGGGGGAAATTTCCGCCAAATCTGTCAGAAAATATTCCATAGCCATCAGGGAATTCAGAGGAGGAAATCAGACTCAAATATGTAGGTTTCTGACAAATGCCGAGAAAACGCAATCCTTCAATTGGGTTTACTCTGAAACTAATCAAATTATTAAAATGTTTTCCAAAATCTTCCAGGTTAAATACAAGCTCTATTTAGGGCATCAGTTGTATGCTTGCACCATAGACAGTCCATGTAAATACATAACTGTCAAAGCACCAAGGAATATTCCTTAATAAAAGCAGAAGAGTTCATCATGAAACCTGATTATGTGGTTGCATCATCCCTGAAGGTGGCATATTAACCACATTTTTAATAAGTCTTTACCCAGTGTGATTAGTCACTCACCTTGCAAGTGGCAACTCAAATAGGTCATATTTGGATTATTTCTACATGTATAACAATGAAAAAAAAACCCAATGGGCTTCTTAAAGGTGCACTATATAACTTTTTTATGTTCAAAATTAACAAAATTTAAAGTCAATACAGCATTGTTTTTTGTCTTACCCTGATTCACTATGGTGAGCCCATTAGAACAGTGTATATTTTAGACCGAGCAGGATGCTTTTCGCGGGAAATTGCATACTTATGTCATTGGCTTGTGTCATCATTTTCATAAATAAAGAAAAGTTGCTACTTTGATGGATATGGGTGTGGCATTGGTTAGGTGTCACAACAAGTTAAATTTTATTGAACAAATACATTGCCATATGTAGCTTTGCCATATAAAGAGTTCATTGTAAAGCATTATCTGTTGTGAAGGGTCATTTACATATATATGTTCACAATTGTGACTGAACAGCAACAAACCAAATCAAACCACATAGCATCACTAACCTCTAAACTTACCAGCAACACTCTAGCATCATGGTGATAACTTTTGCATGGACATGCATGCACCAATAATGTGTCCTGCAGAAAATGAAAAAAAAAAAAACTTAGGTGTTATTTATTAAACTTGGAACATGGATATGCATAGATACATTTGTTCATAATAACCCTTTCTACTTGAAAATTACTTTGTCTCAAATGCTGATCTTGCATTAAGTGGCTTAAAGTTAGAGCACTTGTTTTTCAGTTAAGAGTCCCATGGTTCTGTTAGGAGTATTCCGGACTGACAGTGAGAAACCTCATCTGAGCTACCAGAATATCCAAGGAACTCTGACAGATTCTTGGACAGGACACAAAACAGATGAATTCAGTCATTAAACTTAAATGGCCAATAAATCACTGCCATTTTGATGGCAGAGCGAGTGACCCCCGACCCCTCCAGCTGTGGCAAGTGTGCAGCAGTGTTGTAGCGCACGTCTAACCGACCCGAAGCAACCATTTAAGAGTAGAGCCCTACACTGAATGTACATCAAGGCTTTCCCAGAAACATGGCAAATACTCACACTCCCCTCATATTTAAGACATATCAATATCAGAAGAATGAGCATTCCCCTGTGATTCACCTGCTAACCATAATTTTTTTTTTTTTTTTTAAATAACACGATGTAGTCCAAAAGTGAAACATTTTCCCCATGAGTATTTTTGTTCCTGCAGTGCAACAGATCGAAAATACAGGAGGTTGACATCGGGGAGACAACATGCTAGAACCGCATTTCTGAAACAATGTAATACCAATCATGTGTAAACACACAACATATATCTTAGCTCTCTAGACAGCCTAGCATGTCAAAACCAAACCATATGGCACTTGAAAGGATCTTTATGGATATAGCTGTTTGGAAAAAACTGGCAGGGGGCGGCAGTCAGGCCTTGATGTAAACTCTTCAAACAAGGAAGTTTTCAATCTGTAACTTTAACCAATCTGTTGAATACCTTCAAAGGAGATGATTACCAATCACTCAAACCTCTCTGCACTGTCACTCCATGAGGTGACATTCAGCAGATGTTTCATTTTGGCTAATGAAAAAAGCTCCCTGTGCATCTAAAAGTGTACATGTGTGTCACTTTACTGTGTGTGGGAAAGGGCTAGGGCTACGTGTAATCTGGCACATCTTCATGAACACTGACTTATTTTATTAGAACACATGAACATTTCTGAGAAATCATGCAAGTACCTCAGATCAAGATTTCCACAGAACTACTCAGGAAGAGGCTACACTTTTAGCAGTTCTCCACAAAGTTGGCTTGGGTGGTTTGGTGTATGACTGAGTGAGAGGGTATAGATTACAAGCTCTTACTGTATTTTATAGCACCTGCGCATTAAACTGAAATGGAAATTTCCCAGGAAGGCAGAAGGAGAGGGTAAAATGTAGCCCACTGTGTAAAGATGCAGTCATTCTTTGTCCATGCACAAGCAACTTCACTGACCCAAAAAAGGGGACACATTTACAACAAACAAATCGAGCCTGAACTCAAGACCCGTGACACATTGAAATGCTCCTTTAAAAGTGGATACCTCCAATTACTGCAGTAGTGCTGTATGGGCTGAAATGCACTTATGCCAAGTACACACAAAAAAGAAGAAAAAAAAGAAAAAGAAATATGGATTTAAATATAAGCATTCAAAATTCCTCGCCTGCTACTGGTTACATATTGCAAGACATGGATTAAGATTTGGATTGAGAAAAATACATTTTCTTTTTTAAAGTGTAGAAGATAAGGTTCCTAGTTTTTTGGTGCCAGAATAATACTGACCAGAATACATTCCAAAGTGTCTTTTGGTGCAGATCAAGGTAGTAAGGGTAGAACATGGATCAAACTCAATGATCACATTCAGGCAAAGATTTGTGGGTATTATTAGTTATGTCCAAAACACGCACCCTGTGGTCCAGTTACGGTCTTGTTGTCTTCCGGAAGGTAAAGCTAGTAACCCCTCACTGGTTTGGGTCATAGCTGCCTGACAGTGTTAGGCCTCATCATTGCTCTCCTGAAAAAGGGTCTGTTCCAGGGACAGGATTCAAGGCTGGACTAAAATGTCAAATGCCTGACATGATGCTTCCTAAAATCCTTATTCCTCTTTGCTTGACTGAATGAGGGTGTTACGCCTATGACCTTTGACTTCTGATGTGGTGGTGAAGGTACCTTGGAGCAATAGTAAGAGATAAATACTAATACAGACATGAGGAAGGAGAACAGAAGGCTTGTCTGTGAATGGATAGGCAGATATTAAATAAGTTATAAGCTCCTGTAAGACTGGAGAAACTGGAAGAGAGGGCTACTGTAACGATAATATCCACTGGAGGCAAGTTGAAGTGAGAACCCAAATGTAATTTATTAACAAAACTTGATCAAACATAAAACAAAGGCATGAAACTGGAAACTCAAAACAAGAACATAGACAGGAAACATTCAATACTCGACCAAGAAGCAGGGCAAACAAGAGGGCTTAAATACACATAATTACCAAATAAATATATAAGTTTATAAATAAACTTGCCTTGCCTTACCAGACAAGGGACACCTGTGAACAATGATCAGACAATTAACCAATGACAATACACATGGCAGGATCACATGACAAACAGGGAATCACATGACAAGACACAAAAACATGATAATGAAAAAACCTCCTCTCTAAGAAAACAAAGGAAATTAACATTTGAACTCTCTTGCTATATTACCATACCCATTCGAGACACGATCACACTTGAGTTGATCACCTCAATTTACAGTACACATCATTCTCATCACTCATCCCTACCTGAATTCACCCAAAAATATATATGGTTTAATATGAACAATTATCATACAGTATTATACATGTTGGATATCATTTGAAATGTCTCAGTGCGACTGGAACAAAGGTCTCATTCCCATAGAAGTAAACCAAAATCTTGGTAAACCAGATATCCTGTTAACTGCTGTGGGTGTGCCCCCATGTAAATCAACTTCTGTCCCCAGTAAGTCTGGGACGGTGATTAATGCAAATTGCCACTGTGAACTCATATTTACATTTGAAAAGAGGTTTCTGCCTTGGTCTGAGTATTTAGGGAGATGCTGAAGAAGGCTCGTGGCGATTTGCAACTCAAATTAGCCTGTGATGCGGAGTGTATGCAGGCACTCCGCATCATGTATTTTATGATGTCAGGTTCGCATCCTCTCTCATTATTCATGATACATTTACCTGACATAATAAATTGTTACATTTGGTTTTATCCCGACTGACTCTGAAATTGTTTTCCCAGTTGATTAAACGGATTCATATGTTACCGCAAGTTTTGTGTCAGATTAGTGACGACTAATATTTTGCACTAATTCAAGTGTACGTGCTTTGCAAAGACAAGAAGTGAATTTCTGTTTAGGGCAACAAAAGTGATGCTTGATCAACCTAAATGTGGGTGTGTCTTAGCTAATTTTATGTTGCTTTAGATAAGTGTACGTGGGAAACCACGGCATGGTCAATCCAAAGCTATTAAAAGACAAGTTAAGTTGGTTGACTTATATCCGTATTAGTGGCCATACCTCTACTGAAGTAAGCGTTACTTTAATTTCAAGTGTATGCAATCACGGGGGCTGTACAAATGTATCTTTGATTGTGTAAGCGGGAATGCGACCGATCTCAGGTATATAGCAATTACCTCTGTTTGGTGCTGCTTGTGATTGTGAGACCCACGTTAAACAAGACGTGAGGACCTCTGAGCGACATAGCTTCCTAATATGAACAGGTAAAATATAAGTACAGAGTTAAATAGAACAATCAAATGTATTACCAAAATATTATATAATTGACCAATAACCAATCTAACCTAAATTCGAGGTTGTGATAAAATGCAGTCAGATAGAAGCCCTCTCCTTGAACTGCCACCTTACCCTGGTGGAGGGGTTGGAGTACCTGAATGATCCTAAGAGCTATGTTGTCTGGGGCTATTATGCCCCTGGTAGGGTCTCCCAAGGCAAACAGGTCCTAGGTGACGGGTCGGACTAAGAGCGGTTCAAAAACCTTTATGATGTAAAAAATGATGATGACGTGACGTCGCCTGGAGCCAGGCCCGGGGTTGGGGCTCGTATGCGACCGCCTGGTGGCCGGGCCTCTCCCCATGGGGTCCGGCCGGGCTCAGCCCGAAGGAGCGACGTGGGGCCGCCTTCCCGTGGGCTCACCACCTGCAGTAGGGACCGTAAGGGGCCGGTGCAAAGCAGATCACTGCGGCAGTCAAAGGCGGGGGCCTCGACAACCCGATCCCTGGACACGGAAATTAGCTTTAGGGACGTGGAACGTCATCTCACTGGCGGCGAAGGAGCCTAAGATTGTGCGTAAGGTTGAGAGATACCGACTAGAGATAGTCGGGATCACCTCCACGCAGACCTTGGGCTCTGGAACCACACTCCTTGAGAGAGGATAGACTCTTTACCACTCTGGAGTTGCCCAAGGTGAGAGGCGGCGGGCTTTTGTGGGTCTGCTTATAGCCCTCCAGCTTAGCCGCCATGTGTTGGAGTTCACCCCGGTGAACCAGAGGGTCGCTTCCCTGCGCCTCCGGGTCGGGGATAGGTCTCTCACTGTCGTGTGCGCCTACGTGCCGAACGGCAGTGCAGAGTACCCGGCCCTCTTGGCATCTCTTGGAGGGGTACGGGAAAGTGCTCTGGAGACTCTGTCGTTCTACTGGGGGACTTCAACGCCCACGTGGGCAGCAACAGTGACACCTGGAGGGGCTTGATTGGGAGGAACGGCCCCCCTGATCTGAACCCGAGCGGTTGTCTTTTATTGAACTTCTGTGCTAGTTACAGCTTGTCCATAACGAACACCATGTTCGAGCATAAGGGTGTCCATCAGTGCACGTGGCACCAGGACACCCTAGGCCAGAGGTCGATGATCGACTTTGTGGTCGTTTCATTTGACCTTCGGCCGTATGTCTTGGACACTCGGGTGAAGAGAGGGGCGGAGCTGTCAACTGATCACCACCTGGTGGTGAGTTGGATCCGATGGCGAGGGTGGAAGCTGCACAGACTCGGCAGACCCAAATGTACTGTGAGGGTCTGTTGGGAACGTTTGGCCGAGTCCCCTGTCAGAGAGATCTTCAACTCCCACCTCCGGCGGAGCTTCGACCAGATCCTGAGGGAGTCTGGAGATATTGAGTCCGAGTGGACCATGTTCTCCACCTCCATTGTCGACGCGGCCACTCGGAGCTGTGGCCGTAATGTCTCCGGTGCCTGTCGAGGGCGGCAATCCCCGAACCCGGTGGTGGACACCGGAAGTAAGGGATGCCGTAAAGCTGAAGAAGGAGTCCTATCAGGCCTGGCTGGCTTGTGGGTAGGGATGGGAATTGATAAGAATTTAACGATTCCGATTCCATTATCGATATTGCTTATCGATTCGATTCCTTATCGATTCTCTTTTCGATTCTCATTGGGTGAGGGAATAAGTACAAATGTGTTTTTTTGTATTAACTCGCTTAAATATCTGATCAGAAGACACAGCACAGAGTATTAGTGGTTTGAACCTACACTGGTCTCATGGTTCGGTTCGATTACAATTATCATGTCATCGATTCAGTTCAATTCGATATCTCGATGCATTACGATGCACTGCATCCAATTTTCAATTTTACTTCAAAAGTGATGTGTGCGTGCGCAAGCGTGTGTGTGTGTGTTCGCCTGTTCGGGAAGTCGCAGTGACAGAAACAGTGACATTCCAGTTAAAGTTTCATGGGACTAAAGTCTGTTTATGCCATTAAGAAAATGAAATTCTGTCAAATCAATTTTGTTTTAAAGAAATGTTCATTTAAAAGCAGCGTTCATTCATCAGTGTATGTTACCCTGAGACGCGCGCATCCGTCAAGGAGTCCGTTGTTGAAGACGATCATTCATTTATAATCACGAGTAACAACACAGAATACTTGTAATTTGACCATCGGGTGCGGACACCTAAATCAGATAACATTAGGGCGGGTGGATGATTTGTTTTTGGCTGCGGATCCGGGTGGTATTGGAGCTCATGCTTACTCTAAAGCAGTCAGACTCTGCAGGCGTTATAACAGCTCGAGTGAACACGGCTAACGTGGTATTTCAAGTTAGTGGTATTACCTCCTGCATATTCTATTTGTGCGTGACATGAGCGCACACGCACTGTCTCTTATCCAGGTCGTGCTTACCAGGTTGTTCATAAAAGCCGAAATGTGCCCAAATGTAGGCTTTTAAAGTAGTTGGAGCATTTTTAATTACTCACACTCGCGTCAAATGAATTAAATGCTGTGTGGCCAAATGTTTCTGCAAATTGGAGGTAGTTCCCTTTGACGAAATTGAAATTTTTCAAGTGTTGAAAGTGACCGTATTGTCGTCTTTTCGCGTGAAATATAACCAAAACAACGTAGCGCGTGTGTGACGTCATGACACATTTGCAACGAGCGGAAACGATAAGAGGAATCGTTAAGCAAGCATGCTAACGGTTCCAAGGAATCGCTTCACTGGGCACCGGTTCTGAAGAAGAACCGGTTCTCGATTCCCATCCCTACTTGTGGGACTTCTGAGGCAGCTGATGGGTACCGGCGGGCTAAGCGGACTGCAGCCCGGGTGGTTGTGGAGGCAAAAAATCGGGCTTGGGAGGAGTTCGGTGAGGCCATGGAGAAGGACTATCGGCTGGCCTCGAAGAGATTCTGGCAAACCCTTCAGCGCCTCAGGAGGGGGAAGCAGTGCCCTACCAACACTGTCTACTGTGGAGATGGGCAGCTGTTGACCTCAACTCTGGATGTCGTCGGACGGTGGAAGGAATACTTTGAGGATCTCCTCAATCCCACCGACACGTCTTCCATTGAGGAAGTAGAGGCTGAGGGCTCGGTGCTGGACTCGTCCATCACCCAAGCTGAAGTCACCGAGGTAGTCAAGAAACTCCTCGGTGGCAAGGCACCGGGGGTGGATGAGATCCGGCCTGAGTACCTCAAGTCTCTGGATGTTGTGGGGCTGTCTTGGCTGACACGCCTCTCCAGCATCGCGTGGCGGTTGGGGACAGTACCTTTGGCCTGGCAGACCGGGGTGGTGGTCCCTCTTTTTAAGAAGGGGGATCGGAGGGTGTGTTCCAACTATAGGGGGATAACACTTCTCAGCCTCCCCGAACAAGTCTATGCCAGGGTACTGGAGAGGAGAATACGGCCGATAGTAGAACGTCGGATTCAGGAGGAACAGTACGGTTTTCGTTCCGCTCAGGGAACACTGGACCAGCTCTATACCCTCTCCAGGGTGCTGGAGGGTTCATGGGAGTTTGCCAAACCAATCCACATGTGCTTTGTGTATTTGAAGAAAGCATTCGACTGTGTCCCTCGCGGCATCCTGTGGAGGGTGTTCTGGGAGTGTGGGGTCCGGGGTCCTTTGCTAAGGGCTGTCTGGTCCCTGTACAACCGGAGCAGGAGCTTGGTTCGCATTGCCGACAGTAAGTCAGATTTGTTCCCGGTGCATGTTGGACTCCGGCAGGGCAGCCCTTTGTCGCCGGTTCTGTTCATAATTTTATGGACAGAATTTCTAGGCGCAGCTAGGGGCCGGAGGGTGTCAGGTCTGGGGACAGCACGATTTCGTCTCTGCTCTTTGCGGATGATGTTGCCGTGCTGGCCCCATCAGACCAGGACCTTCAGCATGCACTGGAAAGGTTTGCAGTCGAGTGTGAAGAGGCCTGGATGAGAATCAGCACCTCCAAATCCAAGGCCATGGTTCTCATTCGGAAAAGGGTGGCTTGCCCAGTTCAGGTTGGTGGAGAGTTCAGTTCCTGCCTCAAGTGGAGGAGTTCAAGTATCTTGGGGTATTGTTCACGAGTGAGGGAAGGATAAAATGGGAGATTGACAGACGGATCGGTGCAGCTTCTGCAGTAATGCAGTCGATGTACCGGTCTGTCGTGGTGAAGAAAGAGCTGAGTCGCAAAGCGAAGCTCTCGATTTACCGGTCAGTTTACATTCCTACTCTCACCTATGGTCATGAGCTGTGGGTCATGACCAAAAGGACAAGATACCAGATACAGGCGGCCAAAATGAGCTTCCTCCGCAGGGTGGCTGGGCGATCCCTCAGAGATAAGTTGAGAAGCTCGGTCACTCGGGAGGAGCTCAAAGTAGAGCCGCTGCTCCTCCACATAGAGAGGGAACATCTGAGGTGGGTTGGGCATCTGTTCCGGATGCCTCCTAGACGCCTTCCTGGGAAGGTGTTCCGGGCGCATCCCACCAAGAGGAGCACCCCGGGGAAGACCTAGGACACGCTGGAGGGATTATGTCTCCCGGCTGGCCTGGGAATGCCTCGGGGTACCGCCGGAAGAGCTGGAGGAAGTGTCTAGGGAGAGGGAAGTCTGGGCATCTCTGCTTAGACTGCTGCCCCCGCGACCCTGCCCCGGATAAGCGGAAGAAGATGGATGGATAAAAGCTTAAATGGAATTAAATTACTTTGCCAAGTGGAAAGACAGTAACACGCAGAGACCTTCACCCGTTCTATCGGATGCCGCCTTCGGAGCTATCTAGACGGGCTTACACTCCAAAAAAACTAAAAAGATTTTGAACAAAAAATGTCTCACCTTGACCACAATGAAAATTTTTCCAAAAATTCCCCCCAAAATGCAATTTCTTTAATCATTCACCCATCCCCATGCCTTTCACAATGCATGGTACACAGAAGAAATTGAGTGGCTGTCAAACTCTAAAAAATACATATTCGAGATCAGTTTAAAGCCTTACAGTGGTTAGACTGACATCAAATATGGGTTGACACGTCTTCACACTTCTTATGGGCTTAGAAGACTTGGAAGATATGGCATACTAATTGTAGTACTACTTTTATGGTTTTGGCAAGTTTTTAGTTAATATATGCTCTCATTTTATGGTGAAGAGCAGTGTGAACAGATTGCAAAACTTCATTTGCTATTCACATTAAGAAGGTCATACAGGTTAGAAAGATATAAGGGTTAGTAAAATTTTGATTTTTGGGTGAACAATTCCTTTAAAATATGTGAGCAGACCAGCTCAGGCTCTAAAGCAAACAAATATGAGTGCTTTTTTATTTTCCTTTTCATTCTGGCACTACAGCAGAGGCATTCTTTAACATACGTAATAGACTTGGCGAGGATAAGATCATTATAAAACTTGTTAAAAATTTTTTTAAAAACATACTTTTGTAAAAATGCTACAGTGACTAGTGCTACAAAACTATAGAAAACATCTGTGATTGCCAAAGCTTTTTAAAAGACTTACAAGTATTTATAAGGCTTTAGTATTTGTTTGAAAGTGGTGAGTGTATGTGTGAGACTACTTGGTTGAGAGTAATGTGCGGATTTTTTTTTTTAAGAATCTGTGTTTGTACTGTATGAGGCGAGGGTAGATTATTTGAGTGGTTTTGTGGAATTTCTTAGCCTGAAGCCTTAAAGATCAACAAGACATGGATGGTTGGATGGGGAAGGTGGGACTTTGAAGTGTTTCATGTGTGAAGGTTTTTGATTTTATACATATATTTGTGTTTCAATGTGGGGGTGTGTGAAAGAAAAAAGATCATGGCCCTACCTCACAGTGCATATCTCATTTCAGGGGCCAATTTCCCCTATGTGTGTGTGTGTGTGTGTGTGTGTGTGTGTGTGTGTGTGTGTGTGTGTGTGTGTGTGTGTGTGTGTGTGTGTGTGTGTGTGTGTGTGTGTGTGTGTGTGTACAATGCGGTGCTTCTGTCTCTGCAGCACCAGAGCGGCAGTGAAAACGAAGACCCCATGGGGCAAATCTTCCGCTATAATGACAGATCTCTTTAGGAAGTAAAATTCGTGCTTGGTGGCCCATCCTCATGAAGATGTGTTTCTCGTAATACTCATCTGAGAGCTCACAGCCAGAGTTCACAAGTCTTGAGCTGACTCAAACCAGCCAAATTCACTTTTACTCAAAGTAGAGGCAAGGGAATCAGTCTTCAATGGGGGACAGCATAGATGTTTAATGATTCAAGACTTGAGGAAACACATAAAATCTGTGAAGTATGACTTCTCAGACAAACACTTTCATAGAACCAGATCACAGACTAAGACTAGTATAGGATGAAGAGACTATTAAACATGGATGTTCTGTGATGGTCTGGCCTTTCTCTAGACAAATATAGTTTTGAAGCAAAATCCCCATGAATAAAGAAATCAAGCAGAGGATCAGTGTTAAATCAGCTCTGTGTGTATTAGTGTATGCTGGGACAGAAGCCAAAAAAAGCATGGTTACTTTCTCAGTTGCCATCTTAACAATTATAGGAATAAGATAAGTAACATGGCTGTTATCCAGAAACGCATTGGCTTCAATCTTGGGGTGAAAGGCTATGATGAAAGGCTATGATGAGTTGGCTTAATGATGGAGGAGGTGGATGTATGAAAGTGAACAAAGTAAAATTCCCATCCCCCTCCTGCAGGCTATGTATTAGTTTAGCTCCATTCCCTTTGGAATCTGTAGTTTTAGATCTGTTTTAACTCAGAGTCTCTGTGCTTAGTTTGTATTTCACTCCTCAAATTGCCTCTTATTTCCGTCTCTCAAGCTAAGTTGTTCTCTACATTATCCATATCTCTTTGTCTGTCTATTTCTTCACCAGGCTCAACCCACTGTATGACATCTTAGTGTGTTATAGTGACCCTGATCTGTACCCATCCCCTCTGATACCCTTGAAGGGATGTCAGCAAACATCCCACTTACCTCATTATCTGCTACCAAAATAAAAGACTGGGAAGTAGTAAACATTGCACCTTTTAAATGCCATATAGGTATGAAATGAGTTTTGGAGAATTTTGAACTGAACTACTCTTTTAAGAAGGAGATGGAGAGACTGTACAGCGATCACGATCATAGGCACCTCTTTGCCATGATTCATTTTTGTAGAATGATGTAGAAGCATATTATGACAGTTGGAACCAAGTGGACAAATGACCATTCAGGAAACCACATTACAGTGCTGGAGACATTCAGGATGTGGAGCGGTGTGGGAGAAGTTTATGTGGTCAGTAAGGGGATTGCTCAACTTTATCACTAAAGGCCTTGAATAATCTACTACAGTGGTTTTCAAAGTGGGGGGCACAGCAAGTTGGAAGATAAAATTAAAGCATTTTAATATTTGTGTATCTTTTTTAATATTTTAAAAATATTTTAATGCTAATCTTTCTGATTGGCTGGTACACCATCACGTAATCTGTCAGTGTAGCCTTGGTAACAACCACCAGTGCTCAGCTATTCAGCTATTTATTTAGTTAGCTGGCTAACTCTATCAAAATGGATAGATTTTTAAAAAGGAAAAAACCTGACATACCAGCTATCGACACCTCAGATTAAAAAAATAAGAAAACAAACTCCTGGCCGAGTATGACTCGTAGGTATGATGCAGTATACATAAAGTATGGATTTACCTGCGTTACACAGAAGAATGGACATGAGTGCCCCAAATGCGTTCTGTGCTTCGAGATCCTCTCCAACGAATGCTTAAAACCATCGAAACTTCAACATCACTCAGGAAAATTGACACTGTACCACTCTCTGATAACACTGTGAGCAGACGTATTGGAGACATGGTTGAGGATGTGTCTGCTCAACTGTTGGACCAGGTGAGAGCTAGCGAATATTTTGCACTGCAGCTAGATGAGAGCACAGATGCTGAGCACTAACGCTGTCGAGTTTCTTGTGTACATCAGATTCATTTCCCAAGAAATGTTCGTTGAGGAAATACTATTTTTCTACTTTCTTAAAGCCGAACAAACTTGTAATGACAAAACTGTTTCTGTTATTATTAAAGATAATTAATTAAACATTTCTATTTGAATTAATTTCACAACACTGTATTCTTAAACTTGCATTTATGGCTGACATTTTTTGTCATCTGAATGTGCTTAACCAAAGCATGCAAGGGCGTGACACATACATAGTGCATATGCAAGACAAAGTGCGTGCTTTTTCCCTGAAGATTACGCTGTGGTCAAACAAGCTCAAGGAGGGAATTACAGAAATGTTTCCACTATTACACCAAGAGCTGCTGTCATCTGGTGGTGAGTTGGACACCATTTCTCCACTGATACAATCCCACCTGGACCACCTCCAGGGATATTTCAGAGACTATTTCCCTGACCTTGATAGCACCCATCTAAACTGGGTAAGGAACCCATTTGCCCCTGATGTAGGCTCTTGTCTGGACTTAAAAATCAGAGGAGAAGCTGATTGAGATGACTACTTCATGGGATTTAAAAATGAAATTTGAGGCTCTTTCCCTCTCTAACTACTGGATGTATGAAAGAAATGACTTTCCCATCCTGGCTGAGTGCTCTGAAATGCCTTCTTCCTTTTGCAACCACTTACTGTATTTGTCTGAGTCTGGCAACTTTAAAAGTACTTAAAACAAAACACAGAGCACGTCTAAAGTGACATACGTGTTGCACTGACAGACATAAAGCCCAGGCTTGACAAACTGTGTAGGAGCCACCAGGCCCACCCATCCCATTAATATGCTCGCTCTCTCACACTCACAAACCCTCATACACAAACGCACGCACGCACACTGTTGTTGAATGTTGCCACCAGGCCCAGCCTTCCCATTGCTCTCTCTCTCACACACACACACACACACACACACACACACACACACACACACACACACACACACACACACACACACACACACACACACACACACACACACACACACACACACACACACACACACACACACACACACACACACAAACACAAACACACACACACACACACACACACACACACACACTCGTTAAGAAAATCTCTCTCTTTTTCCATTCACTGACACACAGATACAATGTTGAAATTACTGTACCAGATTTGAAGATGTTGAAATTAATTTACCATATATGAAGATCTGACATACAAATATTATTATTACAACACCAATAAAGGTCTTGGATGTTCACATATTTATATTTATTATTTATTTATTTATACATTTGCCGTAGTATTGTCGATGGGTTCAATAACACATCATGCAAAAGGGCTTGGCCAGGACCTAGTGGTATTTAGGGGGCCTTGTCATGGAAAAGTTTGGAAACCCCTGATCTACTACAATACAAACTGCTTGCAAACTGCTTGCAAAACTAAAATTCAGTGTTCTACAACAGGTTATCTGAGTTGCTATTTTTTCTGTATTTTGAGTAAAGGTGAAATCAAGACCCTAATTCATTATGAATCTGTAATCTGTTGTAAATAGATTGTCAGTTGATTTTCTCTGTGATGTTAACTGACCAACAGAAGGAGCCAAAGAGATTCTTCAGTGGGAAACCACCTGGGTTGGCAGGAACAGCGGAGAGCTCTTCCTGCTTTTGACACTGAAATCAGAGAATCCTCTGGAGCCACTGATCAAGAATCAGATTTCGCTCACCCACATCTGATCCACAAGCTAAAAGCTCAAATTTATCACAAGAATGAATTCTGAACTGAGGGGAAAATAACTACAAAGGTAATGTCCACAAAAAGACAATCAACAATTGCAAACACACACATGCAGTATGTGATGATAGATGCATCTCTTAACCCACTTTTAATGTTTGTCCTGTGGGGCATTCTGGTGTGTGGGAGGACAAATGAGAATGAGGTGAAAGCTGTCATTGAGAAGTTGTAATCAAAGAGAGAGTGCTGGAGAGAGTCCAGGATTGGGAGTCAGATATACCACAGTTCTGCCTGAATGCCACATCAATGCTGTCATTTAAGTCACTATTTTACTCTCTTCTCGTTAAAGTCGCTCTCTTTCTGATCTAATGCCTCCAGCCTTGTCTCATAATTTATCTGTTCCAGTCTGTCAGTCTTGTTCTTTTCATCTGTTTCTATTAGACAAATAAAATAATGTGTTCTTAAAATAATTAAAGAAATGAATAAAAAAAAGAACGAAAGAAAGACAAATGTTGACATACAGTATACAAAAAGAGTACGTACAGAAAGTATTTAATAAATGTATAAACGATGTAAGACAGATAATTTGCTTTTTGAAGAATTTGACTTGAAATGTTCATATTTAAATCGCTGATATTGATCATAGACTTTGGAGTCTTGGCTAATTATAATAAGTTTTCTTTGGAAATCCTCAGGAGAATAATTTAGATACAGGAGATTTAAGAATTTAATTTTGCATTGCTGCATATATTGAGATATCAGGAATTTTCTGTAACAGACATTTCGGAATTTTCTATATTCAGGACAATAGAGAGATCACTGTTAGGCAGTTAACCAGTGAGGTGAGCCGCAAACCACAAACACGCGACCACACGCACTCAAACACACAAAAACAGACCTCCAGCAACAACCTTCTATGCATGTTTGAAATAACATAGCAAAGTGGGAAAAACCTCACGCTTCCTTTTTAGGCTGATCCTTCATTCATGTCAGGAGCATAACCATGAAATTGGTATTACAAAAAAGTGCAAATCTGCTCAATTCTAATGGTCAAATCAACCTATGGCAATTGGTTTTATATGAAATACATAAAACAGTACTAATCTCCAGAATATTGGGAAAAAATCTGAATGTGATCATTGTGACCAAAGCCCTGTTTACACCTGGTATAAAGATGTAAGTTTTGCATTTAAACAGTGTACAAACTTGTGCAAGAGGGTGCTTTAGAACATAATCTACAGAGATAAGTGTATGTACATATTTGCTTAGAGAGTGTCTACACTTGGTTTACAAGAAGACGACATCCTCCCACAACGACAACTGGAAGTGGTTCTGAACACAGACACACCGTACTCACGCCACGTAAGTCCTGCTTACACAACACAGAGAAGTACTGACAAAAATGCACAAAACCTGTTTTAAATAGCAGTCAGTCTGCTATGCAAGTGAAAGACATAATAACTCAACAATCAATGCTGAGTCCACCTCAACTATGTTGATGTTTCAGAGCAAAAACGTGTTGTATTCCATGCCTAGACAAAATTGATGGAAAAAAGGTTATATTAAATATGATAATTTTTGATGATAATACAAATGTTATTATTATTAAATATCATATTAAATCAATTAGGGGAAGGTGGAAGTCTGCTTCATAGATTATTTGATACTTTCTGAAAAACCTAGCCATTTGCCATCTGATATTTCTAGATATTACTACAATCATTAAGATCATTAGATAAAAGATAAACAATAATATAACCTATGTAAACAAAACCACATTTAACAAGTATGTTAATTATTAAATAATCAGTTATTAAGGAATTATGTAATCATCAAACTTTACACGTGAAAGCTCATGTGCTTAAGTTACAGGAATTTCAGACAGGAAAACTCAGTGACCATGATGAAGTTGGATACAGCAGTCCTACTAAAGTAAGTAAGAAATCCTACTAAAAAAAACAACAGTACAGCGACTTGACCTCCATCAATTTAATCACTGTCAGTGTGAACGTTCTTTTATGGGATGTGTGTACTGCATGCTAATGAGTAGGTGTCATAACTTCACTCCCTCTTGCACTTTGCATGTTGTTTTTCTCCTAGAAACAACAACACAACTCATATATTAATGTACTCAATAGACCAATTACAGGTTTGTAAACATTCGGGATCCGCGCGCATCGCGGATGCAGAAAACCCGGAAGTGATAGCCTTAACAGCTGAGAATTACACGGATAGGGATACGATAATACGAAATTGTTTGATTTAAAACCTTTTTTTTTATATTTGAGTTTATATTTAATTTTTTAAAATGTTCTCCGCATTTTACAATAGCTTGTCACCCAGCGATAAGCACTGTTATTCTACGAAATTGACGTTAGTTAGTGGGGTACGTCTTACAGATCCGTTTGCCATAGCACCTTGTCAATGGTTCAACGATGAAACGAAATGGCCAGAAATGTATAATTAACTGATCGACACTCCAAGTGTATATACCCAGGAGAAGTTAAAAGCGTACAAGTCTCTTGATGCGTACAACTTTGTTCTGTGTGGTCATGTCCAAGATATACCATTTCATGACTACCAAGTTCAAAAGTTCGTAGTGCTGAAGACAGAGGTTCTACCTAGTCAAAGACAGAGTAAGAAGACGGAATTGTACAAGGCCTGGGTTATCGTAAACAGGAAAAACAACTGTATTCTTACTGTGAACTGCACCTGTATGGCTGGGTATGTAACCAAAATAAGTTTACTATATTACATTTTCATTAATTACCCAATTCAGTCAGTGTCAGCAATTTAATCAAACAAAATGGGACTGCTTATTTGCTGAAATCATACAACTGTTGTTATGTATAGCCTAAAGCACAATTTAAACCAATATGTTAATACATTATACAGTTTTGTGCAGGTTAGGGTTATGCTGCAGCCATGCAGCTGCACTTATGTTTAAAGTTGAGCTGTGGGTCAGGATGGGCAAGACGGAGAAGTGTTGTACATCAGGGACAAATATGTGGATTAACACATCCAAGAGAGAGGTGAAACCAGCCAGACTGAGTGAGATCAGCTTTAGAAAGGCTAAGAGGACAGACAAGGTAGACACAATCTGAATGTAGACAAGATCAGGTCATGTACATATATCAAGCAGGTATTAATTAGATTTATTTTATTTTAAAATTAATTTAGATTAGTCTTTTGTTTCATTAATTGCCTCTTTAGTTGCAATATTGTACTAATAAAGCTTCTTGAGGGTGTATTAGCACAGTGTCATGTTGGTGTCTGTTTGATTCTGTCATGTTTAGATCTTCTGTTTGTTTTCATTTTCAGTCTCATGTCTTGTTTTCCCGCCATTCTTCAGTTACCATATTAACCATTCATTAGTTCATCTTATTCACCTGTGTCTTGTTAACTATCATCATCTCTGTCACCTGTTTCAGTTCATCAGTGTTTGTATTTAGTTCGTTCAGTTCAGTCAGTCCTTGTCTGTAGTTAGTCGTATGTACTCTTGTTTGGAGTGTGTGTGTGTGTATGTCCTGCCTGCCAGTCCGTACCTGTGTGAATAATATTAAGTAAAATCGTGTAAATTGGAACTCTGAGCTTTTGTCCTTCTTCGGTCTGCGCCAAGCCCTGACACACAGGTTGTTCCAAGGTTTTACATTACTTCTGAGGTTTGATTATTCTGAAGCAATGGAAGTAAATGATTGATGCAAAAACGAATTTCTTCAGGTCTCCCAATCTGTGAACACCTTGGAACAGCCTGTTAATACGTAAATGTATTTAACTTTGACAGTTTGTTGCTTACTTTTGTACCATTTACTGGACTTGAACTACTTATATTAATAATTAATAATTAAGATAAAGAAGAATCATGAATACTACCATCAAGTTCAGCTTCACATGTTTGTATGCAACGCCCAGTACTGCGACTTTGTGGTTTGGACAAAGCAAGATATTACCATCAACCGCATCACCAGAGATGAAGAAATGCTGCAAGCAGTCCTGCCTAAAGCTGAAGTGTTCTTTAAACGGAGTATTTTGCCTGAGCTGTTAACGCACAGCGTGGATCCACTGATGCAAGCACCTGCAGTCTGCTCACACTGTCAAAGGCCAGACTTTGGGATGATGATTGACTGTGCAAAGTGCAAGAACCATTTCCACTACACAAGTGCCAGAGTAAGAAGAAAGCTTGTAGATTGGTATTGTGAACAGTGCAAAAAAAAACAACTCAGAATGAAATGTACTTTGAAGCCAATTATTTAATACAGTACTAGTATTTTACATTAAAACACTTAAATGTGCAATAAGTAATTTTTATTACAATAAACAGTTAAATAAAGAATGAATCTAAATCAAGCTATCTTCTTTGGACTATACATTTACAAAGGTTTGTTAATGCTCCACACACAATCACTATATCATCTAATGCCGGGCGTACACCAAAGGATTTTCAGAGTCCAAGACTAAAGACTGGCAGTCTTTAGGAATCTTACTGGAGTCTCGGCGCGCTCCCGTCGTCTCGATCGTTAAATGCGAGTCGATAATCTGCAGTCGGCGGCCCGATTTATGCCAGTCTTTCTCTAGTCTTTCATATCAAACATGTTTGATATTATCGCAAGTCTTTAGTCTGAGACTAAAAACTGTGAACCCAAGTCTTTAGATGTGAGCTGATAATCTTATAAAGTCTTTTCTAAATCTTTTCAAAGTCTGTAGGTGTACAGAAAGCATAAGAGGTCAACCTGTGTGAGTGGAATAACAGTTGTCAGAATTTTGAAATTTTTCCATCTACCTATTACTCTCTCAAAGTGTATTCTCGCATTAGACAAACGCCTTGAGATGCCCACTTCTTGAGCAGAGAGCTGCTTCTTTCCTTTGGTAAAGTGAGGGATCCTAAGGGTGGCACCACGTGTGGCAAGCTCATCTCTAATGGTAAAACCACGATCTGCTTCTATCTCATCATTATGCTCTAGGTCATGAAATCCAGACTCAGCTGTAATTTGTTTATCCGAAACACGCCCACCCCAACCTGCCGACAGAAAAGTAATGGCTCCTGCAGGTGACATTCCAACCAAATATTTAACAGTGTTGTGGCTTTTATAAGTCGAGTATGTCTGGGCTCTGGAGGTTAAATTTGTGGGTCTGTTGATCAAAATTTATGTACAGTCAATAATGCACCTGCAACGTTTATATTTGGGTTTAAAACATTTTGGCATATTCTTTAATATTGCAGGCTTGCTTGGCCACTTGATGAGAGGCTTTAAAGCCACAGACATAGCAGGGAGCCAACTTCTCAACATTTTAGAGAGGTCACATTCTGTAACATTAAATCTGAAAGCAATATCCTTGTTGCTGAGCCCTAATCTTAGTTTCATTAGGATGATAAATTGATGATCCTCCAGGTTCATAGAGCTACGCACAACCTCTACACTGTCTTTAAGTTTGTGAATCAACCACTCAAAAATGACACTGGTCAGACCTGTGAAAAACAGAACATGCACTGCTTTGCTTTTGATAGAGCTAAAGGAAAATTGTGTTTTTTTGAGTGTTGCCTTTAGTTCCTCATTCTCAGATTTCAGTTTGTTAATGTCCAAACGCAGGTTGTCACACTCTGTAGAAAGTTGGCTGTAATTGTGTTTCAGATCATCATGGAGAACTAGGGCTGTGACGATGTTAGATTTTTCACACCACGGTTATTGTGGCCAAAGTAATTCACAATATCGATATATCGCGATATCTATAGAAACCATGGGGGAAAAAATGTCAAATCAGTCAAATTAATTTTTACTTTGTTTATTTAATTTTTCTTTTTTCTTTTTTTCTGGTTTCAAACTGGAGCGAACTGGAACTGGAGTCTGAATGTTTCCTGCATAACTGAAAAGCTCCTAAACCTATTGTTGCGCCGGTGCAAGTCATGCAGATTTGAACAAAACAAAACAAGTGCAAATACAAAAATACGAAAATAAGACGAGCAAAGAAAACAGAGTATTTAAAAATCACCCTTTATTTAAACATATGAAAACAGAAACCCGCTGTTAACAGGTTAGTCACATTTCCCATTCCATGACTAGTAAAATAATCGCAATTTACTCTCTGTAAAATAGCGTAATCCGCAGGGTGATGGACACGGAGATGGGTAAAAAGGTTGATGGCTACACATTCTGCAGATTGGGTTTAAGGGGGTCGCACACCGGACAAGAAGCGTAGCTCTGCGCCGCACCGCGTGAAGCACACCTGACGCGCACTTTCTCAGTTCATGGCCAGCAATATTGTTCTGCTTAAGGAAATTATGAAATTAAGATAATGTCTGTAGGCTACTATGATATGATTGTGCTGTACAATTAAATACAATAATTGCTAAGTCTGCAGTCTGAACACTTTACCTCAGTCAGAACGCATCCTGAACTGAATGAATTGAGAATCTCACCTGAAAATCCGAGCCATTGCTGGGCGCCGCGGACAGACGCTGAATGGTGCCGTCGGTGTGTGTGTGTCTTTCTTTTACTGTCTATTGTGTGTGTAAACTCCTAGAAAATAATGTGTTCGAATTTTAAAGAATTCTCTGCGCTTCTCGTTTGGTGTGCGACCCCCTTTAATGTGCTGTTTTCTTTGAAGTCGAAGAACTCCCATACTGGCGAACTTACTTTCTCTCGCTCAGACAACATTCTTCTCAGAGTGGCTGCGCGGGCGCGCACTGCTTCTTCTTCTTATATGATAGATGCGAGTGCAATACTGCCACCTCAACTGGCGCTGGAGTATACGTGTCATGTTATCATAAAAGTCCTTTTCATTTTAAACATTGCGTTTATCGCCAATACCGGTATATTGTCACACTCTAAATTAACACGATGTCGATATTTCAAGCTTTGAATATAACGATTATCGTTAATACCAGTATATTGCGACACCCCTATGGAGAACCTTTGGGACTGTGGCTTCTGAAATATAGATTAGATTGTAATTGATTTATAAAAAATACACTGTCACTTGTTTTAGTTAAGCTTTTCTCTATTATTTGATAAGATGTTTTCAAACAGCATGTGCTAAACAGAATAATGTTCAACTTAATTCACAACACAGTACTGCTGTATTGAACATTATATAAACAGGATGACCCGATTCATCCTAATAATGACTGCCATTAGTTAAGATATTAGAAGTTCTTACCAGTGCAAGGGCCAGCAACAGGCTCCATTCTGCAATCATCTGAGGACTGGCAAGCTCCTGCTGATTCTGATGCAATCTTGTCAGTAACTTCTTTGGATTGCTGTACATCATCTGGTGGTCTGTGGGTGGGTTCATCCCTTTTTCTTTTCCTCTTAAATCTGATACTCAGAGATGAGAGCAAACAGTTTAGTCCAAAACTGTTTAGTTGGTTGGTAGACATAAAAACAATCGGGTCTAACAAATTATCTTTACAAAAAAGATGTGACATTACTTGTTATACATTCTTTGCCTTTTGATGCAGGCAATGTGATCCCAGTTAGCAACTAAATAAGGCAAAAGTGACAATATTTACCTCTCAAGTTTTGCATCGCCTTTGTTTATTTCACACTGGATTGAGAAGGAAAAAACAGAAGGGACAAAGTCGGGACTATCGAATTCCATGGATACCTCTCCTGCTCACACAAAAAAAGTGCATTCTAGTGATTGACAGTACGATAGAGTGTAAGATAGAGTTTACTAAGTTGTATAACGTATTAGCCAAGAACTAACGTTACCAACCAAGCTTAGTCAAGTCATCTTCATTTATATAACGTTAGCGCTTTTAACAATGTTAAAACAACGTCAGATTGTTCCAAAGCGGCTTTACAGTGATAATAGGAGATTAAAGTAACAGTTTAGGCTAACTAGCAAGACAATGTAACAAAATTGAAGGTAAGTTGGCTGGTCAGCAAGTTCGACTCAAACTTGTACTTATTCTGTGTTGTACAACTCATTAATTACCGTTATTTTGTTGTTGTAAGCCAAATCGAGAGATGTAACGTTAACGTTATATGATTTAGCGTAACGGTAACTTACCTGATATGAGGTGTGAACCACAGAGTCTGGCATTTTTTATTTGATCCTCGTTCCAGTTGGCTCTTCTGATGGCTTGTAACCAAAGATGTCTGCGGTTGGCATTAAAGGGAGTGCGAGTTGATGGTTTTCGGTAAAATTTAGGACCATTGTTTACAGATTTCCGATTCTGGCATCCCACTGCATAACACAACATTTTTCCGGTGGCGTCTTTAGCTCCCGACATGCACAGTGGAACCTGCGTGACATCGTGTGACGTGGGGTGATAATTCCCTTATAGGAACATGCGGTTTCTTTACACATTAAAGTACTTCTCACTTCAAATCATCTCTGCTGATGACTCAGAAGTCAGAGAGTTCACAGTACTGAATCTGAGGGTTGTAGAGTGCAGAAAGGCGTTCAGATTATGATGTGAGCTGAAAGTGAAACTAATCCTGCGGTTCAGACACAATGGATCTTTCTTGCACAGTGGACACAGTTTCAGTCAAAATCCACAATATGATATTGTGATGCATTGTGATTTAAACAGATCTATCCCAAAGTGGATGGTATTCTGAAGCTGTGGGCAATTATGCACAATCAAAACAGTCACACACATTCCAGTGTACCTCTGCACCACTGTAGGTGACTATTTGTAGTATCAAGACCCCTTCTCCCCATTTTCTTGCACTATGTGAATAAATAGAAGACACAAGAGCTCCTGTGAATGGGCACATTCTTGCTCCCAGAGGCACTTCACAAGTTATGAATGGTACGTAGTAGACAGGTGACGGTTAATAGGCAGAAAGCCAGAGTTGGGAAAAGGCCCGGACTTTCTCACACTCTCCCCCAAACACAGCTGACTGCACTAATCCAGAGAAGAATATAACACGAGTCCAAAGAGTTTAGATAAGACGAAGAGAAAGAGACAAGCAGATAGACAAGAGAAAGAGCCTCAAGGTCAAAGACTCCTTTAAAAAAAATGGATTAACAAAAATCAGGAATAAAAATTGAGGTGAGGTGAAAGGGTGCAATTATATAACATAATACTTACTTATGCCTACCGCCCAACTTTAGGGATAGGCCACGAACAAGGGCTCTCCAGTCATCCCGGTCCTAGCTGGGCCAACTTCTCTAACTGTCCCCATGTGTGGCCAGACCTCTTCACATCTGCATCCAGGTCGCGGCACCAGCCTCTCTTCCTTTTCCCTTGTGGGTTCCAAAAGAGGGCGTGTCTTACTATGCTTGATGCAGGCTTGCGAAGGGTATAGCCAACCCATCTCCATCGTCTTTGGAGGATCTCTTCCTCAATAGGCTGCTGTCCTGTTCGCTGCCACATCTCTAGATTACTGATGGTGCTTGGCCAGGGTACCATTAGGATTCGTCTGAGACAGGTGTTAATAAAGGACTGGATTTTCTTCATGGTAGTGACTGTTGTTCTCCAGCTCTCTGCACCGTACAGTACAACAGGCTTTAACATGGAGTTAAAGATCCTGATCTTGGTGTTCATTGGCAGCTCGGAGGATCCCCAGACTTTCTTCAGCTGATGGAAAGCTGCCCTTGCCTTTCTAATCCGCACCTTCACATCCGCCTCTGTCCCTCCACACTTGTCGACTACGCTGCCAAGATAGGTGAAGCTTTCCACTTCCTCTAGTGCTACTCCTCCTAGCCTGATGGAAGCCGTGTTGTTGTTGTTGACTTTGAGGATCTTGCTCTTCCCTTTGTGTATAATGAGTCCAAGGCTTGCTGAATGAGTTGCGATGATGTTAGTGATTTTTGCTGGTACCCCATAGTTTCTCAACAGACTCCAGGTGGTCTGCCTATCCACACTGTCAAAAGCCTTCTCATAGTCAATTAAATTTACATAGAGAGGTGAGTTCCACTCCAAAGACTGTTCCAGGATAATCCGCAGAGTTGTTATCTGGTCAATGCAGGATCTACTCTTCCTGAAGCCAGCTTGTTGGTCTCTGAGATGTGGGTCGACCGCATCTTTTATCCTGTTTAGGAGGACTCTATTGAATATCTTGCCTGGGGTTGACAGCAGTGTTACCCCCTGTAGTTGGAGCAGGAACTAAGATCAACCTTTTTTTGGGAGCTTGATGAGATAGCCCTCGTTCCACTCTGTTGGACTGTCTTCCTCCTCCCAGATGTTTTGGAAAAGAGGGTAGAGCATTTCCACAGTGGTCACTTCTTCCACTTTTAAAACTTCTGCAGGAATGGTGTCTGGTCCGGCTGACTTCCCGTTTCTCAATTGCTTGATGGCCTTATACATTTCTTCCTTCGATGGAATGCCACAAACGAGAGGAAGGTCATAGCTGGCTGGCTGGATATTTACTGGGTTTAATGGAGAAGATCTGTCAATAGGTCCTCGAAATGCTCTGCCCATCTATGTTTTTGCTGTTCTATCTCCGGAATTGCTTTTCCTTCTCTGTCTCTAACTGGCCTCTCTTATTGGCTGAATTTACCTGAGAGCTTTTTAATGTTTGTATACAGCTCTCTCATGTTACCATTTTGAAGCCGCACATTCTGCCTCTGCTCCCATTGCTTCCATGTAATTTCTCTTGTCTGCCCTTATACTCCGCTTTACTATTCTTTTTGCTTCTGTATGCTGCTCTTGGGCCTTGGCTTTTCTATCATGTATGCGGCTACTGTTTATTTCTGCCTTCTTACTTTTCCACTCCTGGATCTTTTCTAGGGTCCCCACTGGGATCCATTCTTTTTGACCCTTCTTCTTGTTACCTAGCACTTCCTTACATGTTGATGTTATTACCTCTTTAATGCTCTGGCATTTTTCATCCATGGTCTTTCTGTCGATCCACTGCTGTAGGATCTGGGCCTTTTTAGAGTGTGTACTTCGAAACACCTCTAGCCTGGCTGTTTCTTTCAGAGCACTGATGTTATACCTCTGGCGTTGACTGGATTGCCCTATCCAGTTCCGCCTCAGCTTGAGCTTTATGCGGGCGCCCAGGAGATGGTGGTCGGATGGTGACTATGTATTCCTGAAAATGTCAGTCGACATTATAATAATAATAATAATAATATGTGTTAAAGTTTACCCTCAGAGGTTTAACAATAAAATGGATTACAATTTATGTGGTTCAATACAAAATAAACATTTATTTAAACACACACAAAGAGCAAGATCTTTAAAGGACACAGGATAAAATACATGTACATAACAGTGTCCTGAAAAAACACAGCAACTGCAAATTAACAACTAATTGGGCAGTAGTGGAGATTGAACAGTGAATGCACAGCTAAGAGTTTAATCTTTTTTTAACCCCACTTAAGTTTACAATGCATATGGAGGACATAACCTTCCTTTTTTAAACACACACATGGAGGACATAACCTTCCCTTTTAAGCACATACACACACACACAGACACACTTCACTTTTTCATTTCTGCAAGCTTTTCATCAATTTGCTTGTCAATGTTGAACAGAGCAGCTCTTTTTTCCTTTGCTGTCCAACGGAAACTGTTTGATTTGGTAATGAACGTTAGACAACTTGTTTTTTCTGGTTTCTCTGACAATTCATCAGCAGATTTTTTGAGGGCAAACAATGTCTCAATGGTGGCCCTCTTCTTTTCAGACCTTGGAGTTTGTCACTAAGCTCCTTCCGCTTTAAGTCTACAGCATCCTGTTTTGACACTCTTTTTTGTTCACCAAGGTAGCCATGATATCTTTGCCTGGCTCCTCCTGCTGACAGAAGCAGCTCTTTTGTGATGGCTACATTTGATACACCTCCAACAGACCTGACATGGTCAACAATGAGCCTTTGAGCTACCACTTGCCTGTCCATGAGACAGGACAAGTACAACCTTCACTACATCCCACAGTCTGGAAAAAGAGGGGTTGGTCCCCATTGTCTCATAGAGCAGTGTGTCCACACGCTCTGCTTTGGGGTCAAAATCCCTGAATTTAGTCTGCAAGTTAGCCAAATCGCAAAACTCCCGGAACTCTCTCATCACATCATCCCATACAGTGTTGTTTAAATGTTTAGCCTCCACAATACTGCGTAGTTGTCACGGTTCATGGATTCATTGACTCGCCCTCGCTATGTGTGTGCGTGTTGAGTGAATAGGCGCGGCTTATCAGCACCGCTCGTTATCTCCGCTGATGAGCCGATCAGCACCAGCTGTTCTGAATGAGGATGTCCTATATATTGTTTGTCATTTCGTCTCGTCTTTGTCAGATGGTTGTGGAGGTCTCCGGTTGTCTCACTGTTATTTCTCCTCGCTCCAGTTCCTGTTTCCCTTTGCTATGGATTCTGCCCTGTTCGGAGGATCGTTGCTGTACCGGTCTCGTCGTCTGCCCACTGAGTCCTGCGTTGCCTAGCCTTGAGATCTGCTGCCTACCTGCCTTTGGACATGCACTACCTCTTTTCTTTGTGTTAATAAACACCAGTACTCACTTGCTATTGAATCCTTGACTGTACCTTTGTGCCATAACAGTAGGACTATCATAATTTGCCTAACACACTGTTCCTTAGATTTGGCCATGTGTCTCGGGTCTAAGCATTGTAGGCATCTTACTAAGGTGTGTTTCACAGGAGCCTTTGCCAGCAGCTTGTCAAGAAGATTCATCAGAAGTTTCTTATTGTACAATTTTATCTCTAGGAACTGCTTATCTGAATGATTTTTAGTGGACCTAAGTTGCTTATTGTAAGGGTTAGGCTGCATAGAACCTTATTGTAAAGTGTTACTGATTAGTTATACACTGATTCAGACGTCTCCTGAGTTCACTGTTGGAAAGATCAGTTGTTTTAAATTAATTAAAATTAATAGGTTCAAAGGAGTCATTAGTTCCCGAATTGGACGTGTCATGCGCGTTGTGTGATTATCCCAGCAGTTACGACATGGACCTCCAAGATTTGTGTCAACACAAAACATTTTATCACTGGATTGTTTTTTTCAGTTAAACGGTCCCTCCAGGATTTTGCGATGTTGCGATCGCAACAATTAACACAACTTCAACAAATCCCCGTGAATTCAGTGCAGCTTGCAATTTTGACCAATCACCGCAACTTTTCTGCAACTTTGACCAATCATTGCGGTATCCTGTAAAGCGCCGTCCACTTTCCTCACGCGGCGGCTCACTCTCCTCACACAACGGGCGACACTCTTTTTTTACAAAATAGATAAAACGTAAAACTCATTTCAAAGTTACATGCAACATTACGTTTTGCAGCTAGGCGGGCATTATAACGTGTGTTACAAAGTGAGCACATTTGTCTCTGAAGTAAAGGCTGGACTACAATAGAGCAGATGGTGAACAGTGTTTTCTCTGGGACATGGTAAGTCCCTTTGGGGAGGACTTTGGGCTTTTTCACTTTGTAAACCTATAACATGCACAAAAAATATATATAACAATAAAAGAAAAGTCCCGCTCCTCCGTGAGGCTCATCAGTAATCACTCGCGTCGTTCTCCCGCGGCCCTCAGTCTCGTCCTGCTCGCCACAGTAAACATAATGAATGGCGACTGTAGAACGCAAAAGCCGAATCCCGGACATTTTTGGCGATCTCGAAATCCCGGACAGACTTGTCACGGAGACTCACTAGTAGATAGCCTTGTTGTTTAACTGTGCTCTCTTACCGGTAGGGCGTGGCTTGGGAATGGCAAATTCAAAAATAATTTCACATTTCTACTACATACAGTTTTTTTACAATCGCTATGAATTTTTTTTTCAATACTTTTAACAAATTTCCTAAACTCTTAACGCACCAACACACCTACAACACAAAATTGGCAAAACAGTTAATTTCATGCTCAAAATCACACATTGTAAACTAAACTCCAACACTAATTTTCAAAATACAATAATACACTAGCAACAATACACAAACATGTCTCAAAATCAAATAATTTTTCAAAACACTAACATATATGTTCTCGTCCAACAGGAAGATTTAGTCAATCGTAGCACAATGTCATAAAAACACTAACATCAGATGGAATTACAGAAACTGCATTATTTTATGTGTGTCAGGTATGCCCTTATACAACAGACAGTATATTGTATTGATGATAGATTGTGTTTTGCACTGCAGTTTCTTTTGAAGCCTCTCTACAGTTTTGTTGGGTTTAGGTCTTTTTCTGCAGAAATTCAATGAAAAAAGACCCATCTAAGAGTGCTTTATAGAATGTACTGTTACTGTAATGAAAAAACAAAGACAGAGACAGAATTGCTGCAATGAATAAAATAAATTTATATATTTGCATAATTCAATCAGCTGTTTCTCAGTAACAATAGAATAAAATACAGGGGATATATTTGCGTATAAACAGCTGTTTACCTTGACTTTAGCCTGTAAGGTTAGGTTTAGAACATGGTGTTATCTGTTCTGACATACTTAAAGCATACCAGTGTTAAAGCATTGGTAAATTTGCCAGTAAAAATCCATTGTTTTGGTCTTGTTAGAGCTTGTGTGTAAAAGAAGTTCAAGCATTTTAAATTTGTGTTAATTGTATGCATTTTGTGTTAAAGCAACAATAAATGTTTTACCAGTATAGCTTACACAGACGGATGCAGTGCTAACTGTGTTAAGAGTTTAAGAAATTTGTTAAAAGTATTGAAAAAATTGTAAATTACCCTTTTTAAATACACATTCATCTTTACAGTGGTGAAGAATCCCATCTATCTACCTTTGCTGTTTTAACATATAAAAACAAATGCCAAAGAAAATCCCAACTTTCATCGCAACTTTTTAGAAAAGTAGCCGCAACATCAGGCATTTTAGGCTGCAACAATCACAAAAAAGGCCCGCAAAATCCTGGAGGGACTGGTTAAACTTGCAGCTCTGCTACAATAGCAGATAACTTTAACTTTACATGCCGGCAGAGATGGGCAGTATTTAAATTACATGTATTTGAAATACGTATTTAATTACTTTTGAGTATTTTGTAATTTGTATTTTCCCTAACAAAAAAAAATCAAATGTAATTTGTATTTAAATACTTTGAGAGACTGTATTTTGTATTTCAAATACTTAAATACTTATTAAATAGGCCTATGTCATTTTATTTTCTTATACAATAACTTTAATCACCGGGCTTAATAGGACTACCAAATAGCCTATCACAATTTTTGGGCAAGATGCAAGTAAATCACGTTACATGTTCCTGTTGGATCCATTCCATCGCGCGACCAAGATCAGAATAAAGAAGCTGTTTTTCTGCTAATTTAAACTGCTTTAAGGTAAAGTATCTAATAAAATATACTATCAAATATTATTCACTGAATGTCATTATTGGAAGATGACAACAGAAGATTAGCGCAAATAGCTAGAACTTGTGAATTGACTTACTAACTAAAGAGTGACATGCACTGTCTAGTAATGCACGGATCTCAGTCATATCCATTATATCCATACTTGTATTTTAATTAAATACATTTTTCACAGCAGTATTTTGTATTTTATTTAAATACATTTAATGAGTAAGTATTTGTAATTTGTAATTAAATACTTTTTGATGTATTTGTGCCCATTGGATTTAATGTTTAAGCTTACCTTTGATCAGTCTAATCATGTCATCAGCAAGGAAGGGCAGCATTGGTTGGTCCGTCTGATACATGGTGAGAAAGGGCTCAATTTCTCGCGCAATGCTGATGAATATGCCAACCTTTACAGTGAAGAGAGGGTCAGCACACCGGTTCTTAACCTCCTAAAACGATTTCACCTTTGGGTTGGGGAGTTCGCTCTCCCTACCATCTCCACGTATCGTTTCACATGCGGCCAGAGCTGCAATCCTCTTTCCGCTACGTTAACATTCTCGACCCACTGGTGCTTGCAAAACTTTAGCATGCTTGTGCTGCATCCAGTCACTGTCACAAAGTCCTCGTGCCAGGCTGGGGAGTCATGAAACAGCCAGTAGAGACAAGAAAGTCCATGTTCAATCTCCCACCCAATCGCTTTATATCCACCTCTAAATGCATTGTGCAGTATATGCAAAACGCACAACCCGATGTTGATAAGTGACTTTCCCACATCAATCTGCACCTGCTTTTGAAGGATTTCAAACACTTTCCAATTCACGTTGGGTCCATCCATCGAGATTTGGATGAGGTTGGTGATTCCGAGCTGTGAAAGCAAGTTGTTGAGTTTCTCAACAACATCTTTGGCGGTTGAATGCCCCAGGAACTCTGAACCAATGTATTTGGTCTTCACCACGGGCCCGTCCCATAGCCTGACATGGACGTCTAACTGTTTAGTCTGGAGGTAATGATTCAGGCTCTCGTCAAATAAAAGTACATAAGACATCTGTTTAGCGACTGTCTTCAAAGTGAGCTGTTTAAAATAAGGAGCCAATCCAAAATTACACAAGTAAGCACACTTATGTTCCCCACACGCAAATTTGGCTGCCAACTGACTGTCAGGAAACATGGCGCTGAAAAGTGCGCTGACATCCTCGCACGATTTAAAAGAATAGTGGGAGTTTGCGACTTTTAACGCCCACAATACCTCGGCCCTTAATACGTCTTGTCTAGTAACATTTGAGATAGTCCCTTGTCTTGTGCCTTCAGTCTGACTCATGATGGAAGAACCTGCAAATCGGGCCTAACATTGGTCGATGTCAACGGAGGAGAAAAGAAGCTAGTGATAGTCATGCTCGAGCCTTCACGCGCAGCCACAACTGCCAGGTGCTTGGCGCCTTTAGCATGGCTAGCTAGCGCCGATTCTCCCATATTAGAGATGTCAATTATCTTACAACATAGTCCACATCTCGCTTTCCTCGGGTCCTGGACCTTCTCGAGCCATGTCTTGTATGTTTCCAAGTGAAGCCAGACATTGTTAAATCGACACTTTCCTGGCATTTCAATTAAATTTCTGTCAGCACCGACTTCGCCTCAGGCAACATCGCAACAAGTGAGTGAATTGGAAGTGAACTGAACATTATGCCGCCTGAATATAAGGACGTTAAGACAGCGCAAAATATTTTTATTTATTAAACAGTTTTTGCATCATAAAGGTTTTTGAACCGCTCTTAGTCTGACCCGTCACCTAGGACCTGTTTGCCTTGGGAGACCCTACCAGGGGCATAATAGCCCCAGACAACATAGCTCCTAGGATCATTCAGGTACTCAAACCCCTCCACCACGGTAAGGTGGCAGTTCAAGGAGAGGGCTTTTATCTGTGTTAAAAATTAATTAAAATAAATAAAAAAATCAATGACTTTTCCAAAACTTTCTTGTTCTTTTCATTTTTTCAAAACCTTTTCAGGCCTGGAATTTTTCAAATTCCATAACTTTTCCAGTTTTTTTCAAAACGTACGACACCTGATTGAAGTCACCCATGGTGACGATGATGTTTCGTCTTGGGCATTCCTGGATGATGGTCAGCAGCCTGTTATAGAAATCCTCTTTGACGTCTTCTTCGCTGTTGGGGGATGATATCCATGTTGATCCTGTTCGTTGTGCGGAAGCAGGCAGCGAGGACCCGTGGGCCATGTGCCTCCCATCCAATGAGAGCTCTCTGTGCCATCTTTGTCAACATCAGGGCCACTCCCTGGCTGCGGGGTGCGTTTGCTTCCTTGTGGGCTGAGAACAGCAGCAGCTCCCCTGTGGCTAGTTTCTTCTGACCAGCGCCTGTCCACCTAGACTCACTGATTCCCAGCAGATCTAGATTGTAGCGTCTCATCTCGTCTGCCACTTGAGCTGTTTTGCCGGTTTCAAACATGGTTCTGACATTCCATGTTCCGATGTTAGTGGTGGTCCTGGTGGAGATGATGGTTGTTGGCCTAGTAGCTTCCATAGCGCTTTCCCTACTAGGCGTCATACTTTCTCCAGCTATGGGTCCATCTTCTCCCAGGGCCTTAGTTACTTTTGAATTTCTTGTCCGCGAATCTGTAACATTATTCTTTTTTCAGGGTGGGGTTGTAAGCCCCATGCTCAACCCCCAACCTGGAGGACCAGGTGTTTCTCTTCGTCTGACCTCTACCATGAGTCCTGCCCGGCTTGGTTGAACCTACCAGGGGCCTTGCCCCCGCCGGTATAGCCCTCATGGTCATGGAGGCATGCAAGCCTCCCCACCAAGACAAGGTAGCAACACATTGGGGAAGTATAACATAATAGCTAGCTAATTTACCATTTATCTGGTAAGGTTTTTGTGAGAAAGCTTTTTATCTGTCCTGTTTATTATTAAATTGAACCTTTCAACAAAATCATCGTAAACAAAAGTAAACATTGACTACACATAAACGGTGTGAAATAAACCATGTCATCCATGCCATAATCGCAATTTAGGATGTAATTGATATAAAAACAATTTCAAACTGCCTGAAACAATCACAACAGTTCAGTATTAACCCTAGTCTACTCAGATGGCATGTCCCAGCTGAATCAGTGTTTCGGCCAAAAACTACAGCACTTGTTGGCCTGCAGAACCTTATCAGCGCCTGCTGTCTGGTTGCCCGGGGCAACAGGTAGGTCCTAGTTCTGGGTCAGAAGTCCATTAGCAAATGAAAGCTGTTGTAAGTAATGCAGACACACTCTGTGGCCCTGATTTGTGTGTTTGCATTAGGGTTAGCGACATCAAAGCACATGCGATCGCAGTAAAACTGCAAGGGTGGTGATGGCGGTTGGGGGTGTTTATTTCACTTTATTGTAATACGCTACTCATGTGGCAACCAAAAGCATAAATGAAAACACATGTTTATAACAACCTATATGTTTTAAAGAAAATTTCTAAAATTCCTAAAATGTCTCATTTAAGTCAACGTGAAAAGCATTTTTAATGCAAAGTTTTCCTTTTAGATCTTTCATCTAAACGTGATAACTTGTGCTACCTCTAAAACAATTTTCCTCCAGGAGAAGCATAAAACAGCCTCATCAAATTTCTCAGAAAACCGAGTGTGTGAAAGCGCTCTGATAAAGACGTGATCGCAGATAAGCATCAACAGCACTGGAAACTAGTGCAAAAATGACTATGATAATAAGCATGAGTGAGCGAGTTTGTGACTGATCACAACCCCTCTCTTTCCATCACACAACGTTTGTGTTGTTAAGGATTGGTGTAAATGGAGCTGTGTGTGAGTATTGACGGGTCAGTAGCGATGACCCGTCTTAATCACCGGGTTAAGCAGGCGGAGGGGAAATGGGCCCTTCCAGTCATTTAATGTAATTATAGCCATACAACCACACATAGAAGCACACACACACGGCGTGGTTTTTCCCATTAAATCTTTGTATATCTAATACCTCATTGGCTCACTTTTATCACGTCATATGTGTTTGTGCTAGTCTAAACCTAGGTCACGTTTCCTGCATGTCCTTATTTTCCCTTGAGGTTTGATTAAGTATGCCTTTCTATCTACTGTATCTACTAAACTAGCACAAAGCCAATCTTGTGTGAGCTGAACTTCAGAATGATATGCAGCTATATAGGCTGATAAAATAAACAGATTGACTTTCCTCCGTGATAATTGGTCTCCAGCTATAATACTCAAATACACCTGGGAATATACTGTGGATCTGTGATAAAACAGCTTACGGTCTAAGTTAATGTAAAACACAAATAAAGTGGGAATATGATTCATGCCAGACCCTGCTTGTTTGGAAACAGGAAATTGCACCCATCACCTCCTTTCTGTTTTCTGGTAAACTCTCTTTGTAAGTCCATTATCCACACAAACACAAAAGAAAAACACAAGAAAAGACTGTATGGGAACATAAAAAGCTGCTGATGTCGTTATAACCACATTTAGTGATTTAGTGGCCATCTTCAACCCATCCTTCTCTGCTCTCTCTCTCTCTGTTTGTCTCCCTCTTTCTCTTTTTCTCCTTGTTTGTCTTTTCCTCCCCAGCATTTGAACTTCGCCATCCTCTCCATCCGTTCCGGCCTTGACCTTTTCTCCCTTCAAAGCTCTACTGCTGTCCAGCAGCCCCCCTCCACGGCGTCAGACTCCACTGACCTGCAGTTAATGTACGGCACTTAAAAAAGTTCATTATCTTTAGACACCCTCATCATTCTTATTTCCCCTCTCTTTCTTTTGAGTTCTATCTTGCTTGAGGTCATTATCATCTCTGTGGAAACACTTTGATGAATCTGAAAACATGTCACATTTCACCCTAAAATTAAAGAAAGAAAATAATAAATTTTAGTTTGCGTAATGAAAATTAAGCATGTGGATGTTTTTTGCATTATGACGTAAGCACATTTACTTCCAAACTTTTTTGTAATCTCTAATATTAGCCACGTTTCCATTGCAGATTTGCACAAAACTTTTGCGATATTTTCTAAATGTCGATAAAAAACTAGGTCTAGTTTCAAAGGTCTTTGAAGTGCTTCAACGGACATGTGCACGATCGCAGCTGATGAAGAGAGTCTTATCTAGCGAAACGATAGGTCATTTTCAATATATATATATATATATATACATATACTTTTTTAACTACAATTGTTCAGATTGAGCTGAGGCCGGGAACTATGTCATCAAGTTGAAAGGTCACTGTCGATGTCGTGGGCGCCAGCAGAAGTACCGTCCCACTCAACCACGCGAAGGAGGATAGTTCAAATTGTAATGGTTGCTTTGTAAACAGTAGGGCGGTACTTCCGCGACATCAACAGTGACCTTTCAACTTGATGATGTAGTTCCCGGCGCGTTGCAGATCAGCTCAATCCGAACAATTGTAGTTAAAAAAATATATGTATATATATTTTTGTTTTTGGAAAATGACCTATCGTTTCGCTGGATAAGACTCTCATCATCACCTGCTTTCGTGCACAGTCCGCTGAAGCACTTCAAAGACCTTTGAAACTGAATTGATTTGGACTTCAAAACGCTGGTTGTCAATGAAGTCCATTATTCGAAGAAAAATCCAGAAATGTTTTCCTCAGAAAACTTAATTTCTCTTCCACTGAGGAAAGAAAGACATGGATATCTTGGATGGCATTGGGTGAGTAAATTATTAGGAAATTTTCATTTTGAGGTGAACTAATCCTTTAATGCAAAAAAAAAAGATTATTCCATTGCAGTTTTGCAAAATATTCCTTTTTCGAATTGCCTGAAAAACCACCTCATGCGAGCGTAATGACCTTTTTGCGATATATGGCAGTTTTAGCGAAATTGACATTTCCATTGGGTGTATTTTCAATTTGAGCAATTTGAAGGGTAATGGAAACGCAGCTATTGCCAATTCTGATTTTCATTACTGTAAAAATTATTTCTTTATTAGTTTAAGTATATTTTTACAGGAAGTACAACGAATATCACCATGATGCATAATATACCATTTAAAGTTTTTTTCTTCACATTAATGTAAACTTTTTTTTTTCTTATACATTATATCTGTCATGGTGGGAAAAACAGGTATGTGAGAGTGTGAAAAGAGATATAAAAGTGATTTACGTTTCTTTTTCTATTTTTTTCTTTTCTTTTTGCTTGAGAACAGAAATCTACTGTCAGCAGCAACCTCTTACTGTCTTCTAAACCCTCCCAGCCAAGTAATTTGTTTTCCTATCCATTCCTCCCTTTCTTTTTCCTTTTTGTCATTCTTTTTTCGCCTTTTTGTCCTTTTTCTTTGGTTTCTCAAATATAGCTCAGACTGGTTTCTTTGGCCATGGTGCTTGTGCTTTGCATGTTTGCGCAAGTTTTAAATATAAAGAGCCAAATAGCCAAGCAAAGACAAAGGTAAAAACATGTACCTAAAAAGTGTAAACATTGAACAACATACTGGAGAATACCTGTCATTGCAGACTGTATTTTTAGAGCTCAAAATTTAATTATGTCAGCTGATAAGAGAGAAAAATAGAAAAGGTGCACAGAGTTCAGCTCCTATCCTCATCTGACCAGACAGCAGAAATGTCTCAGCTTCATTCATTAGACTACACTATGCTTGCCACTCGTTAATCAATCACTGAAACACGGAAAGGAATAAACTGATCAAAAATCACAATTACGATGTGATGTGCTTTTGGTCAAAATAAAATTGATTGGGCAATTTCATATTTTCTCTAATTTTTTTACTTCCTAAAAAATGCCCACAAGCTTTTAAGTGCTAGTGCAATAAAATGTTACACATCAACTTACAATAAAATCATATTCTACAAAGGCAACAACTCCAACCACGGACAAGTTTGACATCAGCATGTTGCTAATCTAACAGTCAGCATGATGGAGCACCTTTCTGGAACTGGCCCAAAGCCCTAATAAACAAAAATACATTGCTCACAAAAATACTGGGCAAAATATTTTTTAATTGTTAAAAAAATAAAATACTATTTGAAAATATATAATTTTAGTATTGAACAAATTATTCAGTATACACCAATGAGCCAAAACATTATAACCACCTGCCTAATATGCTGTTGGTCTGTGTGCCAAAAAAAACAAACAGAGGAGACCCACCGAACCATGGACACTCAAGACCACTGAAGGTGTCCTGTTGTATCTGGCACCAAGACATTAGCCCCATAAGTTGCGAGGTGGAGCTGCAGTGGATTGGACTTGTTGGTTTAGCACATCCTACAGATGCTCAATCAGATTGAAACTGGTGAATTTGGAGGCTAGGGTATCATGTCCCTCAAACCATCGCTTAACAATGTATGCATTACCATCAGGGAAAACTTAGTTTGCAGTCAGCAGAACATTGCACAAAGCATCACACTCCCTTTACCAGCTGTCATCAGTGAACAGTGAATCATGGTGGCATTACTTCCCCAAGGTAAATGGCGCACACGTACACAGCTGATGATCAACATTTTTTGTTTCACTTGTGCGTGGTTATAATGTTTTGGCTCATCAGAGTTTTTTTTTTTTTTCTGTGCTCGGTGCAATAAAAAAATATATATATAAAATAAAAAAAACCTCAGACAGATTTTTTTTTTAAGCTGTGAAGTAATTATAGCTGTTTCAGTCAATTTGGGCCCGAAACCAATGTTGGTATATTTTTTGCTGAACTTTTGAGTCTAGGGTGATATTTGAGATAAGAGTGCATTGCAATGGCACATTTAACAGCAATTAGCACGGTTACCAAAACAAATTGATAAGTATACCATATGCATATAGACGCACAAATACACACTAACTCTTCTCCATCTAATTTAACATCCCATGCAGTGCTGGGGCGATAAAGAGTCAGATAGAGGTGACCACCCTTCTCAGTTACATGTCCGTCACAACCCAAACATTAATTTCCTCCATAGCAGGGGGCTTACAGGACAATTTCTCTCTGATCTTCTGACCTTTCTTATTTCATGTCCCCTCTCTCCACTTTTACATCTCTTTCTAAGACATTCACTTGCTTCTAAGTGTTAAGAAATATATTCACTTTGAATGCATTAAGAGATTTGTACCCTGGCAACCGTGAGGAGCTGTAAATACTGAGCAGGTCATGACCTCTATTTTCCTTCTTCTCTCTCCAAACATTGACTTTTCCAGTCTATATGTTTGAGAAGACTCTTTTGTATTTGTGCTGGTATTCGTTTCTCATTTCGGCTTACTTTTGGTTGTTTAATTGTCAGTGCAACGCTCTGCTTGTACAACCCACCCATCCCATTCAAACTCTTTCTGTTTCTTGCACTCTGGATTGTTTTTTTTAGATGAGACGTGGTCAGACTTTTGATGGGAGTTGGTTTTTATAGAGATGCAGTCATGACACTTCGGTCCCAGTCATATGGTTTCAAGAAATATCACTGTGGCGAAGGACGGCGTTTAACTAGGAAATGAGGAAACAAGATACACCTGGGGAGATAAATCGACATGAAAACTACATAAGACTACAAAACTTGGCACAAGACAGGAGATGACAAAAGTACACACAAGACAAGAGGAACACAAGACAGGAATCATGAAAACTATGTTTCGTCATTTAGGAGAAGAGATGCGAGACGGTGTGCTTCACAGGTGTTGCTTATTAGCAATTGCACCACCGGCCTCGCGCCGTTCTCTCACGGTTGCTAATGAGCAACACCTGTGAAACACACCGGTCTCGCATCTCTCACGGATGAGCGACGATGCTGATGATAGAGAGAGGAACAGGCCTGTGTTTTAGTATTTGTATTTTATTTTAGCAAGCAGTCGTCCGCGAGGGGCTGCTGGCAGTTCTTTATGTTTATTTTTGGTAGCCAGCAGTCGTCTGCGAGGGGCTGCTGGCGGTATTTTTGTTTGTTGTATTTTAAATAAAGTTTATTTAATTGTTCGCCAGTTGCAGCCTCCTTCTTCCCTGAACATTGCTACAATCACATTTGAGGTGCTTCTCTGTCAGCATTGCCATTAAAATACAAAAAAAACACACAGAAAAGAAAATCTCAATCTCACTAATCAACTTTTCAAATTTTGACATTTGCATTACTCCATTCTTAAGTTAAAAAACATGCATGACAAATGGCTAAGAAAGTCAAATCTATACTATAATCACACTTACAGTGATCAAGGCAATTTGCAACTCAAATTAAAGTTGACTAATTATATTACTATCTAATTATGAACAGACTAGGTTGTATCAGCTCCTTGAGCCAGTGATCTCTGAGATCACTGGAAAGGAGCCAAATTAGGTTAAATTGTGACCATAATGAGTTTAGAATAATTACTTTAATATGTTGTTGTGTGTGACTGATGGATTTATGCTGTTAAATGGAAAGCTCCCTCTACCCAAACACAGTTCATTCAACCATAACTGTGAAATTACAGGTGCTATTACCATTTCTAAGAGAGTCAGTTGAAAGTCAGTTGTAAAATAAACTGTATCCAAATCGCCCTGCACAAGTTTCCAAAATGTTATGCCAAATATCTCTTATCAAGACACTCTAAATCAGAAAGTTGACATGCAGACATCACACTTACAACATCAGCTCTTCTCCTAAATGACGAAACATAGTTTTCATGATTCCTGTCTTGTGTTCCCCTTGTCTTGTGTGTACTTTTGTCATCTCCTGTCTTGTGCCAATTTTTGTAGTCTTATGTAGTTTTTCATGTTGATTTATCTCCCCAGGTGTATCTTGTTTCCTCATTTCCGAGTTAAACGTGTTTGCCCCTGTGTATTTATAGCCCTTCTGTTTCACTTGTTACTTTGTCAGTTGTTGTACATGTATTGGTGGCTTTTGTTTGTGTGATACTCGTGGTTTTGTTCCTTGAGTTCTGTTTTATCTGAGTTCTGTTTTATCTGTGTATGTGTTACTTTATTAAAAATCCTGCACTTCGCCTCCACCTGCTTTCCTCAGCATGTTACAGAACAACTGACCAAGTAAAAAGTGAAACACAAGGGCTATAAATACAGGGGGAAAAAGCTTAACTAGGAAATGAGGAAAAAGGATGCACCTGGGGAGACAAATCAACATGAAAAACTACATAAGACTACAAAACTTGGCACAAGATAGGAAATTACAAAAGTACACACAAGACAAGAGGAACACAAGACAGGTATCATGACAATAGTGATGTCACATTGACAAAGTACGTGCAGCAAATCAGTCAAGCAAGCATGTTTCATGTCTCATATTTATATGAAAGTTAGAGGTTTCTGGGATGAGGAGTTTTATCTTAGATTATTAGATTCTTAAATCCAGAAATCCTGTTATCCAACCTTAAAGGGACATTGTGTAGGAATTTCTCCCATCTAGCGGTGAAATGGTATTTTGCATTCAAACGAATTGTGCTCTCCAGCGCCTCGCTTTTTCAAATGCGTGTTGCATCTACGGTAGCTGTTATGTACCAAAAAGCTATGACAGGATGTCTTCTAATAGCATCTAAGTTATTAGTTATTTCAAACAAACTGCAACTTGACAAATGTTACAGTATGAATAATAACAGTGAAAAACATTGTTTTCATCTTTTTAAAGGCAAACTGCAATATAAATGAAAGAAGTCCAGTCAAGCAAGGAGTGTGTGTATGTGCCTGTGCAGTCATTCAGAGAGTGATGAGACAAGCTGTGAGCCATCATTTACACACACAGTAGAATCACGTGCAGTTGCCAGGGATAATATACAAGTCTGATATGAAAAATACTCCAGATAAAGAGAGCGAGAAATGCAGTTCAGTAGTTAGGAGAGAAAGAGGGATGGGAGAAGGAAGGGAAGTAAGGTGGTTGTGCTTTCATTCCTCTCTTGGTTAATTACTATGCTGAAAGATAAATTACCCAGTAAGCTGCTCCCAGCTGTACTCCTTAACCTCTACAAGCCGTGTATTTGGGTGTTCTCTTTTCAAGCAAGAGTGTGTACAACAAATCATTCAATGCCTTGGTCAGATCTCTTTTTGCGTTCAGTAAGACAACCGTATATATATATCTATGTTAAGCTTTGTCATCTATAGCTTAACAGATACACTAAGTATTCTAAGTCATCTCCTGAACTGACATCTATCGTTATGAATGTAGCATCACAAAAAGTTTTAAATGCAATGTTATTGCAAATTACTTTATTTTCAAACATTTTTCACTAATTATTAATATTACGCAACTGAGAGAACCCAATAATAGGAAATATCAAGCGAGTAGTATTCACGTTTCTTGACCACTGATGGCTTGGGGTGCATTAACAGTTTTAGTGCAAACCCGAGTCTATATGAAGTCAGAGTTCACTTTGTTTTATATTGTAAACACCAGCAAATGCCAACTGAGTTCACAGTGCAGACAGTCATTCTCTGCTTGTTCTGTACAAGACAACCAAAATAGTAAAGGCTGACTTGTTAGCCAAATAAAGTGATAAACAGTCGGTACTGCCATTGAAAGTGCAATCATACTGTAGTTAAAAATATATTTATTTATATATATTTTTTTTTTTTTAAATAACACTATGAGAAATAAGACCTGCGTGGGCAGCGGAAAGTAGGTGGAATCAAACTTGGGTTTGGACAAAGCAATTGAAACAAGTATGAAAACAGTTTTAAAACTCACATAAGTGCACCTCATTTTGAACATTTTAGTCAAAAATATATTTTTTTCTTTTGCAGTAAAATCTTTGATGTTGGTGCCCCTTTAATGTGCACACCCTCTCCCTCTGCAGAAGGCTGCCTATCAGACCACTGTTGTCTGATTCAGGTGCAACATACTACAAATGGATAAAACCACATGGCATTTAGCACAAAGCAGGATGATTTTCTGATAATGCAAACGTTCACATCAATGACATCTTTCCGTCAGTTCTTTGCACTACCACATGTGAGGTTATTTTGACAAAAAGATGTGACATGAGTAAAAGGACAGAGAACACATCAAGGAAAGCAGAAAAAAGAGTGTAGAAGCAGTTGTCTGGCTTAAAAGCTTTTATCTCTCTGGGTGTGGATCAAAGCTGACTGCTGCTTTAGGATTCCACTCTTTAGGCGGATTAGCGAACAATAATTTGCGTCTCTGACTGTGGACAGGACAGTGTGCATGGTGGTCTGGACATTACCTTACACTGCACCTTAAACCATCATTACGTGTGTGCGCATAAGAAGATTCTACACTGAATTCCACGCTTGTCAGATGAATGAGTAAAAGCATTGGAGATGAAAAGCACAGAGGCCTTTGCTCAGCCTTTCTTTGTGAGCTTGGATGGGTACACGTGCAACGCTTGTCTGATCTAGCAACCGAATTGTGCACAAATGAGGTTGCCTGTTTGGATTTCAGTGTGTTTATGTTTGCAAGTTTGTTTAAACCTCTCTAAGGTCACTATTTGCGTGTGGATGTGTGTTTTCGGGAGGTTTGGCACAAACTCCCTGTCTGCTGTCTGGAGATATATGGATATGTGTGTGTATTGTTGCTATTTCTGCAGTCTGACTAACATCAGTGGGTTCTGGCACTACCACACTATTCTTTCCTGGTGCCCCATTGCAAACCAGAACTGTCACTTTTGTGTGTGTGTGTGTGTGTGTGTGTGTGTGTGTGTGTGTGTGTGTGTGTGTGTGTGTGTGTGTGTGTGTGTGTGTGTGTGTGTGTGTGTGTGTGTGTGTGTGTGTGTGTGTGTGTGTGTGTGTGTGTGTGTGTGTGTGTGTGTGTGTGTGTGTGTGTGTGTGTGTGTGTGTGTATACCAGAAAAAGCAAGACAGAATGATGAGTTTCTGTGTTTTATAATGTTGGACAAGCAGTATTACCAAAATATGTTTCTTTGTGTGTGTTTGTGTTAGGCCAGGTGGCTCTAGAGGGAGACAGCTGTTTCTATTTCAGACCTCAACCCTAAGGCCTATTATGGAAATAAGGGGCCGAAAGAGAACAAGAGACAAAGACAGAGTGAAAGATAAAAAAAAAAAGCAAACAAACAAAGCTGTCTCAAACATATGCACAACATTCACACTAACACAATCAAACTCATCAAGATGCACTCATCCCCAGCTGTATCATCTGGGAGATGAAAATGTTACAAAGGAACTATTGCACAGACTACGACACTTTATAACATAATCAGAGCAACATGCTACTTTTTCAATTTACACCATCATTTACAAGCAAGTTTAACTTTTCTATTTATTTACTGACAATACAATTGAATAGCTCTGCTTTCCCCATATGGTCAGGTGGTTATGTACGCCTATGCAGTGCGCATCTAAGCGAATGGCATAGTGCTATGCATCAAAACTAGATCACTCCCATTATAATCATCAAATCGATCTACTCTGCCCAATCAGAAAAAGCTCAAAAACATTGAAATAAATTATGTTAAATACACTGATTCTGACATGAGAACCAGCACCATTTAAACTGAAAAGTCTTTGCATGTAAATGGGACAATGCAACATAATTTCTTACATTAATACATTACTCTACATTAAATCAACTTTTTTTTAATTTTAAACATTTAAAGTTCATCAACAATGCCCCAAAAACTGAGAATATATGTCTGGCTCTCTGAACTCATCCACTTCTGTGCATCTCATACTCATACTCATCTGTGCATTGAAACAGGAACCTGACCACAGGCCTAAGCTTATGGTAAATATTGCCGTAAATCAGACAGACAATCTTTCATCTATTCAGTATTTAACTTCCGGGGGAAAAGATACTTTTCTCATATTTTATAACCAGTAACCATCTAGCTGTCTCAGTACATTAACAGCTGTCTTTTTTAGAGAATATATTTTAGTAGCACCCTACCTTAACAGTAACAAGATGAGCTTAATGATCTGAGGTCACAACGGGAACACTGGACAGACAGAAACCTTGGATAACATCTTTTCTCCTGACATCATACCTCACCTGTGGCCAGATTTAGCATCACCTTCTGGTTAGCAGGTAACACAGGCTCTATTCACATGAGCAGATCACCAAGACATGAACTCCATGGTCTGTTTATCACCATAGAGTGCTGTTTTAGATGATAATGGGGGTGTTTGGGTCTCTGCAGACAGAAAAATGAGCTGATAAGTGAAGGATAAGGGGTCTCAGAGGAGCTATAAACCAAGAATAAATCCTAAGATGTTGATGGATGCATCATATTTCAGAGTAGCACCATGTAGAGAGTAAAGTCCGACGACACTCTGAAAGGCAAGAGGTGAAAGAAAGCTGAACGGCCCAGAGGAAACACCTCCACTCTTAACCAAACCCAGATGTGTGTCAACCTCAAAAAAGCAATAGTGTCAGCTTTCTAGTTTTTTGATAAAGAAAAATTGCATCAAGTACATGTATTTACATTGATTTCACATCACACCAGTAAATATATCAAAAAAAACAATTGAAATCAATCAGTTTTAAGATGAGCTGTGTCTTTGTTGGCTAAATTTATTTAGCTTTTAGTTTTTTGTTTGCTTTTTCTATAGGGCCCAATTTACTCAAGCAAAGTGATGATATTCTGAAGGGAACTGAACTAAAATATTCTCTGTCAACCCTCCTCCACATTATCAGGTTCAGAATAAACTCTTTTCCCTTCTTTTTCTACAGGGAATAGAAAAAACACCATTCCCTAAGCAACACAAGTCAAAAGCCGAGAAAAGTTGATAAAAATGGTATGGTCTCATCCTGGCTGCAAGTTAAATAATGCAATGTTGTTTACATTGCATTAGTTGAAGTTGCATTAGTGAAGTTAGATTAGTGAAGTTGCTGCTTACTACTGCTTTAAAATATGAAGTAACATCAACAAGCTTGTCTGCTCTCAACATTAGTCTTAAGGAGTCACCAATATCGTATACCAATATATTGTCATTAGCAAGGCAGCTAAATATTGACAAAAACGTTAATCAAGGAATAAAAAAGTATTGGAGAAACGTTCAGTCTTCTGAGATACTGCATAAACTCATAAATGTGCAGTGATTATTTTGGATATCTATGTGGTTGCTGTGTGCGATATTGCAATTTGCTAGTATTAGGCCAAAGTTGGATGTTTTTTTCCTATGTTCTGGCCTTATTGCTGAAATTTAGCAGGGGTATTATGATCACTAGAACATTAGGAACAGAAAAATCTGTTTTGAGATTTAAACATGAACCCTGTTCTCCTTTTCAATAGACGGTTGCAGTATAGCTATAATGTAATTCAGCGACCCCGTCCAACAGTACTTCATCCACTTAGAATTCCAATTGCCTTCCGTCTGTTTTCTGTTGAAGCAAGCCTGAGGGATCAAGCAAGAAATTTTTTAAAACAAACCATGACATTACATGCTGACATGCGGACATCTATCGGGACAAATAGACACATGTTTAAAGTAACACTATGTAGTTTTTCAACCTTCATTATATATTTCCAAAACCCTTGTGATGGTACATCGACTTACAATAGGTTGAATGACACGTCTGCCATAGGGCAGTGTGAAATTAGGGCAAATTTCACAAAAAAAGGAAAAGGGCAAAATTAACTAGATTAATCACATTTTTTATGTGATTAATTGTAATTACAAACATTATATATATTATAATGTAATAATTTCACAGTTGATCTCCAAATTAATGCAAAAACAACATAGAGTATATTTTAAATATTTGTTTAATGGCGTATTTTTACGAATGAAAACTGCTGTCACTTTAACCTAGGTTTTTGCCGCTGCTGAGAGAGACGCGGATCTCACACGCCTCACACTCTTTACGATCATTTAATAATTAATTTAAGACTTATCTTATGAGGACACTCGACAAAACGGTCATTTTGGCTTAATTGTGTGTGTTTATATTTTACACCAAACTATCAAATCATATGCCCCGCCCATATCTAGCCTAATGTTTTCATGAAAAATGTTAAGATGATCAATGGTGCTAGCTGGCTTTGTATAAATGTGACCGTAAACAGTTCTCATTACTGCTATATCTTGGTATAATAAAAAATTAACATTAACAGTAAAAAACTTACCTCGCATGAAGAAGTTCTCACGCAAGTAGGAAAAAATTATGGGCGTGTTTTTCAGCCTGACAAAAATGACGCAATATTGATGTGCGCATGCGCAGTAAGCCTTGGTAGGACAATTGACGGGTAGGAGTGAATGTCAGGACAGTGGCCCGAGGCATAAGCGAACTAAGCGGCTGTTTGCGGCCTGCTAAGCGCCCAATCGAGTTTAATTTTTTATTTTATTTTATTTGAACAAGTGACATAAATGAATGAATGAATGAATGAATGAATATCAATATACCTGCCAACAACTGCTGCTGTTTCTGCCAGGGTTAAGTCATGCGCATAATCTAGACATCTCTCGAGTGCATAGACAATTCGTGCGCAACTGCCCATAGTCACGGTATCGGTTTGAGTTGGAGACAATAGCCACAGGGGAACTTAACCTTCTAGGTGTAAGGGTAGCAGTTTGAATAAATAATAAACATAGCAGTTTGAACTCTTCTCCACTTTATTATACCACACATAAGATCACTAACTCCAAAAACCCGCAGTACTAAGTGCGCACGAGCCATTCCTATCTACGGCAAGCCCCGAGGGGAAAAATAGATTGCATACACACATACAACGAGCGCCAGTATATCATCACCACATGACAATCCAACAAAGTCTGTTACAATAATAATAATAAAAAAGATTTTGAGGACAGTTACACTGTATTGAGACAGTTGAGAAATAATAATATTTTTACAGTTTTCAACAATAATTGTCATTTTTGAACCCTTGCTTTTATTATGTTTCTGATTTCTCAGTTTTGTCATTATTTTAGCAAATAATTTATTTTATATGTTTTGAGACAGTTTATTTTAAGATGTTTCAAAGTGTTAGGAAACTCCAAGGCCACTTGGGGAAGCCAGCCATCCCAGGAGATGCTGTTATTCACAATGATAGAACAGAATAAGTTATTACTCAGAGTGATTTCTTTTCACGTGACCACCAGAGTGCTCTGAAGGGTAATTGAATTTCCAGCCTGGGTTTTTTAAGCTTCTTAGCAATATCTGGAGCAGTTCCACTCCATTCCACTGCCAGGATACTAGGATTACAGGCCTTCACAGTGCCTCTAGCCAGACATTCCTAAAGGGAAGACCTGAGAGAACAGAGGCCTCGTTCTCCAGACCCACCAGTGCACACAATCCAACAAAAAACTGAGCCTACTTCCTAAACAAGACATTACAAGCATGTTCAAACTTACTGTACAAAACGATTCAGACTAGGGGTCACTCCAGACATGGAAAGGCAAAGCTTTTTCATATGCACAAGGTAAGATGAGAATGGCATCATAGTCCATGGATAAAATGTCCCCTAGTGGTTGAACATTCAGCATCTAAAGATATATATTGAAGAAAGGGCCGTACCCCTGAAAGTTGAGAAACCACAGTAGAATATAGTCACTGTTAAAAATGTTCTGGTTAATTAAAGAAAATATACAGTACTGAAAAAAATCTTATGGGATAAAGACCCAAATGGGTTGACAGTCTGAGATTGGCAAGTTATTTGAACCCGTTTTGGCAAAGCTCCCAGCAATTTTTGTGTCTGTGACTTATCTAATAGGCACGAAGCCAAGTGGGCTTCTCTTATATCAGAACCAGAAGAGAGAATGTGGTTTTATGAATCTTGAACTTGTCTTCTCAAATAAATGCTTCAATAGCATTCTTCATCACTGATATAACAGGGGATTCCAAAGGAATTCATTGGGGTTTGACAGAATTTTACAATGTCAAATAATAGAAGACTCATTAGGAGACATTATGTTTCCATTATGACTGCAAAATAAGGCAAGATGCTTGTGTCCTCCTGAATACAGGTGGTTGGAACTTAGGGCATTTTTACACTGGCAGTTTAGTTCGGAACGGGGCACGATTAGCATGAAAAATTGCTAATATGAAAGCTGTCATGTGGACCTGGGAGCGCATCAGGGTGCTAAATCCGAGACTACCTGGAGGAGGCGGTCTGAGTTCGGCTGCACTCGAACTGTGCCGTGATTCGAGTAAATGTGAAAGCAACAGGGACTCGTGTGCACACTTTTTCAGGAAGTAAAGTAACCTGGGATTTACCTTGGATTCGAGAAAGAGTGAGCTTGTAGTGTATTCTTGCATAGCGAGTGCAATCGGGGAGGCAAATGAATGGCAATCCACTGTCTCCCCAAATGAGTCTGTTGGCAAGCAGCAGAAAGCCATCTTCATGCGACACACACAGTTAGTGTACCCAAGTGTTGTTTACTCAGCTGCACATAAAAAGCTCCAAATTAAGAAAAAACACAATATATTGACCCACGTTCTGTTTTCTATCATGGGTCGTGCACATTTGGATTGACGTAAGATGAACACAAGAGTCCCAGGGTTTGATAGAATAAAGTTGAGTGTGAAACCGGACCAACGCTGCAAGGGATCACCAGGAACAATCACGCTCAAACTCAGCAAACGTTCCCAGTGTAAAAACTCCCTTAGCCTCCAAAAAGATAAACAAGCAAAAAGAGAAACCGAGAGGAAATGTCCGGTCCAAGCATATCCAGTGCAAGTGTGAAGTTAATCTTTATCTGAAGGTTAGCCTTTATGCATTTATGTAGCGATATGACAACCTCATCCATATCTAATTTGTGCATTTCAGGTTCTTCAGAGATCTGAATCTTTAATAGATCAATAGTTAAAAACAAAAAAATATATATTTTATTGTCAGCGTAATGAAGAGAAGTATGGTTTAGCTCAAATAAAACCATAATAATAAAGACTTAAACCAAACTCCTCAAAAGATTAATCTGCATTGCGGTCAAATCTTTATCGACATTTCTGTAGGATAATTCACAGGTTTATAGCAGGCTATGGGCTGTCTGGTTGCTTCAGCTCTGAGAGAAACAAGTAAACAACGTATTTTTAATATACTGGGCATATTAAAAAGTTCCCAAAGAAATCTCAAATACAAGTTCCCAAAGACATCTCCAGAGACCATGGCCATGACTGTGGTAACAAACCCAAAAGCAGGACTTATCCTAGTTCACACACATCCTAATATTGGCATGTAAAGCCTCCTCTAATTGCACAGACAGTATAGTCATAGGCAAATATATTTATACATATACATATACATACATATATATATATATATATATATATATATATATATATATATATATATATATACATACATACACACAGAGACAGGCCTCTTCATGATTTGTTGGTGTTGTAGAGAGGTCTGTTTTGTATTAACCACCTCTCTTGAGGCTTCTGGTTATTCAACGCACTTACCCATAATCAGATCCATACTTACTCCGGTAGGGGAGCCAGTTAACATATGAGCCCTATATAGTAATCAACAGCCTGTCAGGCTTATGGGAGGAAAGCAGTCTTCATGTGAATGGAGGAAGTCCCTCTTGGACTTTTGGACAGTGCAGCACAGCTGTGGAAACTGATGGTTTGTCTTTTATGGGTTACTGGGAACAGTGAATCAAACTGTCTCTCAGTAGCAAGACAGTTCTATGGAACCAATAGACAGTAATATGCTATGCTACTACTACATTTTTCTGATTTTTTCTTGTATATAACCTCCTCCTAAACATTACATATTCCATCAAGTAAACTAGTAACTCAGTTTTCAGTTTTCCTGCATAATATAACTTAAGTCATTGTAGGATCTAGTCCAGATGCAATGGAAACGAGGAGAGTTAAATTGGGGTCTAGCTTGGTTCGGAGCAAACTGGTCCAGGGCCTTGCCTTACAGTTAAGAACAACGATCTCCCTTTTTTTTCTGCTAAGCACTTCTTGTCAGACTAACGTGCCATGGACAGAACATTTATCAGGAACAGATGTAACAATAATAGGCATCCCTTCTTAGACACAATCTCATGTTGGTTTTGTGTGAAGCATCATTCCTTCCAACTGCTCTTGAGGGTCATGCATCAGGGGTGTGTTTTATTGCTTGTCATGGAAAGATGCTTCATAAGGTCAGAGCTTTAATTAAGTCCACTGGCAAAGTCCAAACAACTGCTCATGGGGAGACTCGCTTAAAGTGGACTTTCTGTTATGTAGAAAGATGATAAAATGTAGATTTAAAGTATTTTATGCCCATCAATTTTTCCCAAATACTTTGGGATTCTCTCTCATGTTGCTTAAGCAGATGTGAGAGCAGGAGTTCTAAGCCATGCTCATCTCTTTTATGTACAGTGTTCTCCAACACTTCCCATCATAAACGCTAGTGTCTAAGTAAAGAGACAGAGAGGACGTGAATACAAATTTTGGTTTCTACACATTTTTTTAAGGTTGTATTTCCCTAATGCTGGGGTCTTGTGATTTTGTTCTCCCTTTCTCCTCCTATAATTGTATTATATAATGCACTAGGGTACTGTAGAGTTGTTTCAGGACAGAAATCCACAGTATGGTTTTATTACAGAAGGGTCAGCCAAGTGAAATAAATTTTTTAATTACTATTGACTTTCATGCACCGAGAGTAAAAGGCACATTTCATGCAGAGGTGACCAACAGAAAAAAAAAACACTCTTACACACACTTAAATCACTATCTCCTCCAAATATTTCACATAGTTAAAACTTTCAATATAACTTATTTTAATATTAACTTCAGATGGGTTCTATGATAGGATATGATATGTATTAGGATAGCTGAAACTACTCCAAAGTTATTATACATGTTGGCTAACTCACAAGGTGATTAATCAGGTCTGCACCGCCTCAGAACATGTGTTGAGGCCTGACATCTGCCCTCTAACAAACCACTGACAGAGGTTGACATTCACATTTGCAGTAGAAACTCCTCAGCTTTCCTTATCCATCACCTTAGTTCATGGGGAAACTCCAGGAGGTTTATTAATCCCAATATTGACACATTTCTTCATGCATTTCGGCAAAGGTCTGGCTTTTCTGCTCAAATGAGAATCTAGGTTCTCTTAAAAAACAAATGCTTGCTATTGATCTTTGAACTTCCAGCTGACTTGACAATAAGTGCAGAATAGCATTAAATAGGATAGTAGGCTACTTCTCCAGGGAGTGATGCAGACCAGGAGTGCAGACCACTTGCCAAAGCGAATAAGAAAAGTAAACATAAAAGAGATTCTTCAAGCAGCATGATGCCAACCGCTTGGCAACGTCCAGTCCTTTTTGAAAATGTTCTGCTTCAACTGAGCTTTGCTTGGATGGATGGAAATCCTTAGGAGGCAGTATGCAAGAAAGGAAAAACCAAACACTTGTGTCTCTTCCTCAAAAGCAGCTAAACAAACCATACAGACCGAACACAGTAGGGTTCACTTCAATGTCAGTCTTCCCTCAGTGCTTCAAACTAAATATTATCAAAATATCTTGAAACATAGCAAAAAAACGAAAAGGTTTAAAACATGAGGTTAACTCTAAAAATACACAATGTGTGGTGGGTACCTTCCCACAGAATCCACAGAAGCCTGGTAAAAGTTTAATGGTATATAAGATGCAGGAACAAAAAAAACTATTCTGAGCCAAAAGAGCATTTAAAAAAAAAAGATTTGCACAATAACTGAAAGGAAAACATTGAACAGGTGGCGTACTAAATATCAAGTCCAGGGAATCTCAAAAACTACTCTTCAATCTACTGTTCTACCAATAAACTGACCAGTAAACAAAGAAACCTCCTCTTGTTGGACAACTCCCTTGGTCTGAGGCAGTTAGTCTAAAACAATAACTACATCTTGCTTTATATAACACAATATCAGGATCAATATATGTGCAGTTAGTTCAGTTGCATTCACATTATTCTAGCTCATGGGTTAAAATGTGTTCAAAGGTGAGATAAACCATTTGTGCATACAAGCTCTGATGATTTACATAATGGCACATGTAGTTATACTTCCCAGTACTACATATTTATTTGTCATCTCATGACATTGATTCACAAAAACATAAAACTGAAATGTTTTTAAAAGTTATTCTTTCTATACTGAAGATTATCCTAGATTCAATATCCTACAATTTTTCTGTGGACATAAATGTACATTAAGATGATGGGATCTATATCTAGGTTTCTGACATTTGTAGTTTAATTCCTTGTTTTTCCTCATTTTTCTTAAGAGTGTGTCTTCTAATTAGGCCTATACTTCAAACTAAAGAAGCTCTTGACTACCTGCTTTTCCTCTCTACGCTTACAGGGAAGCTGAAGGAGACAGTCTCAAGTCTTTGACAGTGAATGACCCCCAACTGAGCGGAAAACAGGGCATAGGGGTTTTTCACAGAATTCCACCTTAGACACACAATGCGCTGTAACTATGTGAATGGAGTGTCCTTCAGACTTACAAACTGTAGACTGTTTCTAGGATTTTTTTTCATTGTGTTGACTTAAGAATGATAAATTGGGGGCTAATGAAGGTCATTTTGATAACAAGAACAATGATGCATTAATAAAATCTTAGATTTCATCTTTTAACGTATGAGCCTGTCAATAGGAACATTTCTAATCTAAGCACCTTTATAGTACTGAAGATACTTATAGTTTAGACTAGACTATCTCTTCTCAGAGTATGTTTAGAATAAAATGTATATTTGGTTCATTCAAAAACATTAAAGAAGGGATGATTGCAATATTACAAATATATATTCATGTCTCCTATCTGGCACATCTCCCGGTCCACATCGATCTGCAGACAGTAAAAGATGATCACAATGCAATGTTTAGCACAAGCTTTCTCTCTAACAATTATACTACCCCCTATTGGACAGTTTAAGCACAACAGTAAAAGGTAAACATACCTGAGGTTTCTACAGCAGATCAGTTAAGTAATGCAGGCTATAATCCTGAAATGTATTTGGACACTTAAGACTTAAAAAAAAAAAAAAAAAGTCTAGATCTGGGAGTATATATCTGACATTATTTGATTGCAGATGTTACATTAATATTTTTTTTAATCTATTGCAAGATATCTAGTGCTGCTCAAATGTCTAAACACTTTTCAGGGCCACATTTATTTAAAAAAAAAAAAGCTACCCAGCCGCCAGTGAGTGGATTATGTTAAGCAAATGGTTCAAATAATGATGCAAATGATTCAACAGAGGAACAAGACTGATAGTGACAGTAAGACAATGACATTGAAGTCATCTTTATGGCAGGTGCTCATTCCCTCTGAAAGGCACATTTGACAAAGGGGGTGTCACGAGAATCTCAACTCAAACACCATACTGTAAATATATTTCAAAGTCTGAGTTAATATTTCAAAGTCTGAGTCAAGTAGATTCATGGTGCAAAAGAAAAAGTAACAGGGAAGAGATATTCTACACCTTTTTTCAGTATTTAGGTTTTAAATCTAATTTTTTTATTTTATTTTTTATTTAACCTTTATTTAACCAGGAAAATCCCGTTGAGATTACTAATCTCTTTTTCAAGGGAGTCCTGGCCAAGACAGCGGTACAGATCACAACAATTCAGTACATTACAGACAATTTCATAAGACTATTTAAAAACATTTACAAACCATAGATTTAATTTCCAAACTTTTGAGCAAAAGTAAAAACTGGCCTATTGAAACCAGTTCCTTTAATTTCCAGAATTTTTGTAAGTTGTTCCATGTTGTGGGGGCAGAATAGCCCCCTTACCCGCTTCAGTGCTGACACTTGGTACAGACATTAGCAGTGAGTCTTGTGAGTGTAAAGAATATAGTCCAGCTCCTTTTGGTTGAATATATTCACACAGATATGAGGGGAGCAGACGCAGAATACCCTTATAAATAAACATATACCAATGACTGAGTCTACGATTCTCCAGTGCTGTCCAGCCCACACGTGTGTAAAGTCCACAGTGGTGTGTGCGAGGCTTACAGTTTGTGATAAACCTCAATGCGGCATGATAAACAGAGTCCAGTAGTTTCAATACTTGGGTCGGGGCATTCATATAAATGAGGTCACCATAATCCAGAATGGGTGTAAATGTTGCAGCTACAAGTTTCTTTTTTGCATTGAAAGAAAAACATAGCCTATTTCTAAAATAAAAGCCAATTTTCAGTCTCAGTTTCCTAACCAAATGTTCAACATGTCCTTTAAAACTAAGACTGTCATCAACTAAAATACCTAGATATTTAAAAGATTTAACACTTTTAATTTCTGCCCCTTGAAGAGTGACAATTGGAGGACTTATGTGCAGATTGCTCTTTGCATTTGTGAATAACATCAACTTGCTCTTATTTGCATTTAAAGCAAGACCCAGTTGTAGAAACATATTCTGAACTTTGTTAAAAGTAAATGAAATATGACTTCATAATAAATGAAATATGACTTCAGTGTTTCCCCTAAGATTTTTTTTTTAGGGGGGGTGGTAGACCCCCCGAAACTACTAGTGTAGTGGAGCGGGCATGTTATGGATATGTGGTGTTGTCATAGACGCGGCGCACAGAAGGAGGTTGTTTGTATCTGTGCATTTCTAGAGTGAGCTGAAATGACAAGAGTGCACATAAATTTAGTAAATAAATATAAACATTTATTTACACATCACACTACGAAATGAAATCAGTCGGTCACCCTATCATTCCTATCAGTAGGAATCTTGCTAGAGAGGCCTATCTCCTTTGAGTGAAACTAAACAAGCCAATGCACACTGTTGTGCAATCATTTGCATCAGCCTCGCAGCAGGTATATAATGAGCACCAGGTGCAATTGCACTTCAGCTTTTTGGTTCGGAGCCAAGCACTTCGATGTTTTCTACTAAAGGTGAAACCACAAGCTTTCCTGGACCTCTCCATCCTGGTGGGGGGGTGACAGCACAGCAGCGCGAGTGGTCTCAAGAGATCAGTTATGCGAACAGGGGGACCTCGTGCTCAGGCACCTCAGCCAGTTGGGTCTTCAGGTCAACTGGGTAAAGAGTAAACTCTTCCCTGTGCGGAGGATCTCTTTTCTCAGCATGGAGTTGGATCTGGTCGCACAGACAGCGCCTAACAGAGGAATGCGCTCAGTCAGTGCTGAACTGCTTGAACACATTCAAAAGCAGGACGGTGGTCCCACTGAAGTTCTTCCAGAGGCTCCTGGGGCATATGGCAGTGGCGGCAGTGGCAGCAGCGTTAACCCCACTCGGGCTGCTTCATATGAGACCGCTTCAGCACTGGCTCGACGGCAGAGTCCCGAGATGAGCGTGGCATCACGGCATTCACCGGGTGGCAATAACACTGGCGTGCCGCCAGACCTTCAGCCCGTGATCAGACCCCTCGTTCCTGCGGGTAGGAGTCCCCTTGGAAAAGGTGTCCAGGCATGCTGTGGTATTCACAGATGCCTCTGCCACCGGCTGGGGTGCCACGTACAACGGGCATGCAGTGTCAGGGGTGTGGACGGGCCCCCAACTGCATTGGCACATCAACTGCCTCGAGTTGCTAGCAGTACGTCTCGCTCAGAGCTGCTTTAAAAGGCTACTACAGGGCAGGGACGTGCTGGTCCATACGGACAACACTGCGACCGTTACGTACATCAAACGACAAGGTGGTCTACGCTCCCGTAGCATGTCGCAACTCGCCCACCATTTCCTCCTATAGAGTCAGAAGCATCTGAGGTCACTTCAAGCCATGTATGTCCCCGGTGTGCTCAACCGTGTGGCCAACGAGCTATCACGAGCTGTGCTCTCGGGAGAATGGCGACTCTACCCCCAGGCGGTTCAGCTGATCTGGAGAGAGTTTGGTGAGGCTCAGGTAGACCTGTTTGCCTCCTCGGAGACCTCCCACTGCCAGCTTAGGGCTGGGCGATATGGCCTAAAAAAAATCCCCGATTTTTTCACAAAAAATCCGATTTACGATTTAAATCGATTTTCTTCTCTCCCTACTTAAAATCAATCTGCAGATGACAAAGAAATTGTTCAAAACAAGTTTTAACTTTATTTTGTTTTAATATTCCCTTCTGGGATTTGATCTCGCTTAAAGTGCAATCAGAAACAACAAGCCAGAAAGACAAGAGGACAGGCCCTGTCTTTGAAAACAATGAAAATATAACATGAAATAAAATGGGTGGATTGGGATTGGGGTGATGTGTAAAAAAACAAAAAACTTGCATCACAATAAGTGTATTGTGATTGTCAAATTATTTGGTAACTAAACATAATTTTATTAAGTTTACTGGTATGCTACTGTTTTTATTATTGCTTAACACAAATTTCTCAATTTCAATTCAATTCTTTTGATTTGATTCAATATAAATTCCTTTGGATAAATAGGCACAGTAGATACATTAATGTGTTAATTGTTCTCCAAAAAAAAAAAATCACCTGATGCTGTAAACATACAGAGAGCCTTTCAGCTGGTGTTATAAAAGGTTAAAACTAACTCAAATTAAATATAATGAGTTTTTTATAATAACAACTTTATACTATTTTAATGATATAGGTAAAAAATATAATAAATGTGTAATATAGTTATCATATTTAGCAAAATACTCCTCTCTATAGCAATTATTTTAAGTCCAACTAACATGCGTGCTATCGGTCATTAAAAGGCATCCTGAGGTAAATGTAACGTTCCGTGACATATGTTGTTCTCCAGCTGTTTTATGGACATCTTTTCGTGGTTGAAAAACACTGATCGATCGATTTTATTACATTTCGGTAAGTTGGTAGTAAAGAGTAACAGATGATCGGTTCACGTGCCGCTTGAACTGAGATCTGCCAGCATTCTTTCACGTCACATTTACAAGCGCCAAAACGGTGTTTATTGCTTGAATTTAGAAATAAAATTGACAGAATCTGAGAGCTGAGAATCTGTTTCATATCTATAGTAACGTGATCTGTCTTGTCTGTCGGTGTCAGTATCCTCTTTGCTTCGCTATTTTTCTCTGCGTGAGAAAATGGATGTGTGGCGTGAGAGCGTGTAAAAAGTGACAAAATTGCGTCTCTCACAGTGAACTCGTGAGAGTTGGCAGCCTTGCAGATTCAGCTTGTAAATGTTTTCGGCGGGTGTGCTTTTGCTGCCGCGGTCTTGCTCTTTTGCCATGTTGTTTGTGTATCTCTATCATGGCAAGCGCTAACCCCGCCGGAACTACGAGAGCCCAGATGGGAGCGTCGGCGGTTGTTAAAGAGAAAAACGATTTTCATTTTAAAAAAAAATCGGCGTAAACTACACATTCGAGTTAATTGATAAAATCGATTTATCGCCCAGCCCTATGCCAGCTGTATTACTCCCTGACCGAGGGAACAATCGGCACGGACGCACTGGAAGCTGGCCGCGGGGGCCTCCGCAAATGTTTTTCCCCCAGTGAGCCTACTCGCACAGACCCTGTGCAAAGTCAGGGAGGACGAGGAGCAGGTCCTTCTGGTGGCTCCCAATTGGCCCAAACAGACTTGGTTCCCAGAACTCATGCTCCTCATGACAGTCCTCCCTGGCCCATTCCTCTGACGAAGGATCTTCTGACTCAGAGACGGGGCACCGTATGGCACCCGCGTCCAGACCTCTGGAAACTCCATGTCTGGTCCCTAGATGGGACACAGAGGTTCTAGGTAACCTTGAAGTGGAACCTGTTCGTCGAATGGTTTTCTTCTCACCGAGAAGACCCCGAAGATGTTCGAGAGGGTCCATGCTTTCCTTCTTGTAGCAAGGGTTGGAGCGAAGGCAGTCTTCCCTCCACCCTCAAAGTACATGCAGCCTCTATTTCAGCATATCATGACCACATAGACGGCAAAACAGTAGGAAAGCACGACCAGGTCGTCAGCTTCCTTGGTGGGAGTGAGACAATTAAATCTGCCTCAACCCCCTCGATACCCTCTTAGGACTTTTCCGTGGTGCTTCGAGCACTTCAGGATGCTCCCTTTGAGCCTTTACAATCAGCAGACTTAAAACTTCTCTCCATGAAGACTTTGCTGCTGGTTGCACTGGCCTCTGTCAAGAGGGTAGGGGACCTGTAGGCATTTTCGGTCGACGAATCGTGCCCAGAGCACTGGCTTTGCTCTATCCCGTTCGCGCTCTGCGTCTGAACTTGGACAGAACTCAAAGTCTCAGGACCTCAGACAAGTCTGTTATGGAGGCCAGCATAAGGGAAAGGCTATCTCCAAGCAGATGATGGCTCACTGGATAGTGGATGTCATCGCCTTGGCTTACCAAGAACAAGGTGTGCCCTACACGCTCAGGTTGCATGCTCCCTCCACGAGAGGTGTTGCATACTCCTGGGCGCTGGCACGTGGCTCCTCACTATCAGATATCTGAAGAGCTACAGGCTGGGCGACACCTAACATGTTTGCTAGATTTTATAGCCTATGTGTAGAGCCGGTCTCCTTCCGTGTTCTCACTCTAAACGGGTAGAAGCACTGAGAGGTCCGGCTCTGTCGGCTTGCTGCACCATACTGTGCATCCCTATTTTTTTTAAAAGTGAAAAACCTGTTGAGTCCTCCAACACCCTCGGCCCGGACATGGCGGAGCGTCCGGTGCCAGGCCTTTATTCGCTGAATCCTTGAGAACCAGGTCTAGGCTGGGTCCCATATGTGTGGCCCTACGGGGATCCCATATTTGTATATTTTCTCCAGGGTTGCTCCTGACGGAAGCCCGTGTCTTTCTCTTGGGCTAAGTCACCCAGTATTTCATATGTAGTACAACCTTCGGGCTAGTCTATATGTATTTACCACATAACTCCATAACGCCAGGGCGGCAAGCTGTTGCTGTGTCCGAAATATTTTTCACTGATTCTCTAATCCCCATATAATGCTTGGCAGTTGAGTGCACTATATCAGCCAGGAGTGAACAAAATGAAGCGAGGAATTAGGACATGTGTTATGACACTGTGCGTCAGAGAGCTGTCGCAGAAACAACTTATCAACTAACTTTATATTTATTCTACACCGCAACCCAATCAAACGTAGAGTAAATGACAAAGAAAAAACTGAATGTTTCCTTTCCTGCACCACAAGCTCTCAGGAGTCTATCAGTCATTGTGTTAACTTGGATGCACCTTGCATGACATTAATGCTAATGGGGCCAAAGCGTACACATATATTTGCCTGAACTAGAGAAAGGTGGAGAGAGAGATAGACAGAAAGGAGAAAGAGAGAGGAAGTAAGAGAATGAAAAGGGCACAAGAGGATAGAAGTTGGCGGATGTGAAGAGTCTGGGCAGAAAGAGAAAGAACGGGGACATGGAGAGGCCTGAATCTCCTGAGGCTTTTCCAAAAGCACATTGATTCTTTGAGTAGAGCCTCTGCCACTCGGCACGTACACCCAGAGCCTCTCCAGCCGCCTGGCTTCAGTGTGGGAGCGGAGAAGAAAGGGAATGGGAAAAAGAGAGAGAGAGAAGGAGAGCAAGGGCAGGGAGGGAGGGTGTGAGGAAGAGAGGCAGAGAAAGGATGAAAGAGACACATTTGTTGCTGTGCCTGTGCGGATGGGTGAAATTTCACGTTGCTGGCAGTGCGATATATCCCAGATTTCTGCTTGGACAGGGGGCCGTGAATACACACTGTGGATATTGTGAATGCCATCATTCATGTATCACTCCATCTGGACTCAGACAAACAGGGAAGTGTCTGAAAAGGCTTTTTCTGATGAATGATGTCTGTGATGAGACACTATTTGAGTTTGTGTAGTAATGTTGAATGTAAGAAGGGTTTGTTTCCATGTTCATATGCGTGTATGATGCACCCTAGTGTAGTGAAAGTGTGTGTTTCCAGAGCACTTAGGTCCGGTTTCCAACTACTTCAAGGAAAATGGAGCTAATGATGGTCTGTTTTCACATTTCTTAATTGACTCATGCTACAGCAGCTTTGTTGTGAGGTTATTTACGCAGCAAAATCTCTCTGCGTTAATTGAATTACAGGGGCTTTTCAACTTCGGTAATTTGGGAAATACCAAAGTCAGAAAGTGGGCCTCCATGAGAACAATTATGTAATTGATTCTGCACTGGCATTTTTACTAGACTGCATTCAAACACAGTCAAACGGCACAATCCATAAACAGCGAGACAATAACATGTTGAATTCAAATGCCTAGTATTCATATTGCTACTCTTTCAGTGGATGGCTTATCTATGAACACAATACAGGATAAGGATGACTTCCTTCTGACCAGAGCTCTTATTCCTCAGGCAATGTAACTGTCTGCATCAGCACTCTCATATCGTCTGTGACCTCAACATGGCTCTTCCTGCAGTCACGCTCATCACTCCCTACATGTTTCTGTGGTGCTAACCTCCTGCGCACACCCATAACTTCTCACTGTGACACTGAATCAACATGGAGCCATTGTCCTCCATCTCTGTCTGTAGGGACATCAGAAGCAATCTTTTCATCTTCTGAAAGTGATCTGATTTACTCCCCATCAGTCCAGACTCAGCTCAGCTATTTAGGGAGTTACACATTTCATTTGAATATCAAAGCCCTTGAAAAGGTGGCCAGACACTTTACATGCCATTTTTGTACAGCTCTTTTGTCAAGGAATGTGACTACTGAAGTGTTAATGACCAAAGGAATGAGTTTGGAGAAACACAGCCTGCTTTGTGCAACACAACCAACACACACACACAAAACACACAAAAAAACCCTGATCAGAAACCCCCATTACTTTCTGGATCCCAAAATTATTAAATAACAAACACTATTTCCAATCTTTTATCATAAGCAACAAACGTTTTTTTCAAATATTCCTCTTATTAAACAACATTTGAGGTTCATGGAAAAGCTTTCCCACCATTTTCCTCATATTCTTCTGTTCCCAAGATATGATGTCATGAAGCTGAAAGTCTTTGCCTAAGATCTCTTCGAAGTTCCCTTTGTTTTTAAGACATGTTGCCCTCTTTCAGTGATACACTACATCACCTACATGTGTAAATCAAGAAGGACAGACATAATAACAATCAGAGGGCTTCAACCACGCCATAAGAGCTCTCTAATCGACTGTTTTGTGTGAAAGTACAAGAGGAGCCGATTATTCAACACACCAATAATTTTAGTGAAGCTGCCAGAAATTCAAAAGGCCCACCAGATCCAAGGGGCGCCAGTGTAAAGGCCAATAACTATCAGTGTGAATTTATGTGCTTGTTCACTACAGAGACGACCTTGTTAACATTCATTTCCATCAGTACTATTGAGATATTTGCCAAGGACTGTGAATAAGGTGTTCAGGCATTCTCGGTTCCCTTAAAAATGAGGAGAGATAAATGGGAAGGCTTTATACGTAATTTTACAAACTCACAAAAGAGTACACCAAGATGTCCAAATATATGAGCCATTTTATCACCTACTGTACCATCAGTAAGACTGGCTTTGCTTTCTAGAAGTTTTCCTTTTCAATCAACACAATTCAGCTTATAATAAAAAGAAAACTGAGCAAAATGAAAACTCCTTGATGTCAATATATGTAACATCCACATGCATAATCACATAATGACTGTCTCTTTGTGTCCTAATCTGCATGTTTTGTGAAAGTCTGTTTTACATGAGGGACATAGGGGGTCAGCAAAGATTCTACTATCGCAATCAAAAACGAAAACCCAAGGCAAAACACCTGCATCTCAAACACTGTAAGAGAATGTCAGGACATGTTCCTGTGTAGTTAGGCTCTGTCATTTGTTCTAAACTTCTGAAGGTAGCTGGGGATTTTCACAGCTTGTCGACATCATTGTTTAACTGCTTCAGTGTTTGAAACAAAACACCACTTCAGGCTTAATGTCTAAAAACGTCTCATATCAACACATATTATATGTTTATTTATTATATAATTTCCCCATCAAGACACTGTAGACATATTTGAGGTTATTTCCCTCTCTATGTACACAAATCAATGAATTTTACACACTGTGAAAATCTGGAAACATCTGGAAGAAAAGCATTTCCAGACCACAAGTCCTCATAAATTCAGTGAAGTCTTGGCTCATACATAAACTGTAATTTGAGTCCCACCTTTTTTGCGCTGTCTAATTTAAATGAATATGATTTATGAAAAGTATTCATATTAAAAAGCAATTCAAAAAACATGCAGTGACACAGTTGTTTCCAGTATTAGTATCCATGATTGTTCCTGACTAGAAACAGTGACAATTTTACATCTGTAAATCTCTGATAAGTTTATGGGAGATGTTTCAGTGAAAGCTATACTGTAAATCAACTTCAAACTGTCTTGATCAAACTACATAAAACTTGATTTGAATTCATGAATGACTTTCAGTACTTTCATTTAGACACTGACGTATGCTAAAGTCTAGTTATGCAGGTGCAGTTTGGTAACAGTAACCTAAAAAAAAAGTCCAAGATTAGTGATTGATAGTATGTGAATAAATCACTGCATCACCACAAAGTGCCTTTATACTCTATTGTGAATACAGATCACAGCACAATGTTAAGATGCTCCTGAAAGATATCTCGTATATTCAGATAAAACGAGTGAATTATTTGCCTTTGGTTCATTTCTTTGAATTGTCTTGCTTTGTGTGGTGCTAGTAGACAGTAGATAACTAAGGTAAGGGTCTGTTACTGTATAGCTAAATCAACTCTTACATAAGAATTTTGCCTCCACTGCATTCATGATAAACATGAAGTCCTTAACTGTTGCAAAAGCAAAAACTAGGCTACGCGTGGTTATAGCTCACTGTGGTTTGATCAAATTTGTCATCTTAAGAAAAAAAATCCATTTTGGATTATAAGGTGTGCTATCAGTAATTGTGGTCAACTAATTCATATCTCCACACCTGTTGCTCAGAACACAGTGAATGTAAAAAAAATTAAGCAATGTAACTTACCTCTACTAAATCTACCTTTGCTAATCTGTTTAAGATGTTTTTCTTTTTTCTTTCGGTAACCATTAAGCCAATATACCATATATTTGAATTGGTAATATGTCGATCAATGTCACACTTACAAAATACAGTTTGTTTTTACATGTCACCAACTCACTTTTTTATGTGACTATTACCTTTACCGGACATCAGATCTTGTCTAGATGGTTCTTCCAAAAAAAACATTGTCAGTCAGTTTGACCAACTGCAATGAATGCCTTGTGTGCACAAAAAGAGTAGTTTAGTATTTATTTACAATTTGGTGCTTATTACCTCATTATCTCAGGCCCAGCCGTAGACTGTAACTTTCACTTAACGAAAAACGGAGTGGAAGTGTGCTTCAGTTATCACTCTTGAGTTAACTTACCTGTAAAATGAAATACACCCTAAGTTAAAAACGAAAGCTAGTGAAATGGAGCAGGGTTTTATTAATGTTATTCACACCCACGAACCAGTCATAAAACAGTTAACGTTACTTAATATGAATGATTTCCTCGGATGACGAATTTGCCTGCCGAAAAACACTGGCGCTCCACTCACGTTTCACACGGAGGCGGAAATGCGTAATTGACCAGGAAGTGACTGTCTGAGAATGGCGGCGCGCTGTGTTGTGCAGTCCGCAAGGACAGTGCTGAGGTGCGTCCACAGCGATTTAATCAACAAAGGCTTATTTCAGAGGATACCACAGTTCTCTTTTTTGTGGAGTGTGCCGTGTCGCGGACTTAGACATGGTGAGTTTACTGGAGTATGATTTCGGGACGTCTGCAATAGCTTCATCCTCTTTATGTCATGGACGATGAGCATGAGCGCAAGTTGAAAATCTGGGATTTAATAGAACAATTGATTGTATGAAATTGAAATGTAATGTTTGAAATGTAAATTTTTCAAAGACATGTTATTGCGTCAAGGAAATAAGAAATATTTAACATTCTACACAATTTTAAGCAACTAATCAAATAAGTATCGTCAGTCAGGTGGTTTTGCACATACTTTCCAGAATGAATGTGTCATTCTGAATGTCTGCATCATGGGATGTTATAAATTCTTGTGCATTTTGTGTTTCACAGTGGTGGAGAACAAGGGCAAAACAACAGTTGTAAGTGTACATTTTTGAAAGCAATTCATTGTGCAATAAACAAAACAATATTCTTGCAACAGTTGCAATGACGGTCCTTCAATCTTCCAGAATATGTCTCATCTCTTCTTTGGATTGAACCAGCAATTATGTTAGTCCCAATTTAGCTTGGAACTATTTTCAATACTATCCCCCGGTTTCACACACAAGGCTTAAGCCTAGTCCCAGACTAAAATGGATGTTTGAGCTGTTTTAACTGAAAGGAATTTGCACTGACATTTCTTAAAATATGACAGTGCCGTTGTTTTGTCTCAAGATGCACATCAGTAATGTTTTTTTTTTTTTCTCTAAAACACTAAAGTGTTTATAAAAGCTACTCAAATCAAATGTCCTAATTGAACTATGGCCTAATCCTGGCTTAATCTAAACCCTCTCTGTGAAACCAGGCCTAAAATATAAAGCTTATTTTGTCACTCTTTTCACAGATTGAGGGTGTTATAGAGCCTACTTCAGAGGGGCCACAACCTCCCAATCCCAAAGCTGCCTGTCCTATCTACAGATGGAACCTACAGAACAAGTACAACTACACCGTAAGTGCTTGCACATGTGACAGTTCTATAAAGCATTATCTGTATCTCGTTATCTTTAAGACTTGTCTCTCTTATTCTCATACGTGATGCAGGACGTGCTGTTACTCAGTCAGTTCATTCGCTCAGATGGCGGGATGCTTCCCCGGCGCATTACAGGCCTCTGTGCTCAGGAACATAACAAGATAGCAATTTGTGTACAGATGGCCCATCGGGCAGGTAAGTTGGAACTTTCATTTGAGAGAATTAAAATCATGGACTCAATCTGATGTTACTCTATTTATGTTGTATGAAAACAGTGTCAGTTGTCAGTGTTAATTTCAATAAAGTGGATGTAATGCAGCATCTAAAACGGTTTTAAACTGTAAAAAAAAAAATTGTAGCCAGTTAAAGGACATCAGATATTCACTTTCCCTTATACATTAATATAAACATTTAGACCAAATTTAAAAATATCTTGATTTAAGCACCAACTACCCTTATCTGTTTTGATGTACATGGTAGTTGACTTATCGTAACTATTAATATTTCATTTTTTTTCTAGGTCTCCTACCAGATCATAGACCCCGTTTACCTGAAGGCCATGTTCCAAAACCTAAACCCAACCCACCTCTCAACCGGTACGATCTCCTCAGATGCCACAACAGCACCAAATAGCGCTTTATAATGTCACACATTTGATGAGCCATATTTGCCTGTGCCATTTTTTATATTAGGTGCATCCCACAAATCTAACTGTCTTTTGCAGGTATCTGACACGTTACTCGGTGAAGTCTGTGAAGCCCATCTTAAAGACTGGGCTGAAGTGGTGTAAGAAGAGAATGAGTGTCGGACATCCTGCCCTGAAAAACAACGTCAGATACAGCCCCAAACCACTGTACATAAAGCACTGATAAACAGAGCTGTTTACCCAATCCAAACAGTGACTTCTTATATGGGACAGAGAGGATCTATCGCAAAGAATTTGCACCTTTTCGTGTTCATTGCCTCAGCCACAAAGAGACTTAATTGATGAACCAGAGTGCACTGAAAAATCAAGACAGAGATCTTTCTTCATCCCTTTGATTTTGGTTACATTTCCACTATCTGATTTGGAAAGGCAGATGTGCAAATAAAATGGTTGTTTACCTCAATAGCAGCTGTTTCTGAGTGTGCATGTGTTTGTGCCAGAGAGAAAGAAAGGTACACTTTCGTGTCTGCTTTAAGGGTTGAAACACCAACGCAACTTCAACTTTCCAAACATGTTGATGAATAAATTACAGTGAATGTAAGGCCACAGAGTTGATTACACAATAACTTGTGCTGGCTTTAAAATGTTGCACCAAAAACAATTAGGAGATTGTGCTTCTGAAAGTCAGTTTGACTGCTATAACATGAAGGGTAGGTCTAGGTTTATAAGTCCATCTCCCATGTAGATGTACCCATGCTGAGGGGTCTGGGGAACATGGAAGAAGGTGAGACCCAGCCAGAGCAAACTGCGTAATACACACACAGTGCCACCCCGCTCAAGCTGCAGGCTCCATGACCCTGCATAAAGAACACACACAGTAAGCAAAATGACAAGAAAAAGACTAGAATTATCCTAAAGTGTAAGATCAAAGAGCAAAAAGCATTTTGCATAAACTGAACCTGAATTTTAAACCATTAAACATAACTATTGACAGAGTCCAGACTCTGATAGTGTGACAGCAGCAGAGTAAAATCTGGAAGAAAGTCGTGTGACAGAGAGTTGGCTCAGTTATGGATAACTATTATCACAGCAGTGTATAAAGAGGCATTCTGGGGTCTATCTGTCTGGGTGGCCCCTGCATCCAGCTGCCGACATTGGCTCGCGCACAGTCCCGCAAAGCTCCATGCCAATGAAGTCTGTGTTTGAACTGCAGCTCTGAACAGTAAATGCTAACAGTGTTTAACCTAAAACACTCAAAAGTATACAAAAATGTCCATTGTGACTCTTTGCCTTATTATGAGTCCAAATATTTAAAAGACTGCAATTCTATAGAGCTCATTAAAATACACGACCATGACATTATGCTAATTAGAAAGGCTTTTGAGGAAGATATGTAGTAATTAGATAGGACTGGCATATCACACAAGATACTTCTCTCAACACTGAACAAAACCATTTCCCTTAATCTGTTACAATGATATTTGTTTAAAAACCATGCGGTTATACATTTTCTGCCTTTCCAAGTTCTTGGGAAGTGTCCCTACTTTTTCCTTGTCCAGGCCACATTCAAGGAAACCTGAGTGAAGCTGAAGGGGGGCAGCGGTAAATACCACTGCCATTCCCAGTCTCCTTACCCACTATTTGAGACGTCCAGATGAACCTGGTCACCTCTGGCACTTCTTGAGAGGGGATTTTTTTTTTTTTTCACCCGATTGGTCATGTTCCAAAACCTAAACCCAATCCACCTCTCAACCGGTACGATCACCTAAGATGCCACAACAGCACCAAATAGCGCTTTATAATGTCACACATTTGATGAGCCATATTTGCCTGTGCCATTTTTTATATAAGGTGCATCCCACAAACCTAACGGTCTCTTACAGTCATTTGCAGGTATCTGAGATGTTTTTGAGGAAGATATGTAGTAATTAGATTTTCTCGTCCGAGAAATAAGTTAAGACAGGCAGATCAGACAATATACTTCCTTCAACACTGAACAAAACCATTTGCCTTAATCTGTTACAGTGATATTTGTTTAAAAACCATGCGGTTATACAGCGGTAAATACCACTGCCATTCCCAGTCTCCTTTACCCACTATTTGAGACGTCCAAATGAACCTGGTCACCTCTACCACTTCTTGAGAGGGGATTGGGTTTTTTTTCCACCTGATTGGTCAAGTGGAAAAAGTGGAAACTGTAAGGCAGGGCGGATAAATGCCCCCTGTCTGAGACCTGCTCTACTTTTTCAGTTTTTAAAGATGAAACAAATCAACTTAGCCTAGTTGGGTGCTGCCTGAGGTGAGGGGCCATCCCTTAGAGAGAGAAATAAAAGGACAGATCGCCTCCTTTAATGAAACAGCTGAGATGTTTCTAACACCCTTTAAATCTGGGCATGTCTCCAGTAGGGTGACTGTGCCTTCAAACTCTACTGAGAAACAACAAAGCAGCATTTGCCTCCTAAATCGGAGTCTGATAACAATATTCCCTGTGAGGAAATGCTTCTTTATCCTATAACTAACGTAGTCTTTGATGAGTGATCACAGACTTCTCCTACCTCTACTATCTTTACACTTTAAGGTCATATTTAGCAGGAGCTCACTCTTAATCTTGCAATGAGGGCTCTATGAGGCATAAATGCCAGAGTCATGTTTTTCAGTAAAGCTCAATGATGTTTTAGTGCTTTGCTCGGTATGTTAAACAAATCAGATTCCATCTGGTTAAGATTCAGGATCAGCAGAACCAGATATTCCTCGAGGAACTCTATGTTAAACAATCAGTAGTGGTCTGTGGCAAGCAAGGGGGAAAGCTTCATGAAGCATGCTGGATGAATACCTTTCAGCAAGCTTATGTCTGACTTGAATTTGCGGAGAACAACAATAGCCAGGCGAATAGTTTTCTGAATAATTGTTATGTTAGTTCACTCCCAAATGACAAACATTGCAGGAAGACACACCAAGATATATGAGACGGGAAATTTATCGTTGATGTAGAAAATGGCAATCCCTCAAACGCTTCTTCCCAGAAAGAAAAGAGAACAATGGGATCATAGTTTGCCGAACAACACCCCAGATGTCTCCTTGGCTTTTGCTCAGCCTTAGGCAGCTGCCAAATCATATCTGTCATTAACCCAGGGAAATCCAGCAACAGGGATCATGGGATGCTTTGCAGAAGAAGGATTTTTACACCATCCTCATATTTCCCACCACTATTAAGACTTCCTAAATGCAATTTGCATGTCAGCATCATTTTTGGGAAAGTATAGTGGTGTTAACAGGTGTTGTTCATCGAATTATAAAATCTAAAGCAAAAGAGGGATGATCGGACTTCAGTGCCAACGTTTCATTACAGGGTGGGAGCTGGAGACTTCCACAAGTACATTCAGAAAAAATATTGTGCCTGGAAATAAAACCGCATCAAGAATAAATCATCACACAAAGTAAATGAAAGATCATTCCTTTTAATTACCTTTGGGAATGTCCTCACTCAAAGGATCTAGGAAGTCAAGAGCAGGGTTCAGATCAGACATTTCTAAGATGGACTTCTTTTTCAGGTTAACCGGCTCACGAAAGTGCAGGTAGTTGCGAAGTTTCGCAGCTTCAGTGGGATTTAGACCTGCAATCATGTGCAAAACTTAAAAATTATCTGGGGTCAGACCATTCAAATAAATGACAGTATAAAGAGATGAACTGAAGACTGATACAAGAAAGTGTCTTCAGAGAACTGAAGTGAGCTGACATTTCATTTCACTTTAGTTGTATACTCACACAGCTGCATCTGATTTCCGTTGTAAAGCATATACAAACACTTCTAAGGGTTTGTCTGTAAGCATACCTCCAAAGCTTCGGTTTATCTGCACTTTGCCACTGGGACTCTTTGTAAATGCACCACGTGGCACTACAGACACATCTTTATCGATGTTTGACATGGTCGTGGCCAATCGACTTGCCTCATTCACTTTCACCTGCAGAAAGGGAGCCATGTTAATCGCTCCACAAACATTCAACAAGCCGTCTGCCATCTACCATGTTTACTCCATTATAAACCCAGAATAAACAGAAAACCGAATAAATAATAGCAGTTGTTTTACATCCAAACATTACCACATTCACATAAACACAACATTCATCATGCTTTTTTTGTGTGTGTGTGTGTGTGTGTGTGTGTGTGTGTGTGTGTGTGTGTGTGTGTGTGTGTGTGTGTGTGTGTGTGTGTGTGTGTGTGTGTGTGTGTGTGTGTGTGTGTGTGTGTGTGTAGTTAGTTGAAGCTTCCACTTTTCCTCGAAATGTTTAGACACTTTGATTTCTAAAAAATTAAAGTTTGGTCAGCGAAGCAAGATCTGCATTTTATAAAGACACAAACATGTCACAATCATGAAGTGCAGATACACCAAATAAACCAAGGAAAATGGGCTTTTATTAATTTTGCTGAATCTATTTCCCTATTTCCACATGCTTATTATAGCCCCTTCTATGTCGTGTATCCCAATGGTCCCTCTTCTCACCGTGACTTCTACCTCCGTGGCTTCGTCTCCCTCTCCCTCAGCGCGTGTCTCTGTGTGCTCATACACATAGGACGGGTCGCCTGTGAATCGCCCCTGTGCTGCTAATGCCACGTCTGCAGTCATGGACTCAGTGGCTTGTGGCAGCAGGTGCCAATCTAAGCAGTTTAAACTGTTTAATGATTAAAAAAGATAGACAGACAGAATCAAAAATTATTTCTGAAAAAACTCACTAAGAAAATTAAAGAAATACTGGTATTAAATATAACTGACCATGAAAAAATATAAAACTAAAATAATATAAAATATTTTATTACACATTTTTGGAACTTTCATTTAAATGGCCACTAAGATCACATCTGCAAAATGAATTGAGTTATAAAACCTATTAAACTGAATTGAAATTTTAATATCAAGTTTTGTGTGTCAAACTTTACTGAGACACATTTAGCCAAGGCCGTAACCAATATTAAGTAATTAAACCTATTAAAGGGGAATTCATGGAAAAAATTAAACAAATAAGAATAAGAAGAATGTAAGCAACAAATTCACTCTTATTCGTATGTCTAAAATGTTGCTAAAATTGCAATTTGGCCCTTTCTTATTATTGGGTGGGTGGGGGGGGGGGGGGGGGGGACTTTAGACTTATTCGCCTAAATGTCTATGGTGGTTACGGCCCTGCATTAAGCCAATATAAGTTAGCAGCTACAGAATCACAATGAGTTAATAACAAGCAGTTATAACGTTATAAAGAATAAGCATGATATCTTACCTGTACAAAGACTTCTTTTTCTTCATTTCATCCTCTTCAACTCCTTGAGCAATAAAATAGTCACATTTTATCCCCAAAATCTTTCCCCAAAATAAAACCCGGCTGAATTTGTAACTTCTCTTCAGTATGACCAGAGAGGTTTGAAGAGCAGCTCTCTGCTCACTGCTCAGAGTCAAACCATTACCAGCAGCTAGATCCAAAGAGTAATGCAAAGAATCAAAGTCCATCTCTATTCACTGACAAATGTATATTAACAAAATAATTGAAACTATTACTTGAATGATTTGTATTTATTTCGCTTGTTAGAAAGCTGCTGCTAGCAAGCTAATCACCCTCACTCTCCAGTGTCTCTGTGGTTGCTAAGGTAAACAAAAGCCCTAGTAGCCTGTTGCTATAGATACTCATAGACACTCAGCTCACTAGAGGTACAAACTGAAATATCTTATTTAGAAAATTAACGTTTGAGAAACACATTAATAGTTTATTGCTCACATAGCAATATATTTTAATGATAAAATAAAAATATATAAATATCATAAATATATAATGTAAATATATATTTTTATAACTTTTTCTTAGCATGTGATATGAACACATTGATCGCTCTTCATCTGCTCAGAAAGACAAACAGGAAGCATCTGACACAGCTGGCAGGATGTGTGTTCTGTCCGACCTAATGCCCTCTGCGTGATACCAACAGCTTCACACACTGAACGTGTGAACTCGTGCTGTTAACAGCAGCCCTGGGTGACAGGAGATGTCAGCTGCCTGTTGTGAACACACTAGCATGTTTGTGTGTGTGAAGATACAGGGTGTGCGTGGCGGTATGATTAAGATAATAGCAAACAGAAATAGCCTAGAGAGAGAATTTTGATTTCGCTTTTGCACATGCATTATAGAAAGCTTATCAAAGTCATATTTCACACCAAAATCAGGGAAAAAAAGAAATTATAGTTTTATTAGTGCTGTCAAGTCGATTAATCGCATCTAACATTAAAGTTTGTGTTTGTATAAGGCGTGTATATATTATTATATTTCTACATATATATTATATATAGGCCTACTGTATGTCTGTGCATGTGTGTGCGTGTCTGTGTGTATATATATATATTGTTATGTATGTATGTATATATATATATATATATATATATATATATATATATATATATATATATATATATATATACACACACAATATGTACATATACATATATTGTGTAAACAAAAACTTTTAAAGTTAGATGCGATTAATCACGATTAATCGGATTGACATAACATATTTATAGTTAGTTAGTTAGTTAGTTAGTTTACTGCCCTTAATTTACACTGAATTCATATTTCACCCCAAAATCGAAAGAAAATAGTTAGGAAATTATAGTTTTATATATTTATAATAATAATAATAATGATAATTTTATTTATTTGTATTGTGACATTATTTTAATGACAATTAAGAACATTTCATCTCCAAATTTACATAAATATAAATTTGTGAAGTATTTATACACTATGACAGCATTTTTTGCACTGCTTTCGATTTATGCTGCATTAAACTAAAAATTTTAAAAAAAAAAATCTAATTGTGTTTGGCCAGGATGATTTGCATTATTGTACTGCAGTAATGAGAATAATCATTACACTAAATAGAAATTGCATTATTGTCATGAAAATAAATGCATACAATGCAATAAATATTAAAGGTTGTAAAGTAAGTTTAATTTTTTTTTCTATGCAAAATATAATTTCCTTATTTTTATGAAATTGTTAGTATCGTGGCAGTTCTAGCTTCATATACTTAGTAAATTTGTTTTCTCTTTAAATTTGTTTTCTTTTTTAATTTGTTTAAAGTTAAGCTGTTTATATTGCAAACTTTTTTTGTCATCATATTTTAATTTTATTATCATAATCATAAACTGGTTTGTATAGCGCAAATAGTCTCACACATTAAAAGAAAACAGCTTTGCAAAATAAGGTGGAAGCTGTATGTCTGCTCTATAGCATAAGCTTTTTCCTGACAAGCAACGTCCGTTACAGGTGTCAAGTGCTTAGCACTCTCTATGCTCTTAAAGCACATCTGTGTGTGTGCGCACTAGCAGACTCATATGTCTGCATTACTGTGATTAGGAACGGTACTTCAGCGCTGTCAAGGAACGTTTAGCCACAAAGGCCCCGTTGAGTTAGCGGCACACAAGTTCAACACGCACACAGACGGACAGCCTCATTCACAGGAGATTAGTGGCGACAACATCACACTCTCCTCGGGCTATAACTCACAAAGCGCAGACCCTTCTGAAAGGCCACGGGACGAGGGGGAAGATTTGAGACAGGAAGGGGAGGATGAGGAGGAGAGGAAGAGAGAAATGAGGGTAGAAAGGAAGTAAAGATGTCTGGATTTCAGTTCTTCGGACAAGATTTGTCTCATGCTAGTCTCAGTCGGTAATGATCAACATGACCGATTAAGAAGGCCTTATAGGTGCACTAACTTCTGTTTAGGGTTTGCTGCCTGACCCTACTTTGACATAAATAGACGCCTCTGGCATGGATACAAAAGCCAGTGTTATTTTAGCATGATTTATATGCTATAATAGTAATTATGTATAGGAGCTTATGTAACTTTTAGTTTATTTACACTATCTGTAAAATAGGGTAAAATGTATTGTGCCAATATGATGGAATATTCCATATTGCTTATTCACAGGTGTTTTCCCTGTTTTAAATTAAGTATTGTATTGTGTTTTAGGGTTACAGAAAATGACTAGTACCTTTTCCATTTTTATTTGGATTTTTCTTACAGTTTACTATAAGAGAAAAACCTTTTTTCTTTTTTTTACAGTGCAACCAGAGTTACTTTAAAGGGTTAGTTCTTCCAAAAATGAAAATTCTCTAATCTTTTACTCACCCTCATATTGTTCCCATATGACGTTCTTCCACTCTGTGGAACACAAAAGTAGATGTTTTGCAGAATATTCAGATCACCTTTTTCTGTGGAGTAAAAGTAAATGAGGTTGTCAAGCTCCAAAAGAACAAAATGCACCATAAGGGGCTGTTCACACACAACACATTTTTCCATTCCACTGCCCTACTTTTCCATTGTTTCTTAATGTAAACGTGCTAGACGAATGCGTTTAAACAGTGTGCTCACGTCTTTTGCATTGTCTCGTGCACGACTTCTAAAGTGGCGTTCTCATAACACAAAGCTAAAATGATTTCTACTTTTAAAAATCGGGTCTCTAGACCTTGCCACAAAAATGTGTTCTGTGTGAATGAATGGCCCTTAAAAGTAATCCACATGACTTTCTTGTGCACCATGTTGTAAGATAACAGGATAGCAAAAATAGATAGGATTTTAGAGCAAATAAAAACTTTTCTATATGTTCCTCACAAAAATTGAGACATCTCAGTACTTGTCCTCATTCTGTTTCTTCCACACAAGAAAGAAAATCATATTCAACGACATTAAGTCGAGTAAACGATGACAGAGAACAAGTCAGAAATTGCAAATGTCCCAATCTGGGAATTCTCCTTCTAATTCTTCAGTTTCTTTTCTTCTTTCTGGCTCTGTTTCTTCACTGAGTAAACTCCACAAACCTTAAGAGACGTCTGGCAAGGAAACAAAACTTTGCTATTAGTTTTCCCTTAAAACTATGTCTGGGTGAAGTGGAATAAGTTTACCCCCAGGGCTTGGCGAGGGTCTATTACTCTCGGCTCTGAGAACGTTACCTTACGGACCACCAGCGTTGCCATGGGAATAATCCCAGCAGACAAAAGGGAGGGATCAGAAGGGGAAATCAATGCCGTCGGGCTTTGTGGTTGGCTGGAATAGAGATCAGTCATACGTACTCCGGGTCACGAGGTCAGAGGCATCGATCATGGCTTCCGAAAAGAGCGTGCACCATCTGAAAAGAGGAGAGAAGAAGGGAGGAGCGGAGGAAACATCTTCGCCTGTGTTAATGGAGGGATGAATCATCTTTGGCCTATTTCAAGTCATCATATACAAATGCAACAATAATTAGTTCCTGTAGTTTGAAAGACCAAACGCAGCTGTAGATGAGCCATTCAATGTTTCTGTGTGTATGCGCATGTTCAACTATGACAGAAGAGTTACACGACAGAATCCATATCATGTCAATTTATCCAGAGCCCAGTTCACGGGATTAAGAAATAGTTCTTTCTTTTAAAAAGTAGATTTTTGTTTGTTTTTCATGGTTTTTCTGTGCAAAAGTCACTAAGATGATGCCAGGGCATTTGTAAGCTGTTTCTAATGTTTTGCTATGTGGTTGCTCAATTATATACAACTTGCATCTCTCCTCTATAAAACTTTTTCCAACCTCTTTTGTCATATGAAAAACAAAAAAAGAGTGTTATTTATTGTTCATATCTGTGGCAAAAACAGCAAGGATTGAGTTACACTGTGTTAAAGCTAAAGTTTAGTTTTAGTATTAAGGGTTTATTTAAATCCATAATCATGAGGAATAGTAACAGTGATGCTTGTCTTAGCAAGCAAAACTAATAATGAAAACAAAATGTTTATTTACTTTCCTAATCATTGGTTTCCATCCAGGCATCCAGCAGCTGTTTTCCTTATGTAGAGGTGCAATAAGGTTTTTCTAGATTGGCTTCAGCTGCCAACACTTGACTCACTTTATAACCAGAATGCATTGGTCTGGGAGTTTTGCCACCTTGAGGCCCCCAGCAAACACAATTTAGTGAAGCTTGACCTGCTCTCCGCATGTTTTCAGCCCATTTAAACAATTACTCAAATGATTAATTTGACTCACATGCATCTTTTGTCTATAGTTGCACATGGCCATTTCGTCTATTAGAGTTTATCGCGGTGTCAAAGAATGTAAGTGCTTTTATTTCTAGCTCCCACAGAATGAATTTAAGTTGTAAAACTACTTGTATATGATTTTGCACATGTGGTTTTACACCCAAATGTGACATGTAGTGTAAGATATGTAATGTTTGATTTAAAAAGTGTTGTGTATAAAAATTTTGTCCTATTACACACCCAAATACACACATAGAGGAAAAAAATCTTAGTCACTTTGATATCAAAATTGACAATTCTTACTGTATTATGGAACATTCCAATGCTGATTTTTTTTTATTCATGTGCCCATCTCTTATGACATGTTTACTGGCTTGAGGGCGAGGGCAACCTGTCACTCACATGAGATTGACCAATAGCAAACCACCATCCAATCAATTCCCCATGGACAGAATCAAGTCCCGCCCTACATTGTTCTTATTCGAGAAGCAGTTTCACTCGGACATACATTACAGGTGGGAAGAAAAGACTATCACAGCTTACATTTAATGCTGACTTTAACAAAGCTAAAGCTTAAAGGGTTAGTTCACCCAAAAATGAAAAATCTGTCAGTATTTACTCACCCTCATGTTGTTCCAACCCCGTAAGACCTTCGTTCATCTTCGGAACACAAATTAAGATATTTTTGATGAAATCTGAGAGCTGGATCACTCCTCCATACTAGTCCATAGGCTTCTTCAGGGATTGAACTTGCAGGCCCCGAAAAGTTATTAAAGATATCGTTAAAATAGTCCAAGTGACTACAGTGGCTCAATCTTAAGTTTATCAAACGATGAGAATACTTTTTGTGCGTAAAAAAAAACTAAAATAACGACTTTATTTCAACAATTCATTTCCTTCTCTGTGGGCCTCGAGTCAGTTCACTAGTATAATATCGTAAGCTTCTGTTGTTGTACGTCACATGCATCACCCCCATGACCAGCGTCGGCCAATAGTGAGCCTACGTGTGACGTAGCTCTACGCTATTACACTAAGTTAACTGACTTAGTTTATCCCACAGAGAAGAATGAATAGTTGAAATAAAGTTGTTATTGTTGTTTGTTTTTGCGCACAAAAAGTATCGTCGTTTGATAAACTTAAGATTGACCCACTTGGACTATTTTAACAATGTCTTTAATAACTTTTCGGGGCCTGCAAGTTCAATCCCTGAAGAAGCCTATGGAGGAGTGATCCAGCTCTCAGATTTCATCAAAAATATCTTAATTCGTGTTCCGAAGATGAACAAAGGTCTTACTGGGTTGGAACAACATGAGGGTGAGCAAATACTGACAAAATTTTCATTTCTGGGTGAACTATCCCTTTAACTTACTTACAAAGTTTTGATTTTTTTGTGCAATAAAATATTTGGCAACCTAAAAGTGAACCCAATGAACCAGCTGTCAATATGATGGTACCCTGCTTTATAAGCTGACCTTGCTGAATGGCAGCAGGCAAAACACTGGAAGAGATCTTCCCTATTGTCTGTCATTGCCTCAAAATCAAAAAGAAAAAATTTTTTTACCCAAAAATAGTTTGCAAATGACAGACACACACACTCATTATATCAGTTTCTGTTCTCAGTTTTGAACACTGATCCTGGCGTTTGTAGCAGGTCACTCTGGCCACAGAGTTTGTGGGCTGCTTATGCTGTTAAAGTAAGACGATTTTGCTCTATCCTGACAAATGAGCTGGAAACCACAGTCAGAAGCAATGTGTCAAATGTGTGTTTGGAGGACGTTCATTCATCCATTTCCAAGAAAATCTGAGGCTTAAGACTATGAGACTCAGTGTACAGAGGTTGAGCCGTTTGAATGATCAGACACTGCAATTCGGTTTCTGTTCCAATCATATAATTACTACAGAACCAAAACACATGCACAAACAACAGTTCCTCTTCATATACACAATATCTTCCCGTTGCATTACAGTTAAAAGGAGAAATGTAACTTTTTTAACAAAGCCCCGTTTTTGTTTTGATCAATGTTTTCTAAATAGTCCTTTGACGTTGGAATACTTTTCTAGGTTGATGAATTTCTAGTTATTCGCAATTCCTGCAACTGGAATTTGCTCCATGTAAACAGTCCATTTCTGGTATACTTGCAGATATCATGCAAAAGTTACCGGGTTTACAGGCATTATGTGGTCAGGACACTTAAGTTGAACTTTACATAGCAAGCGATATTATCACGCTAGTCTCATGAATGCCTAAGTATTGAGGCTATACTTTTTAAGCAGTGTGTATTTTAAGGTTTATGCACTGTCCTGTTTGCTTCATTTTAAGTGCCTTACTGTAAATTCAATCTTTGCATAATTGTTTTTCTCTAGTAATTGACATTATGCCACTGCTCTGAGAAGACCAAGAACAATCAGAAACCAACAGTGCCACCCAGTGATGAATCCTTCAAAAAGCCACTTATCAGCCAAATACATTAGATTCATTCTTTCAGACACACACAATTTACGGGTCCCAGGAAGTAAACCATAAACCATGTTTACGTTGAAATACCCATGTCATTATACACATTTGTGTCCTCATAAACCATGTATACACAAGAACACACACAAAAATGGGTCATTCTATAATTTAGGGTACATTTCCTGTCCACTGATAAAAATATTTTTCCCTAACAATTTTCTTTAGACCAATATTTTGTGCATCCAGTTTGCATTAATTTGCCTTTGCATACCTTAAATTACAGTTTTTGCAATGTCCACATTTTGGAGTGGGTCTCGAGATCAAAATAATGCATAAAAAAAATGTTAAAGTCAAGATCATCCATATTAAATTTATTTCTACAATCTAAATACCTTAGAAAAATAGATTGAGTTTAATTTAATTTTCTTTCAAATAAGAAAATATATTAATTTTTTTAAGTCCGCAAAACTCTGTCAACTATGTTACTACCTAAACACCCCCTGAAAACTAAAAAATGATTTATCCAAAACCATGTGACCAGCATCATGTGATGTCATTTTCTTGTGCTGTAGATATTTTGAACACATTATGGTAAATATCCTCTTAATTCCGTCAACTATGTTGAGTAATCTGTTATAATTTGCAATATTTTTATGATTTTATTTCAAATAAATATTAAAATGTTAGGTTAACCTGATCAAGAAAATAACATTTGGTTGGCCATACAAGGCCTGCCATTGAAACTGAGGCATAATGGTTATGTCATTGGTCAAGGCATAATGTCATTGTCAACTATGTTTTGACTGATTAGTTTACATCCACATGGACTGGAGTTTTGGATCTCATTCTTAAAACTATCAAAAGTAGATTTATGATTAAAAAAAAATTCTTGTCCTTTGTGAATTTTACATGTCTGCAAAAATGTTTGATTATTAGAAGTATTTTAAAATAAGCTCTGTACATATGGCAGAATAGACCAAAAACATTGAATATTTAAGTCATTTAAAGTGTAGCACTTAATCAGTGTACGTAGTGGCACTCAGTTTGTTCTTATCATAGTTGACAAACTCGCCAGGGTAAAAATAACTTTTTGTAATATCAAAATGGTGTTTAATGATTAAGCTTTGCAACTGGCAGATACGTTACACTGATAAAAACATATAAACTGAAACCAATAGCTTATTTATTGAGAAAGCATATTGTTTTTACACTTGATTGCTGATGTGAAATGTACCCTAAATTATAGAATGACAAATGAAAGGTCATTGAGCAATGAGCTCAATATATCTCAATATATCAATATAATAAAATATGTATATAAAACTTTGCTTTAAACATAAAACATTAAGAATGACAATCAATATATATAAGCGCTCTTTCTCTCTCACACACACACACGCACTCACACAAATTACAGTTATAAAGTGTGTTAAGTTGTTTCCAACAAGGCACAAGTGCCATGATTCAAGTGTTCATGTGCGCTTTGATATGCTCAAGTTATATTTGTACTCCTTGGCAAGTGTTCATTGGCGAAGCTGCTTTTGTAATGAAGAAATGTATGGACAGGGTGTTTGAATGGCAATTTAGAAAATAGTTTTTTTCTTTGGTGAGAAGAAATAATTCCCAAAAAATTATTTTGCATTTGTTATATGGCAGTTTATGATTAAATGTTCCTCAGGTCTCTCAGTGTGTATGAAAAAAAATAAAAATAAAATAAAAACAGAAAAAAGATTGAGAGTGATTTTTTTCAAAAGCATATCCCCTCCATCTCCACACTGACCTCCAACCGCCAATGTGGCAAGAACCATGTCCTCCAAAGGACTTGGATCAGTCTACATGTTCACTGATAATTGTTGTTAGATATCAGAGTCTGGGCAGTCTTCCTCAGTGCTGAGGAAGGGCGGGCTTGTGTCTGTCGTGCCGTAGGATTGCCGAGTGCTGAACTCATCAGAAGACTCGGACAATGCGTCTGGGTTCAGAACTTTAGGAAGATACGCCTAAGTAGAGTAAGAAAGATGGAGAGAGAGATTTTGGTAATTATGAAATCTATCAATTGAAAACAAAATTTGTGATAATGTTTAATGTAAAAATGTGAAACTTGCCGATGCAGATGAAGAAGATGATGCAGCGTCTTCATCTTCCTCCTTAATCTGAATCACAGACATACACAATTACATATATGCATTTTGCAGATGTTTTTATCCAAAGCGACTTACAGTAGAGGATCATCGGCAATACATCACAGATCAAACAATATTTCTAGCATACAATGCCAGGTTTATAAGAAATCTGGATTTGGAAACAGATAATTGGAGAAAAGTAGAGATAAACAAAAAAGATTTTGTGTGTGTGTAAGTGATTTAAATTGGTTTAAATGATTATGGCTTAAATGGGGGTGGTTATATCATAAACTATTAAATTATGGTAAAACTATAACAATTATAACAACAGTGGCATTTTAAAGTCGGACAAAACTCTGATGCAGAACAAAGCAGCTTACGTTGTAGTTGTGGGGACTGAGGTATTTGAAGTGTCCAAAGCAAGTGTAGCTTATACAGATAAAGATTGTGACGCACAGAACCACTAGTGTGAACAGTGACGTGACCGCCATGAAGCCTGTGAGGACACAGTCAACATATATAAACACACACTATATGAATCAAACAAAATAATACAATAAACAAAATGCCTGAGAAACACTGATTTAATCAGCCAATTAGTGGACGTTACCTGTCCTGAGCACAGAGAAAAAATAAAGCCACATCAGGCATATGATTGGTGCAGCCAACGCTTGATTGACAGCTCCCAGGTGAACTTGTCGGTCAAGGCGGGCGGGCAGGTAAGCGAAGTACAGGTTGTGTTTGTCCACCAGGTGTTTCAGCAACAAGTACAGCAGACCTGCAAACATTGTCTGTTTTAATGTAATGTTACACACACTAATAATGTGTACAAGCCCTTGAGGAAAGAAGTCAGACCGAATGGGACAATGACAGGACAGGTGATGCTGTACGCCATGATGACCGTGAACACACACAGAGTCCATCCGTACATCGCGCCGTACTGAAACTCGTACGCCTGATTCTACAGAGAGACAAGATTACAAGTGGATCAGAAACACATTCCTGTTAATTCTATTCAAATCAGTTTCAAGGGATAATCTGGCTTATTTTCAACCTAATGTCTATACAGCTTATTAGAAATATCAATGTTCAATTCAAATTAAAGTATAATAAAAAAATTAAAAGTACAAAAGGTTAAAAATACTTCTTTATTCTTTTTTATGCCACTTATTTTTAAATTTTTCTTTTAAAATTGTAAATAGATTAAATATTCAACACACAAAGATTTCGTAAACATATTTTGAAAAGATACCAGGGTTCTTTTAGTAAAAAACTTGTATTATTGGATGGATGGATGGATGGATGGATGGATGGATGAAATTACCTGTTTAACATATTTCCTCTCAGCAGCCGAATGTGCGAGTGCCAGACGCACAATGTAGAGTAGTAACCCTGGCAACCGCAGCAGCTCCATGCCTGTGCCCACCAGAGCTGCTGTGATCACGTAATTTACAAAGAACGCCCCCTGATCAGGTAAAAACACACACCTGAGACAGACAAAGAGAGGAGTCGGGAAGCCAAGCCATCGTTTTTTAGGTGCATGTCACAAAACTAATAAATCATTCTGATTTGAGCAAATACATTATGAGTATACTCACTCAAACCTCAGCTTTCCCACAGACTGCTTATCAAACAACCAGCGGAAAAACACGTCCAGACTGAGTGGAAAGAGAGCACATCTGTATACATGCTCACTTTGGGAACATTTTAGACCCACTATACACCAATCAAGAATTCATTTATGGTCATTTCATTGTGGGTCAAATTTAGCCCATTGATCACAGGTGGTTGCAGTTTTTTAGGACAAGGTTAACAATGGAATCGTTAAGTTAGACTGTAATCCACAACAGAGCAAAACATTTAATTTTTATTAAAGCTCCAGGTTTGCTGTGCTTGTAGGGCTGCAAAATTTGGCAATAAATTGTGATTATATGTCAATATGATTGTAATAATTAAAAAATTGGTAATATAACTATTGTAATACTTCACTGTAAAAAAAAATGTTTTGAGGAAAACTAAAAATCAACTACTACAACTAATAATAATATTAATAAAGATAACAATAATAAATAATAATAGTAGTTTGAAAACACTGAATCATGAGCTGCCCACGTGTAAATGAACAGTGCTCCTTCACTCTGAAAAAGGCAGCTCATATGCTTATTTAAAGGGCCTATATGCAGAATGCAGAAACCCTTGTCATTGGCAACATAGGTGGCCATTAAGTGAACTGCAGCCAACAACATATTGCTCGCATTCATGCACACATAACGTACAAGAGACTGAACATGATTCAATCCCCGGATATACTCACGCTAAAGTTGTTTTTCATTCTTCGCTTAGAACTAACTAAATTCTTTGCATTCTTCCTTAAAACGTAAAGTACAGCTCATTATCCTGAACATTGTATAAGCATTCATCCCATGAGTCATTGAACGGAAGAGAGGCTCTCGGGAGCACACGTAAATGTCAAATCTTTTGGATTTGTCCAACATAAAAATCAGTCTACAGGCTTTCATAGACAAACTAGGAAGTCAGGGAAGTCATGTTTTTGTAATTTTTGTTACAAGCGGTTCACATTTGGAATGAAAAAAGCGATTAATCCACCTGTTTCCGGGGGGCGCTACTGTAAAAAATTAAGTGGGTGCAACTTCCGGTCAGGCGGTGGAAGTAGCATACCAATGGTATTTTGTGTGCTTTTTAGCGAAGAGGCTAGGTGTTTTCTTTTTTTTCTGATCATTTTTTTACTATTTAAACTAAGTCGCAAACCTTTATGAGAGATGTCGTTACGGAGCTCATGGACAACATGTGCTAATTCAGTGGCCAATTTTAGTATAGCCTACAATTATCCCATTATACAAACATCTCCATGTTTTCGGTGCTGATGCAGACGTGTTCGTGTAACATGTAAGGGTGGCGCTGCCAATAAAACACCTAAAAGCTGTCACAAAGAACCAGCAAAAGTAATGATTATGAATATGTAAAATATAGCAATGATATATTTTAATTAGGCAATTTATTAATAAACAAGTGTTTTCTGTGTCGATGCTGACTCGCGATCTTCACAGTAGTGAACGCGCCGGAGAAAAATGCACATTTCATACGGATTACGTAGTTTTCTTTCGTTTTGAATTGTTCCGTTTAAGATTTCATGCGTTCTGTAGAAATAAAGATGTATTTCTCAGGTCTGTAAGGCAAGTAGACTATGATGAGTTTCGGTTCATTTATGAGACGAGCTGCAGTTCAGGCGCCGCCGCCTCCGTGTGGTGATATTATTGTCTGCTATATTTACTTATTATTTATTAAATCCAGGTAATTTGTGGATGAAACATTGATTAAAATAAGATACAATTAATACAAAACAAAATTAACTTTAAAGAAAGGCTTAGTGCTTTCTGTTTGAGGTCTGTAAAAGTTTTAAAGCAGTCTTTTAGTAGGCTAACGCTTTTAGGGAACTCTCACGTCCGTAACATTGTTTTTTCATCATAAATGCGAACACGAAAAATAAAATAAAATGAATATTTTATTTTCTGTGGAGGGCCAACCCTTCTTCATCCAGTGGGTAGTATTACTTTAGGTTGCGCAGTGTAATTCACACATTTCACAGAATTACTAAAAAAAAAAATTGCCACCTAAAACTTTAAGATTTTTTTGTGTCACGTCCGTAACACATGTGTATTTCCCTCATATTAAATATAAAATGCATGCGTTATATTTTTCTAATGTCTGGACTCCTTTATTAATGGAGTATGATATATAAACAGATGTTTTAATATATTAAATGCATTTTTTGTGGTATTGTATAATGTTAACTTCAAATAATAGGCTACTAATAGTAATTTAAAGATATGCTATAGCCTATTGGATCTGGACGGGAAGGATAACTCAGGGAGTTGAAATTCTCCCTTCACACACCACGACACAGGTTCGTGGATCGATTTTGGTTTTATATCGCGTATGTTACAGCATATTTAACATGATCCTTTTTTTTATTATTATTTAGGAACAAACGAGGGTCTCTGTTTAAGAAACACCGGCTCGCAGCGGCAGGTTCCAGAGCACCGCAACGCATCTTCAAGTTTAGCCTAACCTCCGTTTTAACTGCCACAAGTTGATCTTCTAGTAATAAAGAATTCATCGTGGAAAAACACGCTGTATTTTTATTGCATTTTTAATTTATAAAAAGTTAAATAATAATGAATTTTTATATAAATATTAGTTTAGCCTATAACGTTAAGGTGATGATACACAGGGCAACTTTTTGACCAATGTTGCTGGGCAATCTTGCCGAACGATTGTTGCTTGGGCACTTTCCCATTGAAAATGGGCAATATATTTCTATCTGGATAATTTAGATCGGTTGTGGGCCCTGTGTCTCATCTGGTTGCCCGTTGACGGCAACATTGCCCATCAACATTGCTCAAAAAGTTGCCCTGTGTATCATCACCTTCAGTCAATCGTTAATTCTCCCGACGATCGACTAAGAAAATGTAATCGAATGCCCATCCCTAGTAGCCTAAGTTACTGCCATTTCACCCTTTTTTAATTTCGTTGAGGTTATGTTCCCACATCGTAAGCAAGTTTGGATCGCTAACGTTACATCTTGAATGACTGTCAACTGTTGAATGAATGAACGAGCGTCCCGTCAGGTCTCGCCTGTTTACTTCGAACCGGAAGAAACTAGTGGATACATGAAAATTATTACATATAGCCCCTTTAATTAAATAACATTAAATAATTGAAAATCACATTGAGCCATTTCGCAATTTCTGTTCTGTTAAATTTCACGCTTAATCGTGCAGCCCTAGCCCACAACCTAGTTTAGTTTTACTGTAAAAGTGTATGTATAGAAATACGGAGAAAGATTTAAAGAGCTTTTACCTGGTGAGGCCCAGTGACGGCAAAATCAACACCATGAAGATCAGAAATGTGTAGAGCTTGTACATCATGCTCATATTCTCACTAGACCTACACACACAGACAGACACGCATTATTGAGGTAACTTGTTTGAGTTTGAGTGTGTTTTTCTGTGTTGATGTCTACCTGGTCCAGTGAGATTCTCCCAGTGTAGAGTAATACACTATAGTGGGCAACAGGGCAGAGAAGGTCCACAGTAGAAGAGTGGGGAAGAACTGGCTGATAACGGCACTCTACAATAACAACAAACAGTCTTTACACCACTGAGCTCCATCCATGTGCACACATCATTATAAGTGCCGTGTTCAGCCACATACATTCAGATAGTGAATGGGCTTGGTGACATTAAACTTGTCCATGGTGCTGATGATGATGGAGGGTGTTGTGAGGAAGAAGAGGAGGAAGAAGAGTGCAACATTCAGCAGCACACAGCGTAGCCACCAACGCCACCCACGTAATGACAAATTCTCCCTTAAAGAGACAGAAGGTGAGATAATGATAAGCAGAATTATGAATTGATATTAGATGGTCGATAAAAAAGCAGGTTGTAACATTAATGATTTTGCTCCAAAAAAGGCATAATAGGACATACCAGTAAATATTATGAGGGTGAGGAGCGTAATACACTTTCCATTTGTGCACCCTCAGCTCTGCACTCTTAGAGGACGGCTGAGGCTCTCTGCCACACACACACTTGATTCCCCCGCCCACTTCTTCTCCGGCCACACCCCTTGTCCCACCTCCACACTCTATAGCATTGAAATCTTTCAGAATACTGTTAGGAAAGACAAAGGACATACGTTTAAAACCCAAGTGAGCTGAAATTATACTGGAAAATACATTAGAAACTACTTCTGTCTAAAATTATACTAATAAACAAGATTTCACAGATATAATTGCAGTTTGTTCAGCCTTATATTCTGGTAAAAATGTAAAACAATCTTATAAGCCAACATAAATATAATGCATAGTTTCCTTAAATGGGCAGTTGAGTCTGAGTGTGAATCACTTACTAAGCCGCCATGTACTCATTTTGGAGGGTGACAAATGCCATGCCCAGAGGATACAGCCTACTCTGCTTTAGTTTATCTTCCTCCTCAAGCAGAGCAGCTTCTTGTGAGCTGTAGAAATCTATAGCATCAACCTACTCACAAACACACACATTATTTAGATGCCAGAATCTTGAAAAGTCAAAACAAGGCCACTACTAATGATGGTCGTATTCACCTTTTCACACCCCTCACAGTGGCAGCAGCAGCACAGGTGGCTGCATGGGCGCGGGTTGATGACCTCACGGTGTCCCAGGCGATCGAGTATCTTACGGTAATGCTGCAGGTTGTTTTCTGCCCGTTTTCTGTTACAAAACATTACAATAAAAAATTACACAAACCAAACAATAAATGTTAGAACTATAAAAATATTAATGATCATACCAGGGTTATTACATTTGACTAAAATTAAAACCATTTAACAAATGTTGTTAATTCAAATAAAATAAAAAAGCTAGTAGCAAAAGAAGCGTTGCCAACTTTTATTTAGTTTAACTTGATGTACTAAAATAAATACCAAGTTCTGTCATGTAATTCTAGATGGAGCAGGCTGATGGATCCTTACGCAATCTACTAAAAATTACATAATTTACTATATGGCACAAGCTGATTGGTTCCAGTTTCAATTGCAGCCAATGAGCTTGCTGCTCAACATTTAAATAGTTGGTCAGTGTTTGCTGTAGCAGTTTGCAGCATGCTTTCCCACCCTCCACCTCCACCAGTATAGATCTGCTACAGGTAATTTAATTTATGCTATTTGTGCAGCAGCAGTCGATGGTCACAGCAGCGTGTCGTCATGTATGTATTGGTAGTAGCAAGTCTCTGTACTTGCTCTGCAGCAGCACAATAATCAACAGCAGCCGCAATCAGGGTTTTAAAACGAAAACTCAGAGCAGAATCAGCATTTTAATGTTTCTGTTCTGCATTCCTTCTGTAACATTACAGTTCCGAAAATGGTTTGATTAGAATTTTAAAAAAAACTGGCAAGTAACCTTTTTTTTGTCAATACTTTATACCAGACCTTATAGAACTTAGATAATAATAGAACTTTAAATCCTAATAGAATAGAACCTATTAGAACTTTATACTAGAGCTTATGACCAAACCTCGTAACTCCGGCAGATCCTCAAACTGTTGGCAAAACCTCATACAGTATAGCTCCATCTGATTTAATCGGGAATGAAGGGCTGCACAATTTCGAGACTGTCAATTTCGAGATTGTTTGCAGTGCAAGGGTAAATAAAGAACTGGTTCTTTGAAACTGGTTCTTCACAATGTTTGCAATGGCTAGTGTTTTATGTATTTGAGGAACTGAGAAGAGTAGTCAGTCTGGTATTTGCCATCTAATCATAGTCAATACAGCCAATGGCCATAACTTCATCTTTTATATAATCAAGATTTTTGCCAAATTTATTAAACAACATGAAAAACTGAGCACCCACAAACAATCAACTTTGTAACCAGTAAGATGTTGAAAACATAATGCATGAACAAAATGCATCATTTGATTTAATTAATGGGGGATTGCCAATTAAACAGAACAATAAAATAATGTTATTAACCAGTTAATGGTAATTTTAAATTAGCGTTTCTTTTCATAACGATTAAACTGGACTGTTAAAATTTTGCTTGTTTCAGGTTTTTGTTTTCCAGGAGCCCTGTTAGCAATATCAGCAGCGTAGCATATCTATTAGAACAAATACATGAACATTTCCAAATCCATTAACATGCCAAACTCTTCCGAGAATTGCCATGATAGAACTAAAACTAAAATGATTACATATTTAAATGAAAACATATTTAAGAAAAAAAATTTAAATGACAAAAATACACAACAAAATAACTAAAACTTTAACATAATTAAAAAAAAATAAAAAATTTTTTTCAATTTCAATTATACTAAAATAACACTATTGTCTGTGAATATGTCCTATAAGATATTTGGACAACTAAAAATAATATTGGGTCAAATTTTCATTCTCACCTGTTTCTGTCCAGGTCAATCAGTTTGGCAACATCATAACACAAGTTAACTTCAGTCACTTGACAGGTAGGGTATGCCTCCCTGAAAACAAATATACATCAAGACATGTTAATACCTTAAAAGTTAACAGTGATTTCCGCATCAGTGGCACCAAGCAGAATTGCAAAAATAATGATAATTTGCTCAAACACACCCTCTGTCTACCTTTGCTCATACAAACAGGTACTACTGGCTCAACTCAAGCCATTGTTTGAACCAATCGGTCACTCAAATGAACATTCCATTTGCTGCCAAATTTATATTGTTATTATTATTTACGAATTATCCATATCTGTAATGTTAATCAATTACTGTGATTGAACAATTGCTGACCAATAAGTATTTTGCTAAGTAGCTTGCTTTGAGATCCAACTGAGCCACCCACATTATGTAAACTGAGATCATACCTTACACACTGAATGGAACAAATAGCATGGAGATGGGATGTAAAAGATGTCTGGATGAATGGCTAAAAATAAAGAGATTGGAAAAGTCATCCCACTTACACAAAGTGAGTTTTTATACTCTCATCACTGGCTGCAGTGGGTATAGACCTCACAAACAGGGTGTTTCTGGCCTATGGAAAAATACACCAGGGTTAGACTGACACTAACCAGCATATATGTGTGTGTGTGAGAGAGAAATGTCAGGATGACTTACTATCTCTCTCTTGGTTCCCTTCATTTTAGAGGTGTGACGTCTCAGCAGGGCCACCGTGATCATGAGATATAGAACTGCAAATACAGTGTGCAGCCAAAGCAGCTTATCACTGCGAAGACATCATATAAAATACAGTTCAAATAGACACACACACACACACACACACAGATACCTGCAGTCATGTGTGCATAGAAACATACGGTACATACCCCTGCTTAAGATTCCCTATGGTGGTTCTCCCAAAACTGTATGGATCATTGCCTGAAACACAGTTATAGGTACTGTAAGTCTTTTTGCCTTCAGCAGAAACTGAAACACACGACTAAGAAAAGGAATTTGAAAAGATTTCATAAAATGACATTATTTGAAATTATAAACCACTACCACCCTGGTGAGGGGCCAAAAAATCCAACATATTAAGGCGTCATAAACACAGTGCCTGTTCCAAACAGAATGCAGCAAAATTATGCAATATTAAAAGAAGATTTTTTTTTTGTCATAATTCACCTTTTTTAATTAAAAAAAAGTATTTGATAATTTTTGAAGACGAATATTAAATTTTTGCAAACATTATATTATACTATATTAAAAGAATATAAAAATGAATGCCCTTTCATCTTGAATAAAGAAAGAAAAAAATCTAGAAAACTGTCCATGGTTACATTTTATATTTCAAATCGGTAATAAAATTAAATAAATATATAAATCATCATATTATATTAATTCAATTTATAAATATAGACATTTTATATAAAAATGTCAAAAACATATTTGACTACAGTCGCCCAATTTCTCCTATTAATTTTTCTAATTCAGCGTCTCTGTTATTAGTCAAATCCCTGCCTTAAAGAGTAGCTGAGTACCTCTCTAAACAGTGAACAGTGAGGCAGCTCACTAGGGTTTATAGCCAAGCTACTGTATGAAGCATTCTTGAGTGAGACTATATTGAATTTTTTTGTAATTGCATGAGCGAGCTACCCAGCAGGTCCCCGGACAGGTTGACTGGTAGGATGACGGACACAGACAGCACACAGATGAGCGAGAGCAGGGTGACCAAGTGCTTCTGAAATGACAGATAATGTACTGCATCCACCCCACATCTCTCCTGGACTGTAGTCTCACTGCGCACACAAACAAACACAGATCAGTTTCACTTCAACGTTTATTTTACTAATACCCATGTGCACTTTTCTATTTAAATAAGGAATAAGTGACAATATCAACAGGCAAAAGCTTTCCGGGTATAAACAAAACCACACTTACTCCATTTTGACGATAAAGGTGACCCAAGAGCAGCAACCCTACAGGAAATGAGGAAGATGTTGATGATGTCATGAATGATGTCATAATGAGGATGATGGGTTATAAACTCACCTTCTCATAGTCAGGCTCCTCAATGGACATGGATGATGTCATTCTACGGTAATGTCGTTTACTGAAGTCTCTGAAATGGCAACAATGGTTTCATAATAATTTTTTAAAAATACTAACATTGGCTAGTTTAAAGATTAATTTTACAATACATTTTTGTTCCCTATAGTAATAGTATGGCACAGTATGTTTCCATTGCAACAAGTACTGCCTTCATGTCACATACCCTTCAGTCTCTGTAACAAGAGCGAGTCTCCCATAATCCCACAGTCTCCTTCTGATCACAGTGAAGAACAATAGCAGCACCTGCAGGATTATACACAGCTTTGTGTGGTTTGATTGGTTGGTGCCTATTAATTGGATGGCGCAAACAGCGCAAGTCAATAGAATCCCAACTAACTCCATAACTTACCAGGAAGACTATAAAATCGAGCAGCAGAACGATGGGCACACCTCCGAAATTCACCCCCTTCAGCACAGTGCTCTGCGTGGCACTGAAACAGCTACTGTTGTCCACATGGGCAGTGCCATTATCCACCGGCACGGAGAGCTGCCCCCACCATGTGGAGGCCATCTGGAGGAGAAACAGATACAAATGATACAAGGATTTCTTTTCAGGGCACACAAACAGCTTTTCTGCTGCTTCTGAAAAGATCTGTTTCGGTGGCACATATGCCATCAACATCCCAGGTGACTATTGTTTGTTTGTTTACCATCATTTAAACAGACAAGTCGGTTTTCTTATTTACAATGACCCATGGCAGGAAAAGAAACATCCTCCTGCAATGATGTCCAGAGGGTATAATTGTTTTTATGACCCTACAAGTTTCATTAAACCATCATTAAATATGAGGGAAGAACAAAAAACTAAACTTGGTTAAGGTCTTTATATGACAAAATTATTTGGCAAAAAAGGCAAACTACAACTACAGGTTTGATTTAACTGTGCAAAAAAAAAAATGCATAGAAAAACAAAAAGCTCACAGGAAAAAGCATATATTGACTACAACATAATCAGTTATTAATATTTCATTGGTTCTTTCTTGTTTTTGCATGCGTTCAATTTCTTAGTATGACAGCCTGGCCAAAAATGATGTCCGCTGTTTCATTGCGTTATTACAAATAAAACAATTGACTCCAAACACAACTACGTAATAGGATTACAAATCTTTGAACTCATTTTTATTAATATTTAAATAAAGGCTGAAGATGTCAATTTTCCAAGTCCGGGCATGACTTTTGGCTACTGGTGTACATACATTACATTCAGAGACATATACAAAAAAAACCCACAAAAAAATTGTAAAACATCTAAAACAATTGCAGCAGTTGTTCAAAGCACTAATGACCAATTGTGTAAAAGATTAAACAAATATATGCATACATTTTCTATCATTTCTGTAAACTATTCCAGTCAGTAGGGCAGCAAAATTAAAAAGCTTTCTTCTAGGAACATTGAGAAGATTACTTTATCTAGTGTGGTTCGTTACAGGTTGGTTTCGAACACTATTTTGAAGGAAAGCTGGTGTAAGTCCGAACAAAGTTCTAAAAATGAATATACAGTATACCAACTATACTATTACTCTATGAATAGATCACAGCTTTCCATCTCATTCTCAGTCATACCATCACTGGTACCGCCACATGAGATTCCATTCAGTGTTGTGAATGGCAAATCAGTACAAGGATGTGAAATGTCACATGCATTTCAGTTCAAACTCTAGAGGGAGTCCTTTATAACTGTATTGCAAACAAAACAGAATTACACAATGGTCTGGATCAGGGGATTTCAAACCTTTCCTGAGATTTGAAAACCCCTTGGTCTAGATCACATGACTATGTTCCATTTACACAAAAACAGGTTTGGAGGGCTTTGTGAACATGATAATGCTGTAAAGTGCTGTAAATTGTGGATTACTTGTGACTGTATTGAAGATAAACGTTTGAACCTTATGTTGTCATTTGATATCACAATGACTCAATGTACTGCCATTATATGCTACAAGAATGTGTTATTTAAGACAGGATCATAATATAACCACTGGCTCCACAAATAGCCTAAGTCATAATCTAACCCCTTTTTCACTCCACCCTGTGTCTGTGGGCCTCCTACAGATCCTCTTCTGCTTTTTTCACTTGGTCAGGTGACTAATGTTTAAATCAAGGAATATAATCACATCTCATTACATACTGCTCTGCGTTTTCACTGTCCGGTGGTCATGCATAAGAGTTTTACTCACTCTGAAGTGGCTCTGAAAAAAGAAATCAGATTGTGTCACACAAAACATAATTTATTAAATCAGGAAAATGAAATAGAGTAAAGATATTAAGTCAAAATTAAGTGAGTTTATGCTTAAAAATTGGGGAAAAAATCTGTCAGTGAGGTAAGAAAAATCTTGTTTGTCCCTTTGAATTAAATTTATGTTTTGTTTTAATCAAAATAAGAATGTATCTTGATTTAAAGGGGTCATCGGATGCAAAATTCACTTTTATATGGTGTTTTCATATAAATGTGTTTTTGCAGTGAATGGACACAACTACCATACAATGAAAAAAAATCCATTCACACTGTTTTATCCTCAAAAAGCCTAAACACACTCAATAATCAAGCCGTTTGGATTTTCTGAGCAATATGATATTGCTCATGGTCCGCCCACGACCACTGATGGACTGTCCCGTATTAGCATATTTCCGCCCTCAGTTATTTGTATACGTCAACCAAGGCAGCACTTTACATGTCTTGTGTGGACACGTCCCATGGAAGAGAGGAGTGGTGTAAGTAGTTGCTCATTATCATTTAAAGAGACATGCACCAAAACGGGTCGCTGTGAACAGAGCTGTTTTTGAGGAGGTAAAAAAGGTGTTGTTTTACACAACCATTGAGGAATTTTAACCAAAGTATGTTACAAACTTTACATGAAGACCCTAAAGAATCATACCAACATGTGGAAAATGGCCATCCAATGACCCCTTTAAGAATATTTAGATATTGTTACTGGAAAAAAGACAAAATTACTGAATACAAAAATATAGTGTAGCTATTTGTAGCTACCTCCAGAACACTTTACAGTACCAAGTCACACTCCTACAGTATGCGTCAAATAACAAAGACAGAAGTGAGAAATTCTTTGGTTTGCTATGTGTCTGAGTGAACTTTGAAATCCCACAGATGTGAAAGCAAAACATATCAGCAGAGATTTAAATTTTAGAAACATAATTTCATCTAATGTAATGATGCATAATGCATGATTCTACTTCTTACATTAACTTCTTATAGGTCTGGTTTCACAGACATGCTTATATTAAGCCGGGATTAATCTTAAATTAAATTAGTAAATTTCAATTGTTTTTTTAAACATGCTTTAGAAAAAGACAATGTGCATCTTGAGACAAAACAATGGCACGGACATATTTTAAGATATGTCAGTTAAGTTAAGACAGCTCAAACATCATGCATTTTAGTCTGGGACTAGGCTTGTCTGTGTAACTGGGGGAATAGTGTAGGCCTATTAGTGTCATGTCATAGTTTAGCAACAATTTGCATGACTGAAACCAACTTCTGTATGATGTGGAAACTTACTGTTGCCAAACTGACAGCTGATATCAGAACTGTCGGAACTACGCTGGTTGAGTATAAAGCCAAAAACGGGTAGCTTTACTAACTAGCAACTAAACTAAATGTAGTTAGACTCATGTTAGCATGTAAACACACCTTAGTATAAACACACACCAAAACAAACAAAAACGTGCCACTAAATTCATACATCGACATGCTGTGAGTGACGTTAAGACGCATCTGTATACCGGCTGGACAAACTTACCTTCATTAACCGAAAGCTTTAGTGACTCTTTCTCCACTTTGGTAAATAAAACATGTTATGAAACAAAAACATACCTCGGTTGAATTGTTCACCTTCTGAGTTGTCCAAAAACGGTCGTATTGTCAACTGAGCTGAGATTAAACTAAACGAAACTTTACAATGACTCATATCCGCACATGCGCAGATACACTAATTTCCGCCCAGTGTCTCATTACAACACTCTGTACAAAAGCACACTTTTAATTTTTTTTAATTAATTGTCATTGTATAGGATACAATTCACAATCAACCTGGAGAAATTAATGCATTATTTAAAGAAATATTAATAAAAAGCAGATCATAAAAGTCCCGCAGTGCAGAGGTTGCATTAACAAATATGGTAAATAAATGTAAAAAATAATTTAAGAAAAATAAACCAAATAAATCATAAATAAAATAATAGTATTTTATCTATTCACAACCATTATAACTATGCTTAGGCATTCTCTAATATCATGATAATTAAGTCAATTGATCAATTTAATTTAGTGAAATCAGTCAAAGTTGATTTTTCTAAACAAAACAGCATTCAGCAGCAATTGCTGGTAATGAAGTGTTATTTCTTTCAGCTCCAGAGAGACAAAATAAAATAGAAACAAAATATCAGAAGTCTTAATTTTTTAAATATTAAAAATCTAAAACCGATAGACGGGAGAAACAATAGGCTATATGCCCATACTATAAAGATAAATATATATAAAAGTAACAATGAAAAATATATCAGTAGTGAAATAAAATATGCTATGTGCAATGCAAGGTAAATGTTATCAGATTGCTTTCAGGTGTTGAAAATAGGCAAAAATTTCCAAACAGTGTCTGATTTAATTGGTGCATCCACACATTTGGCTTAAATAGATTATCCCAGCCCTGGAGGTGGGGGGGAAGAGAGAGATGAAGAGAGTCTTTGAGCTTTTACAGTGAATCCCAAGTGATTGACAGGGCGGCGATATCCGTCCAATATCATCCAGCTCACGTTCTCATTCCCCTCTGCGTGCCCCTCTGTGACACCATCTGACGCAGGAATTAACCCCCGCTGCAGGCTGGAGAAGGGCGACAGGTTCCCTAATCAGCGGCTGATTGCGGTGGCGGCGCTCGGGGAGAGAGCTGTTGTGATTGGGGGTATGGAGGCTTTGATTGTTTTCAGTCAGCCTGACAGCTGAGGAATACGGCTTCTAATCAGCGTAGTCAAGAAACTGGCATGAGTGGCAAATGAACAGTCAAAGTCTACACATACACACATTCTCATTTAGATGTTTTGTTTGGTTAGACTATAGGCTACTGTAAATAGAGTGTGGAGCATTGATCTATAGTTCTTTCTTTGCTGTAGGCCTACATTTCACTTACAACTCAGACTGGAGATTATTTTGGAGTAGAGTCATTTTTTATTTAAACAATGGTCAAATTGCAACATTCACCAGTTTTACCAGTGAATAGAAATGAGCCCTAAAAGGAATATTGTATCATATTTTGTTCTGTCATGTAGTGTAAATAGCTTTTACTGCACCCATTGATTTCTCTCCAATAGATGTTTACCCATAAATGAAGGGTGTTTGTGGAATAATGGTGTCTCTGCTTTTGCTTAAACGGTGTGCTTTTTGCCCAGGGTTGCCAGGTCTGCACAACAAAACTAATGCCAATGAAAAATAGCCCATAAGTAGCGAGCGCAATGACCACAAACACAAAATATGCCTTTCCCATACCTAAAAATACATATCCAGTCACTGTTATGCAAAATGAAAACCACTATACTGATCACAAAACTTGACATCTAGCTGCCGTTTTATCATTTAGAATATAAAATATTTCAATTCAAGCATTTCAGTCAAATATAATTTATACAATATGTATCAATATGTGGGAGGAATCAACCTGTGGCAAAAGTTAAAAAGTTTCCCAATTCCACAGGAAAACCACAGACTTGTCAACCCTGTTTTTGCCTAAAAATATTTCAAAGAGAGCAATAAAGCATAGTTGCAAACAAAAGTGGTTTCATTTTATTTAATGTTCTGCCAGAAGCAGGTAGAGAGTTGCCATATGATAGGAATACACAAAATCAAATCTAGTATCAGACACTTACTGGGATGTTTTTTCACCCAATTTCTGTATCCGTCATTCAGGAAACACATGCTGTTACTGTTGATCATGCAGCGCTTCACTGTCTTCAGTCAGTCACCACAACTTTCTGAGGTATCCCAATTTGCCTCTTCCCAAATGTTGACCTCATAGCCGATATCCAATTCTCCAGATTTGCTGAATTGATGCATCTCATTGAATCTAGTTTTTGTCAAGGCATCATTTAGCTGGAAAATATGACAATATATTTGCTTTTGAATATATGTCATTTGATTTTACAGAGAATAACAGAGGTGATTACTTAGGCTACTTCAGAGCGTTGGATATCAAAGCTTCCACAGCAGGTTTTTCAGGAACAGATGTCTTTAAGTACATTAGCGACAGACTTCACAGCCAGCACTATACTAAACACTGAACAAAGGTATATAGCTTTCATCAGGGTTACCCTTATTTCTTCAGGGCTTTTATTTAACTCTCCTCTTAGAAAGTGCTGCAGGATGAGGTCGTTTGGATGTGAATCAGGGTTTAGATCTACTGTAGATTATTCAGGTATACTTTATGAAATGAGATCCTGAAAAAAGGGTTATTCCAAGAATCCAACTTCATTCAGAGGACGGTTGTTTAGCACTTCGACTGACTTAGCCCAACTATCACCAGCGATCCAGATGCGTTGGGAGCCAGTTTCTCAAACAAAGAAAACATGTGGTGAGGTTTGGCAAAGGACACAATGACATTAACTCTTAGGGTGCTCTCGGTTTGTTTGAAAGTTTCATTGAGTTTTGAATCTAAGTTTTCATCATCACGAAAATGAGGTAGCACAATACGGTACGACACAATCATTTTCTGGATTTTGGCGTGCGCCTCAAGACGGTCCGTGGCGTAGCGTCTAAAATCTCCGTCTGTGGTTATTATGCCAATATGTCCAGCTGTGGTTGTCCAGAATTTAGGCGATTGCTTGAGTCTGGTGGTCATCTTCCAGCACAGTCCTCTTGAATATCAGAAAACAGGTTTTATTGCCCAAAACCTCAGCTGAATATATAAAACAACATTCTGAAACAATTAAACAAAACATATCTGTAGCATAAACCCTTTAGTGAGAAACCGCGCCACTGTGAAGGAAACCTCTCCTATTACAGCCTGAAACATTGAACTTTTGTCCTTGAAGACATCAGAGTGTTGTAGTGCAGTGGTCACATCAGAGCAAGTGTCTAGATCTTGTAGCCAAATGTGAGATTTTTCAACATTGAGGAGTTGTTGATGGCCTACACCCCTTTAATCATCAGGGATTGAATCAACCTGGATATGGTAAAACTGTCAGAAAAAAAAGAAGGGCTCAGAATCCAGCTTCTGGATGGATTGATTGATTGATTGATTGATTGATTGATTTAGTTTGATGGTTGCTGTAGAAATATTTCTTACTCTGAAGAACATCAATTGATTTGATATACATGCACACACAATGACCTCAAGTCTGTAATCACATCAACTGACCGTCACCGTATAGTTGCTGAGTCACTGCGACCAAAGACACAATGTCACAATATCAGACATAAAGACCAAACAGGCCAACATAAACCAGCATAGCTTCTGTTTTAAACCTGCTATTTGCATTTAATTTTATCACTTCATTTGATCAATCCATTTGTTATTTATTTAGAATGCATAGCCTATTTAAATTTATATAAGAACAGGTCAGCAAAGATTCAAAGGAATGAGGAAGATCAGTAAACAGGGTTTTCTCTTTTTTTATCACAGCTTATTGATATGTTCAATCTTTTTGCATAATTGGGAGAAAATACAGTAAAAGTAAGGGACATTTACCCTGAACATCACGTCTCATTTCCTCTCAAGCTGACACTTTTCCTTGGAAAGTACCTATACTTAAAAAAACTTTTAAAAGCTACGATGTAATGGAAAAACGCTACTCATGTGGTATCAGCGTATTGATGTGTACGATTAGGGGTCTTTGCTGTGGTGGAAACCATGTCGAGAGACAGTCTTAGGCCTAAAAAATAATAATAATAAACTTCTGTGGGGGAAAAATACTTCAGTGGAAGTAGATGTCGACGCTATTACTAATACTCACCGCTAGAGAGCAGCATTTTCCAGCCCTCGTCCCCCAAAACTGTGAAGAACTAGATATTTATTATTCCTCGAACAGTGAAGTCTTATTATGTCCTGTATATTTGCCAGTTTATGCCAGTCGTGGCATGTTTGCTATTTATTTTGATCCTGTCTGTAAGTAGGCTATCACTGTACAATTCTATCAACTTTATCATCACAATGTAACTGTTTATCAGCATTATTTGAGTTTCCAATTATGAGTTATAGAAGCCGTCTCATCCAGTGTTATCCTTCAATATGTGTATTTCAGTTAGTGTTTTTAATGTTTATAACGTGTGACATTTTGACAGTTGCTCCGTCAGAAACCTCCCCTCCCCTTCTGAATAACCTTGCCAGATTACCATACAATTATCATATCATTACAATCTCATTATTATACTGGAGCCTATGGAATTGGGTTTAAAATTGTTCTGTTTGTCATTTCATTCTACACTATTCAAATTTCTACAATGTGTGATACCTTAACTGGACATTAGGCTATTATGTCTATTTATATTTAAAAGAGCACTGATGTATAAATGGACATCTGGCCTGTTTATTGCCACTGGTTACTTAAGGAAGTGGTTTAATAATTATTAAATAATATCAGGGTCTATGTGTCGGTGTTAGGCCATCCAAGTGTATTAAACACCAGCAGGTGGTCTGATATCTCTTCAGTATGATAATTACTTCTCGTTGTCCACAGAAATCACCTGAAATCTACACTGTGATGGACCTAATCCGCAACTCTTTCCTGGATACAGTGAATCTACCTGGAAAACAGCAAACATTAGCGTCAATCATCCCATATCCTCCTCTCAAAGTTTCATATCATATAGCCTACATTAGATCATCTAAAGGGGTTTCATTTTGGGTGCTTCTCTCTCTCTCTCTCTGTTCTCCATTACAATATTAAAGAGAGTTTTACTTAAGCTTCTCTTCAAGGGTGGTCGTGAACTGAAATTTTCCCCAAAGTGCTCTAATCCATCACAAGGACAAGACCGGGCCGACCATCCATGCATCATTTTAGAGAGGATGAGGGAGGGCTGTGGGTGGGATGGAGAGAGCGAGGCAGCGCGGGTGGGTTTTTCTAACAGATCTCTGAGCTTTAGAATATCATAATTTAAACGCTGGACATAATTTGCCATAATCAATGAGAAACCCCACTCCCCTGCAGAGACATGTGCCTTTCTTTGGGTTGTTAAAGGCCTTTTCTGCGTGCTGAGTGTGTTTGACCACAAATGTATATCAATAGCTTGTATCCTAATGCATTCATTATGCTTATTATTTTCATGCAACGCAATCATCACTATTACTATTACTTATACTTAGAGTTAGGGATTTAAACAAACCACTATCCCAAAAAGTGGCTTTTTAAAGAGAGACGTTTTACTTGTCTAGACAATCCGACTTTGATGCATAGGAAAAATAGATACCTTAGAGATTTATGTCATAATAGAATGTCATAGAGACCCATTGTGAAAAAGAAGTGCTCTTAATTGTATTGAATGTGCACTTGTAGTGTATGGCACTACACACATCGTATAATACTAATGAAATTATTATTAAAGAGAGACTTAAAGAGAGAACACTTTCATGACAATGTTTCTAAACACACTTAAGTGCACTTTTAAGACAGGCAATTTGTAATAATGTCAAATTTAAAGTTTTAATTTGAAGTACATTTTAAAGTGCTGTCAAATCGATTAATCGCATCTAACATAAAAGTTTGTAAATACACTGTATGTGTGTATCTGTGTGTATTTATATATATTGTGTATGTGACTTTTTTTAAAGTATGCTATGACTACTTCTTTTTCACAAGGAAGCACCTAGCAAACAACCAGAATGTTACTACTTAGCAAAGTGCTAACAATCACTCTAAACACTTTAGCATCATGGCAGCAGCTTTCATACTGGCTATTATCTAAAAGTGAGATATCACTGCTCTGAATTAAGACTTTAAAGGGTTAGTTCACCCAAAAATGAAAATGATGTCATTAATGACTCACCCTCATGTCGCTCCAAGCCCGTAAGACCTCCGTTCATCTTCAGAACACAGTTTAAGATATTTTAGATTTAGTCCGAGAGCTTTCTGTCCCTCCATTGAAAATGTATGAACGGTATACTGTCCTTGTCCAGAAGACAATACAATGCTGAATAAAGTCCTAGTTTTTGTTATTTTTGGACCAAAATGTATTTCCGATGCTTCAAAACATTCTAACTAACCCACTGATGTCACATGGACTACTTTGATGATGTATTTATTCCCTTTCTGGACAAGGACAGTATACCGTTCATACATTTTCAATGGAGGGACAGAAAGCTCTCGGACTAAATCTAAAATATCTTAAACTGTGTTCTGAAGATGAACGGAGGTCTTACGGGCTTGGAGCGACATGAGGGTGAGTCATTAATGACATCATTTTAATTTTTGGGAACTAACCCTTTAAAGCCAATATGATTGACAGGTGTCATAATAACAGTCAGCTGCACTTGGCAATTCTCGCTCTCTGTTTGCAAAACATTAGCATTAAGGGAAAGGAGAGAAAGCCGTGCAAGATCAGGTCGCCGCGGTACAGATGTTTTAATTGCGTTTGTGTCAGTGTGAAACACGATTAGCGTTTCTGCTCATTAACGAGCTGATGGGCCCCTCGTTCCGACACCTCGCTAATGCGCTAACACACGAACACCTCACACATCACATTCAGATGCAAAGACTGAAACAGAATCTAATCAACAAGGACAGCAACACATACAGTTAACCGCTCCGCAGCAATTAGATGATCATTTGCTCAAGTCTTTGTGTCTCTGTGTATGCGTGAGTGTAATTACATAATGGATAGTTGAATAAAGCTGAATTTAGGGTGGTGAAGTTCTTTGGCCCCTGCCATGGTGAGACACCTCACCAGTTTGGGTTACAATTATGCTTTATGTGCAATTTGAATGTCATGCTATTGCTGTACTGAACGTGACCCCGTGAAGATCAGCCTGCCAACTTCCAGCTGTTTAGATGCAGATGATGGTGGCTCTTATGTCTCCAACTGATCAGTTATTCAGCCACCAGTACAACATCAACAGTAACACGCTTTTTCATTATCATCATATTTTTTATGTTACAATAATGTGAATTGTAATTGCTTCCGACTCTTTCTTTTGTCATGCTGTATTTTGGGAAGAAAATTCACTGTAGAAATTTTTTCTCAGGTGACAAGTGGTAACATCTAAACTAAAGGTGACAAGTATTTTCTGTACCAAACACAACACGCCTACTATCCATCTAGGTTGTTCAAGATCACTAATCTTGAATACTATTAAGGGTGGATATTATATGAATTGGCACACATTGAATTACTGTTTTTTTAAACAGTTTCCCTGGCAAAGACCTATCCCATCAAGCAACTTCCCCCTTGAGATGGCAGTAATGTGCAGCAGGGATGATGTAATTTTGTAGGCCAAAACCCAGAATCGATATTTCTGGTTCCATCGTCTCGAAGTCAATTGTTGTGTCCGAAATCGCATATAGCCAAGTAGGTTCTACATTTGGTTTGAAACTTACTTCGCAAGTGTTAAAAAGTATGTTCTATATAGTCTGTGAAGTATAAATGAGATTTGGACGTACTACATCTGCCATGTTGTCATTATCGTGTGACCTACATCGTCAGTTGTGTCACTTCACCTCCATTCACAAATCCTCTCCCATTGCCTATTGGGACATTAAAGTGTCTATCAAATGCACACTTCAGAATCTCGCCAGAGGTAGTAGTTCATCCAGGTACTTTTCACATACTGTTTTATGAATAGACTATTAATTTGGACATACTACTCAGCTCACATATGGTTTTCACCTACTATGGTATGGAAGTAAGCATATTCGGATGCAGTTAGAGGGGTCTTTAGAATGGGTTTTTGGTTAAATAGCCTTCCTGAAATAAGGTCAAGACATTTTCACGTTTTATTGTAGAAAATAAAATACTTCAGTAACTCGCCCTTTTTCAAAGCTTTTACTTGTCTTGACGTGTCTAAATGGGACTGTAGAGGTTGTCAGGGACATTACACATCACCAGCCGAACAGGTTGACTCATCTACTCACTGGTTGGCTTTCATAGCCTATCACACTCTTGCAAACAACTACAGTATAACTCGAACATTCAGGAAAAATGTTTTTGAACAAAGACTGAAAGAGTTGTCAGAAGCTAGTGATGGTGACGTTGAAGTCAGGCGACCTTAGAGTATTTTGTTAATAGAAGGCGATTGTATTTAGGTTTCAAAATTCATTGAAGTTGTGTTAATTTGTGAAGATAGTTTAGGACGCTGTTTTATTCGGATATACTTCACAAAAGGGGAGAAAATAAAATCATACTTTCCATTTCATGCTGACTTTAATTTATTTGGCCCATTACTTAAAATCTTATGGCCTATTCAGTTAACTAATTTTGCACTTTCAGATGACCAAAAAAAAAAAAGGTTGAGAACCTCTAAAGAAAGAGGCACATTGACGTTTTTAAAGTGTATGCTATGTCCCAAAATTAATAAATGACAAATGGTATGGTTTTATGTGTTATGCCCAGCATGTTATATATCACCGTGACATATTCTGCTGAAAATGATGACTGGCATTTTGCTGAATGAATCTCTCTTTTGTTCGGTCGCTATCGCATCGCTTGCACCAGATTATTCACTTTCTGTGTGTCAAGCACGAAAAGAAATAATACAAAGGAGCTCACAATAAGTAGATTTGCTTTGGTCTCCGGCCGTCGTATGTGTGTGCGTTGAGGCTGCAGCAGTGTGATACGGGTTGAACACACACTCTGAAGTGGACAGATATGAAGAATGACATTTAAAACGCCATACTGTTTGTCAGTGCGCTCTCTCGTTCTCAGACCCTCGCGCTGACTGAACGCCCCTCAGTGCGGCTGTCAATCACCGCCGTGTCAAACCTGCGAGGACGAGGCAGGTGTGTTTATACTGGCTGACGAAACTAAACAAAAAGCAAAAGACGCAAACAAGAAACGAGGAGAAAGATGAAGGGGCGAGAGTCATAAAACGGAGAGAATGTGTATCATAGAGACGGTGAGGAATCAAGAGAGACCTTAGCAGTCCTTCCCTCCTCCTTCTCTCTCTCTCTCTCTCTCTCTCTCTCTCTCTCTCTCTCTCTCTCGCTGTCTGTCTCTCACCTGCGTATCAGTCGTCTGTACCGTGTTTGATTGACAGCTTGGCAGAGATCAGTGTCGAGCTGATGTGAGGGTGGCAGACCTGGAAACGCAGTGAGAGGGTTTATCAGCTGCACGGAGAGAAAGAGAGAGAGAGAGCGAGGTGGGGGGAGTAAAGGGGGGCACACAGAGAAAGGAGTGTGAAAGAGCTACAGGGAAGGAGAAAACGATGAAGGGAGGAGAGAGAGTGGGGGGGAGGGTGGAGGGGGAGAGGGCTCTTTTACTGCCGGTCTAGAATGTGACTGGATTCTTAAACAGCTTTACAGAGAGTAAGAAACAGCAGCCACCAATTCATCAAACAAATACCTGCGCACACACACACACACACACATGAGTGAATGAAACTAAAACCGTACGACAAAAAATAAGAAATTATATTTTGGGAAAATTAATAATTCAGTCGATATGATTAGGTTGAAATGATTTTCTTTGCATTGTGACATTATATTAATAACAATTAAGCACACTATCCTTTTAAATTCTCATTACCATAATGAGTTTTTTTGTAATGTAATTTGCCATATTCTCAATAGATTATCATTACTTCTATACAGTAGTGATATAGTAGAAAATAAAATAAAAATAAGTAAATGGTCTTTTTAATTATGAATATAAAGGCAGTACAACTAATACTACCATGAGATATTAATAATTTACGTTAAATTACTTTAATAGTATATAATATTTTTTTGCATTACAATAATTCATTAGTTTTCTAAATTAATGAAAATGTCACATTGAATAAAATCATAATCATAATTTTCTGTAACAAAATAAAATGACTTAATTATTTGAATTTTGGTGTGAAATTATGCATATTCACATATAAGCAACTAGCCTATATAGAGAGAGAGAGAGAGTGAGACACACACACACACACACACACACACACACAAACAACATATAATTAAATAAATAATTTTTTGGAATATAAAGAGGAATTATCATGTTTTGCATGCACATGCCTGAAACATTCCTATAATAATAAATACACACATACCTGTTTCACATTCATTTTAAGTTCTTATGCTCAAATATGAAGGGTCCTTCCCTGACCATCAATGTGAGTCTGTTTTATGGACAATAAAAGCTTTAAACAGAAACACTATGTCTTTGCTTTAAATGGCTATGTTCCCCTTAAACGGCTGCTTTATCGTGAGTCGTAAAGGCTGTATAATTCAGCAGCATTTTACTGATGCTGCTCCTGGCACGCTGCCTGCCAGTCAACAAATGACGCTTGTGCCGTGAAGGCCGGAAGAGAGAGAGAGAGAGAGAGAGAGAGGAGAGAGAGACCCAGATGCCCTGCTGCACTGAATCACTAGCTGTGCTTAAACTCTGTGCAGTGAAACAAATTCCATTACAGAGACACACAAACCTCGAGTCGGGCCTTCCGCACTGCCAGAGTTTTGATAAGATTAGATCTCAGATGAAATTAGTGAAGAGTTATTTCTGTGCTCTGAAAACACATGATAACCAAAGGCACTGATATCATGAATATTTTGTGGAAGCCTATGAATAATAAGGATTTGATCATGAATATTCAATATTATTTCAGTACAGTAGTCTGGGTTCAAAAAAAACTTTAGAAGCTGTCGATTACCACAGAAAACGATTGTCATTTGTCCCTCAATTGGTAAATTGAACAAAAATCATATAAATGAAGTGTAAAACTAATAGTGTGATAAAATCACTTATCTCGTCCCTGCAACTCTTTCAGCTTATCTTATAGCCATGAAAGGCAAGTAAAGTAATGCAAATACCCACAGGAATTATGTCAGCAACACATAAATAGAAGTTCCTCTGCCAAGAATTAAATGTCTGTTGAATAATTTTTTACATTTACACTCACCAGCCTCTTTATTTGGTACACCTTGCTAGTACCGGGTTGGACTCCCTTTTGCCTTCAGAACTGCCTTAATTGTTTGTGGCATAGATTTATCAAAGTCACTTTTATCACCTTTCTTCAGCAGCTCGTCTTGTCCATGCCAAAAGAATGCATTGAGTTAAAGCCTCGTGATAGATGCATTAACAAGCAGTTGAACTGTACCTAATAAAGTGCCCGGTGAGTTATATATTTTATATATTTATATTTTATATGAACTACATTTAAGTTGTTTATTTTATCAGTTCATGCATTTCGGATCAAACCCTGACTGTTTTAGTCACAGGAACACCACTCCTATGGGGGTTTTCGCAATGATGCCAAAAAACATTTTTGGTTTCCCAAAAAATCTTTCAGTAGTTCTTCAAAGAATTTGTATATAACCTTTTTCCAATGTAAAGAACCTTTTGTGCAATGGAAATGTTCTATGGATGTTAACGGTTCTTCATGAAACCACTGAAGCCAATAAAGAACACTGAAATAAAAGTTTTTATAAACTGAGAAATGAGTCAAAATCGTTACTCAACTTCATTCACAGATGCTGTCAATACAGCTTGTTTTGAACTTGGAATATTCTTTTAATATCTGACAGTGATCTTAAACTATTTGTTATCATTTTTAAATGTAAATAATTTATATAATAACAAAAATTATATAATTTATAATTATATTTATATAATAATAATAACACCATTATTGTTCCAATAAAGGTATAAATAACATTTTTCATTTACTGTATACAATTAAAGAAAGGACCCGCTTCAAGCTTCTTTACCTTCTGTTTTCCCCTCACACTATCTCTCTACGCTTCTCCCTTCATCTATCCGCCATTCCTTCCATCAATCGCTCGTCTGTCACGCTGCAGGAGCACCCAATCTATCACGGGTTAGAGTTCGGGGGCACTGCGACTCCGAGCACTGGAGCGTTTCCTCCATCACACTCTCTCCTTCTCCTCCTCACTCACTAATAGGCAGGAGGAGTGAAGGGAGCAGGAGGTTGATGAACATTTTCAGTCAGTATTTAACGTTTAGCATTCCTGATGAATGCCAGGGCTGTTTTGTGAGCTTTACAATAATAAAAAAAAAGATGCACGCTGTCTTCCCTGGGGCAGTGGTAGACATTAAAACTCAAGACAAGTCATTACCCAGCATGCGTGGAGAGTAGGGCATGGGGGGATTGACTTTGGGCAAGTGGTCTTCGATAAGTCCTGCTCTTAAGATCTGAGGTTTTATGTGGGGTAGCAGTGGTGGGGGTCTATTTCTGGGGTATTTGTGATGTGTGCGCGTCCGTGTGTGTTTGTGTGTTGTTGAAATGAATGAGATATTGAGTCGCTCACCTCTTCTCTGCCCTCTGATTCCAAATTGAATTTGAGGGATCTTGTGGGTGGGACGGCCTTCTGCTACTCAAAGCCACATCAATTACTATTGGCTGGCGTGCAATTGATTTAGAAATCACACCGAATGCAGACGGGCAACATATATTATGTAAAGACACATACAATTGCACGTGCGCCGACATCTGTGACCTCACAAGAAGTTAAATGAGGATGTGCAGATAAGTATCTTAGTCTGCTCCTGTGGCATTTTTGAGAGGCAATCAATCAAACCTTCCAGATCCATCGATCACAATCAGGTGAGAAAAGGCCAAAGGCCACCAGAGGGTCGGGACCCAAGACGGTGACCCTTGATAGAAACCACAACCTCTAATTTACATCACGCCCCAGACAGGCGTATCAGTGACCTTAACCATGACCGTAACCATGACAATCAGGCCACTGTTGCCGTGGGAGGATAATCAGAGAGATGCTGGATTGTGCATCAGTGCCCACACACACACACCTGATGTGCACTGGATGCAGAGTTATGGGTAAATAGCCAGCCCATGCTCTACCCAGATCAACCATCTCTCTCACAGCCTTGACTACACACGTACTACTTGACAAAGCAGCCCATGGTACTAAAAACCTAAATATATATATATATATATACACCCAATTAAACCCAATTAAATACACTCCTACAAGAGAGAGAGACCAAAAACAGCACATTCCCATGATGCTTTGCTGCATTAACAGTCAATGGCTGTGTCCAAAAGAAGGCATGTGACTTGTTATCTAACTGCCCTATCAGGCAATGACTTTGCAGGCAGCGTTTGCGCACAATACCTCATGAAACTGCTTTCAGACTGACTTCTGAGGCAGCATAACGGTTTAATGATCTACAGCAAAATAGAGCGAGCTTTGGTAAGAAATGAACTCAAATTTAATTACTACAATAGAAATTTATCACCAGAAATTACATCAGAAGTGGAAAATGTTGGTCAAAAACATTTACACACAAACTGACCACCAACGGCAACTTTCAGATGCCATCTTTATTTTTTACTGTCACAGAATGGAAAGCACAGAATTGTGGGATATCAAAGGCAGTGAAGGATACATCTATGCTGCTTTCAAAAATCAATCAGATTAAGGTATCTCAGGAGACAGGAAGTGAGGCTAACATTGGATTGGGACATGCCTTGATGCCTTCCTACCTTGGAATCAGTCCTCTGAAGCTTTTCTAAGCTTTCCGATGCAGCCGATCAGAACTACTCAAAGACTTACATTTGGCCAATACCAAACAAATCAGAGTCAGAAACAGAATCTCAAATCTGAATCTCAAATAAAACTCAAAATCAGTGTCCACACTTGTTCTCTTGCTTATTTTGGTCCGGACCACAAAAGAAAATAATTAGTCCTGGTTCGCTTCAAATTTTTCTAATCTTTAAGCTGAAGATACAAAAAAAAAAAGGCTTTTAAAACCAATTTTGTGGCCAAACTTACTGAATTTAAAAAACAATGCTGTGTTCTGGGCTAAATGTGCTGGTTGTATGTGCATACATATGAGGGTACTTTTACTAGCTGAGAGCTGCATGAGAAATATGTAAAGGAGTCAAAACAGTGTCAAGAAATCCTCCATCACACACAAACAAAATTCTGCTGCTGCATCTTCGGTCTGTGTTGTTTCCGCCTGACAATGTGTTCCCATGAAAATGTATTCGCACCAAACAGGCCAAATGTGAACACACCCTTAATCAAAGGATCAAGATTCAAATCAGGAACAAAATTAGAATCAAGGCCTGTTCACACCAATGATGATAGCTATAACAATAACTAATACTATAATAATACTAATTCCATGATAATAGAGACATCCAAACCTCATAATAATAACAACACTAAGGAACAATATTATTGAAATCACTTTCAAAACTATTTTTTCTAGCTGATGAACTATAAAAAATATTGACAGCCAATCAGAATCCGTCCGATTTTAAAAAGCAACATAACTGCAGATAGAGCTTAGAATAACAGAATGTTATTGTTCGTTGGTGTGGATGCTCATATAGTTATCATTATAGTAATCTTTATAGATCATTTGTTTGAACAGTCAGGATCAGAATCTGAAAGTCAGAGTCAGAATCAAAACCAGGATCAAGATTAGAGTCTGAATAACATCTCTAAGAATCTGTATCGGAATCAGACACCTGAACCTAATAAAACATCAACTTTTATATTCATATATATGAATTTCAGCACAATAATACTCCAAGGATACTAGAACTTTAAAATAATAATTATGTTAGAATCAAAACATTAGAACTCTCCAAATGTATGAACATTCCAATTCTAGAACATAAAAGCAAGAATCTCAGCATCATTTCAGTTATTGTTCTAATGTCGACATAAATTTCAACATTCTAGAATATCCGAACTCTCCTGAACCTGGTCTTAAACATGCTCAACAAAATGTAAACAAAACATCATGACTATTTTAAATTGAGCAGGATGCATATAGAAAAGTAAAAGGAAAGAGGATGGTGGACAACCTTTGCAACGATCATTCCTCCCAAAATTGATTTCTCTGCCAAGATAATAAAACAAGAGAGCTAATCTGGGGCAAACTCAGCAGTTTTTAACATCCTATAACACAGATCAAAGAGCTTTTCTTGTGTGCAAATGAACCTCACAGAGCGTCCTCTTCTGAGTAATGGAAATACACAGACTCAGCAAAGGAGAAATACAAATGCTGCACTACTTTTTTTCCCCCCGTCGGCTCTCTTTACCCCTTCAAGATTCTGCCTTTAACTGAAGTGTCTTGCCTTCCATCATCTCTCTCTCTCTTCGCTCTTTCTCCAGGGTAATAAGTCGCCTCTCTCATTCCGTCACACGCTGTGCTACATTGATCAGGCCTGCAGGTCAAGTTCAATAGGAGCAGTGAGTGCCTCTTTTTTCCCTTCCTCAGACCAACATACACACCTACACATTCTGAAACACACAGGACAGAATGTCAGAAATGTACACATAATTACACACAACAATACACACACACACACACACATTCCTCATTCACATACAAAGTGTTGTGTGTCCCTCTAAGGAGGTCAGACTCCTGGAACGACTGTTCCAGCCTGTAAACAGCGGCTGTGCTCCCACTTCATTAACATTCAAGCACACAAACAAACAGTCAGAAACAAGAGCAGAACGTTCCAGAAAAACAGTATGTGATGTGTGCCGGTTGACGGTGACAGGAGATTTCACATTGGCTCATGTGCACACAAACACACACACAAGCATCTTAAGTGAAGCCTCAAGCGTCAAATTTCTGTTTGCATTCATTTGTATTCAAGAAGGACACAGACCTCCTTGGTTTCTACACTCTAACAAAATAAAGGTTGTTTATTGGCATCAATGGTTCCATAAAGACCCTTTAACATCCGTGGAACCTTTACATTGAATAAAATATTCTTTACACCCTTAAAAATAAAGGTTTCATAAGGTGGTTATGCCACAGAAGAACCATTTTTGATTTCCCTAAGAACATCTCAGTGAACAGTTTAAAAGAACCATTTTTTCTAGACTAAAGAACATTTTAAAAATCTAAAGAACCATTTTCAACTAGAAAATACCTTTTGTGCAATGTAAAGGTTCCATATGGGTCCTTCCTGGAACCGCAGATGCCAATAAAGAACCTTTGTTTTTCAAATGTTTGGTTTTTTGGGGAACCGAAAATGGTTTTGCTATGGCATCACTGCAAAAACTACTTTTTGGAACCTTTTTTTTTAAGAGTGATTTGTCCCAAAGAGAGCATTAGTTTATAACGTTTACATTAAGACACACTTGGTGCTGTGCTGCTGTGGCGTTTTATAGGACGCATTTTAGCAATAAAAATAATTAGCATTTATTGCTAACACTGAGGGTCGTTATGAGACACGCTGACCTCCACAGACACGCAAGTGAATTTATGAAGTATTCTCACAGCCATCATAGACACACACATTAGCACGCACACACAATCTCATGAAACAGCCCTTGGTCCGTTTGCACTGGACCATGGCAAACAGAGCACATCTGTTAATATACACAAAGTAATTACACTTTCATTTAACACACACACAGACACACACACACACACACCATTTTCATTAAACACACTCTGACTGTTTTGAGCAGAAGAACCATCTCATTAGCCACTGCTGGCTGGGAGTTTGTTTGTGTGTGTGTGTGTGTGTGTGTGTGTGTGTGTGTGTGTGTGTGTGTGTGTGTGTGTGTGTGTGTGTGTGTGTGTGTGTGTGTGTGTGTGTGTGTGTGTGTGTGTGTGTGTGTGTGTGTGTGTGTGTGTACATGAACTGCTTTGTGAATGGAAATGTAGTCGAACAGCACTAGCATGTGTCATGGTACTTTGTTTCCCTTCTGTTACGGCAATTTCGTCAATTTATCTTTATTTCTTTCCGTTTGATGAAGATAAACTGTATCGTCCCAGAGGCATTTTTCACTTCTGCTGTCCTCCCCTTAAAAAATTACCATAGAAACTATAGCTTCTGCCAAAATACTGTAAAATCAGCAATCACTATCATCACAACAAGAAATTTATGACAAAAAAAATGTTTTAAGGTTTTCTCATATTAATCTATGATGGTTTTGCAACAGTTAATATAAGAGTTGTAACTTGATATTTGGCAGATACTTGGGTTAATGGTAAAGAAAATTTGAGTTTTTTTTCTAGTTTAGCTTAAACTTTACAACGATTATTGTTTTATATGGAAGAAATAATTCAAATGTGATTTTTCAAATCTCAAAAATTATTTTTATGTGAACCTGCACTGTAAGAAATTCCATAATAGGGCACAATATACTGTGGTAATATGAAGGAATTTTCCATATCTTGAATTACTCATTGCAATGTGTTGCATTATATTCCGTAAACCTAACAAATAATGTCCTGGCAGAAAATGACCAGTACATCTTACAATGTGGAATAGTTATTTAAAGGGATACATATGTATTTGTGTTTACTCAAAACAGACTTCCTCTCAAAAATTAAGATTCTTTTTTGATATTAATGGTTCCACGAAGAACCTTTCAAATCTACCGAAACTTTTCAGTCCACAAAAGGTTCTTAATAGTGTCAGACGGTTCTTTCCACACTTTTAAAGTGTTCATTACACTAAGAAAACATTGCTTCTTTTAAGAACTGCTCACTGAAAGGTTCTTTGGGGAGCCAAAAAGGGTTATTTTATTGCATTGCTGTGAAATCCCCCTTTTGGATGTAAAATGAGGCCAGTTTTGCAGTTGCCTATATTTTGAATTATTTTGGTCTTTTAGATAGACAAGATGACACTGGAAACTAATGGGAGTTTTGGGAGAGGATGGAGGTCTCACGGTTGCCATGGTGCCACAGGGTCGCGGGGGTCACAGCTGCAAGAGGCAGCTTTAGGAGATCGCTAACAATTGGGGGTCCACTAATCACACACACACACACACACACACACACACACACACACACACACACACACACACACACACACACACACACACACACACACACACTCACACACACACACACACTCACAGAGGCAGCTTTAAATGGAGCACCAGTGAAAGCGCAGACTGCTTCACTCTTAGCAGGAATTCTGTGAGCAGCCACTCAGCCTTTCTCTGTTTCACCCCTTCATTCTCCAAATCTCTCACCTCTAGCCCCTCTGTTGGGCCAGCAAACCACTTCACAATCTCACCCTCCCACTCACACACACACAAACACCGCAAGATGTCCTTGGTCCTTTATGGCGGAGGACAGATGGTGTCCTGCCTTAAACCACTCAATTCTTTTTTTCCCACTTTCTCTATTTTTTATCTGTTTGGGAAGGGGGAGACAGGCTCTTGGGAAAGTGACCTAAACGTGGTGAACGCTTTAGTGAGACTTGAGTGGAGAAAAAGAGAAAATGTGTATTTAAAAAAAAACAGAATTTCTTGTCTCACACCTTTTAAGCATCTTTAATACCATGCATTTTCATGCATATATAATGTACATATATACAATACACAATCATATTTTAACACCCACTTAACCACACACACCCAGCTAACAAAAATATGTCCGAAGAATGTTTTGGTAATGTTCCCATTAAGTTATGAATTGTTTTCATAACTTTTACAAAACATTTTCACACGGTCATGCGAACATTAAGGAAACATTTGATAATTCATCAAACATTATGGGAATGTTACTTTTGAATGTTCTCTAAAAAAAAGTAGTAAATTTTTTTTTTAAATTGACAAACGTCCAAATAAAAAATAATATTGTTTTGTGCTGACGTCTTGAGAACATTATTCAAGACCAGATTACTTTGAAGTAACATTATATAAATGTTACTGGAAGAACATTTGTTCATAACTTTAGATAACTTTGCCAGAACATTCCCTGTTAGTGGGGAAAGCTTTAAACAAAGAAGTATTATTCTTTTAATGTGCAATTGAACCATTTAGTGCTCACTAACAGCTAAACACACACACACACACACACACACACAGTCCATCTCTGCTGTCTGTCCTGACCTGGGTTTAGTATGCACGGATTCAGCCCTGCTTCAGCTGTTAGGGTGGCCATCAGTGCTCAACTAGATAGATTAACAGCCATTTTAACCTCTAGTTCAGACAGATGTATTGATCTGGACTGATATACTTCTGTATAAATCCCCAGAGAAACAAATCCCGGGGTTGAAATCTGGGTTTAATCTGAGGTTAGCCCATCTTTATTGATCCATCTGGGCTTTCAGGATTCTACTCTTCTAGAATTATGTGAGTGTTCTGAGGTTCATGAGGGGAGTTCTAATGTATAGAATCATGGGAATGTGCTGATGCTGAGGTCACACGTGAAGAGAGTTGTTTATACACTCTTAAAATGAAAGGTTATTTATTTGCATCTGTGGCTTCATGAAAAACATCCATGGAACAATGTCATTGCATAAAAGGTTATTTATAGTGTAAAAAGGTTCTTCAGATTAATCATGATCTTCACACTAAGAAAAATTATACTCTTAAAGAACTGTTCACTGAAAGGTTCTTCAGAGAACACAAAGTAGTTCTATTACATCCCTGCGAAAACTTGTTTTAGAACTTTTGTTTTTAAGAGTGTACATAAAGAGAAAATGTACATGTTAGAATCCTTGCAGTGTTCTGCTAAAGTTCCTATTAATTTCCTAGAATGCTGAAAGCTTATGCCCATGCTATAGTTATCTAATAGTCTAAAACATTGGATATATTTTGTTTCTGATAATCACACATGAAGATAATTTTTCTGTTCTAGATCACTGGAATGTTCTGATGCTCAAGACATAGCAGAGTTCTAATGTTCTAGAATGTTGAAATGTATGCCTACATTATAGATATCTAGAACACTGGAGGTGTTTTGATGCTGATATTCACACATCAATATGAAATTACTGTTCTAGATCACTGGAATGTTCTGATGTTCAAGACATTAGGAGAGTTCTAATGTTCTAAAATGTTTAATTTTAATTACAGATATCTAGAACATCATGTTTTTGATGCTGGTATTCACACATGAATAGAATTTTACTGTCCGAGATCCAGAGGTGGACAGTAACAAAGTAAATTTACTTGAGTACTGTATTAGGCCTACACTTTTTAAGTATCTGTACTTTACCAGAGCCAAAATTCTTTAAATAGGGTTGTTATTGAGTGCACTTATTCAATCTCACATTCAATCCCAATACTGTGTTCTAGAAATAAATTTGATATTGATGTAGGCAGGCATAGATTCAGAGGCATAAGGTACTGTAAGTATTACATACAACAATGCAACAATAATAAAACAATGCATTGATATTTTAAAAACGAGTACTTCTGTACTTTTACTTTCACTCAAGTAAGGAAGTTGTGTACTTTGTCCACCTCTGTCTAGATCACTGAAATCATCTGATGCTCAAGACATTATGTGAGAGTTCCAATATTCTATAATGTTCAAATTTTAGATAGATATCTAGAGCATTGGAGGTGTTTGATGCTGACATTCACACATGCATAGAATTATACTGTTCTAGATCTGAATCTGATGTGGAGGAAAAATTAGGAGAGTTCTGATATTCTAGAATGTTGAAATTTATGTCTACATTAAAACAATAACTGAAATGATGCTGAGATTCTTAAATTTCTGTTCTAGACTTGGAATGTTCATACATTTGAAGAGTTCAAATGTTTTGATGCTAACATAATTATTATTTTAAAGTTCTGGTATCCTTGGAGTATTATTGTGCTGAAATTCATATGTATGAATATAAAAGATGATGTACAGTCATCTGTTTCCTTGAACATGAAATGTTGAGTAAATATTGAGTTTTGATTATTCTACTGCAATTGATCATTTAATTTAATCATTTTACTTGTATATTATCCTATAAGTATTCCGAAAAAAGACTAACTAAAGTCATTTGCATGACAATCTCTAACTGAGATACAAGATAGCGCTATTACGTGTGTATTATCTGTTTCAATTACGTTGATTTCTGATACAGCATGACCACGGACGATTACAAATTTTTAAGAAATATCAGATGACGATATTTACCGATCAGAATCAAGTAGCCTTTCCCCTAGTTTAGTGTTAAATGTGCTATAGGTAAAATGATGAGGATGTTGTGATGCTGAGGTTCAAGCATACATAAAGAAAGGTATTGTGCCTCTATTTGGAAGAAAATTTAAAGCCTCAGTGACCCTGAAAACATGACCTCTTATATTTATACTCTCACAGGATACAAGAGGAGAAAAAAACATCCATGTGGATTTTTAATGGTCTGCTGCAAAGGCGGTAAAATCCAATCAGCCATTAAACTACCAAACTCCTGCACAGGAGAAAGAGACTTGAGTTTTTTTTCCCTCCGTCAAGTCATAAAAGTTCAGGGAACAAGGGAATCAATCAGCGGTATCAGTTAGCCGCCTTCCAAAGATCTTGGACAATCAACTAAATATCTTAATGAGTTTGGATTTGCACATTACAGTTTTATCATAACCGCCTAAGCTACTCAGACAAAGATTTACAGCCATTATCTAAATAATACCCCTAATTAGTGTGTTCATTATATCCTCCCACACAAAGCCAGAGACACAGACACCTCTGGATTACCTACTTAATCTGATGATGCAATGTCATTTCCCCACTCACCCGAACCAGCGCCAAATGTTTGTCACAATTATATGGAAAATACATAATCCTCACAAATGCTCTAGAAGAACATCAGACATGGCGCTAAAATCTGAATGCTCAGACCATAGAAGGGATAGAAGCACGCAGGAGCTCAAATCATAACCCCATTAAAATCCCACACCCTTGTGAAAAATATATGTACCTCTGCATTTTTGTTGTAATAATGGACATGCCTGCTGGGCTACAAAATTATACATATTTAAACAACAATAAAAAATGAGGGAGATATTGGGTCTGGCTGTGAAAGAAAAAGAGGAAGAGAAGTATTATTATTAATATTATTAATAATATATTAAATTGCATGACTATTATTGAGTAAACTATATACGGATGGTTTAGTTATGATATTTGGTCAAATAAAGTTTTTACACAATACTTAAAATGTATTCGATTTTAAATATTTCTTCTGTAAAATTTGATGTTTGCCATTATGCTTGCCAAGAGCTTTAATCAGTATTTTACTATTTTTTAACTCTTAAGATTCACTTTCACACCATAATATTTAGAAACAGTTTAGGCACTGCAGGGTTTGATCTAATGACACATGCGATGAGACAGTGTTTCTGCTGCATGTATGTGTGTTTGGGGTGCTGTTGACCCCAGTTTTGCTGTGCACAGTGGGGGTCTTAATACAGAGAGCTGAACTGCCCCTCTTTTATAAGGAGCATAATAGCCATTCGCTCACAGCTGACCAACGCTATCAAAGGGAGAGGAGGCATGTGGGATTACAGATTTAACGAGCCCTTTGTGCAGACTAATTACATGTGAATGAGGGTCTGTAGGAGCTCATCCACCCCTTGTATCTACCACAGGTGAACCCCAAACAAACCCCCTCCCCCCACCCCCCTCACACACACTCACACACACTCACACACACATTCAAACTCATGTCACAGACAGAAAACACAACACAACGTGAGATATATGATGAAATAAATTGCAATTGATTTGTTTTTCAGTGCACTTTATTATAAATGTGAGCAATAACAAAATTAGAAATTTGTTCCTGTATTACCATAATGCATTTTCAATCCCAAAACTTTCTAACAACAATTTATAAAAATGTTTTAGTAAATATTGTATATACCTGTGTATGTATATTTGGGAAATTATTTATTGATACTTTTTTCTTCTTTTTTTACTATTCTAGCTACTTAAATTGTGTTATTATTTCTTTCCTTTTTAATAATGTCATATTCTTGATAGTCTATTTTTATTATTGTTGTTGCACAAGGGAGAATAATTTGTATATGCAATATCTATGTGGAAAATATAAGGACCTTGAACCTTAAACATAAACACTCTATATATTATGTAATTATACTAATTATATTATATTATGCTCAATAGATTCATATATTTAAAATATGTTTTTTTAAAATAAATGTTCATATGTAAGCTATTCATAATGTAGCAAACTGTAAATAATTATATAATGTCTGTTAAAGACACCAGAATGTTCTGTTCGTGCTATGAAAAAAAAAAGAAAAAAGAAAAATCCCCATGATGATCATGTTTTGAATTGGAACATTTAGTTACTCAACAGTCCTATCTAATTAAGCCATGAGAAATTAAATGACTCCAGCACAGGGTCGATATAATTACTGCTAATTTATTGCTCAGATTATTCACCATTAATTCTTGTTCTCTCATACACCGAGTGAAGAACCTATAGCAGAGAGATAACTGTTTAATACTAGTAAACGCTGGGCCTTTTCGTCCCTTTAACGGTTCTAGCATCGTTTATGCGTGATTAGGATGTGTAATTGAACAGCCCATAGTTTGCATATTACTTTATTAAGCTAATGTATTTTCTGCTTGGCCGAGCACAACTGTGTTAAAGCTTCTGAATCTTAAAATTACAACTCAATTAACACGACCGCTTTTTGCATTTCACCAAAACTCCTGAGCATTTGGCAACACTCACAAAAAAGTATCAAGGGAGGATCATGGTTTTTTTTTGTTTTTTGGGGTTTTTTTTGTTGTTGTTGTGTGGAATATTTTACACTGCAGTTTCTTATGATGCATTACAAGAAGGTGCAAAAAATGTGTCCAGGGAAGTGTGTGTGGGTGCATGTTTACAAAAGGCTGTGGCTGGGGTGGAGGTAGAGTCTGCCATTCACCTCTCCCTGGCCCTGCGGCCCTGCGATGCCCTGCATGCGCTTTTCAGGCTTTGAAATGGGCTTTATATGCGCGAGGAGAGAGAGAGAAAAGGCTCGAGCAGCTGTGACGTGGGCGGCGTTGTTTCATTCACCTCTCGCCATGGCAACGGATAGGGGCCCGAAAAATATGTCCCCTCCTTGAGCCATGTGAGAGACTCTGAAATCCCTTCAGAACAGAGTGCAGTTATTTCAGCCATGAAAATAAAATACAAACAACTCAAATATAAAACAAATGTAATTATTATTATTATTATATAATTTGTCAATAAATTGCACAATAGCTATTAATTCTCAGACACCTGTTTAATCTCCATATGTGGGCTACTGTGAGCATTTAATTATTCAACTTCACTCTATTATTAAGATGATTGGGTTGTGCTCACAAAACTAGGTTGATAACTTTTCCTTAAAACCTTCAGTTAGCTATTGCCTTCATTTTTTAAGTTTAAGTTTTTTTAAAGTTAAAGCTCACTGCACTTTTCAACCATTTTGAATTCATTACTGATGAAGAAAATGAATTTAAAACTCACAAACACAAATTACATTAATTATATAGAAGTTAAAAGAATGGGATGATGACGATATTTTAAAGTGCAGGGCATGTAAAGTATGAATTATGTGCATGACTGTGTCTTAGTCTTTTTTCTTTTTCGATATGAATTATCTTACGCACTCATGTATGTTTATGAAAACCATTTTTATTCACTTATTTTAACTAAATATAAGATAATATATAAAACATTCGTCATTGTATTGTCTTTTTTCTTTGTTTGACATACACTCAATATATATCGACAGTAATAAAATATTAAATTGTTTTCATATGCTAGTTTTCATGGTTAATTTAAAAAAAGAAAAACCTTTCAGACATTTTTGTACAAAACACTCATACAATAGCCAATAATAACGAATGCTAGTCAGAAGTAATTATTTTGTTCTATTGGTATGATTATAGCCTACTATAAATATCAGCACAATAATTACCTTACAGCATCATAATAATTTTGAACTGAAACATGTGAACTTAATGAAAAACTTAATGAAAGCCAGGCTGGATACCTTTGGAGCCCATTGCGCCCTGTCACTGCTGATCCCTCTGTGCTTGTTTTCAGGAGAGCGCAATGGGATGGGGGTTCTGTGTCGAATCTACTGCGACCAATGAACGCGCCGCTGCCACATCTGTCAAGCCGCCCTGACCAATAGACAACAGCGCGAGGCGGATCTCAGGTGCGCGCCTCTGCGTCTTCGCGGCTCTGGCGCGCTGGGGAGCCGCCTGTGGCACAGAGTAGCTGTAGAAACTATGGCGACCGCGGCGTCCAACCACTACAGCATCCTGTCCAGCTCGGAGCCCGGCAGCATGCAGCAGACGCCGCCGCCGGCCTACAGGGACGCGCACAGCCTTCTGCAGAGCGAGTACACCACTCTGCAGAGCAGCGGGAGCACGCTCGGCCACGCGCACCAGTGGCTGACGGCGGCGTTGTCTCACGGGGGAGAGGGGTCGCCGTGGCCCGCCAGCCCGCTGGGTGAGCAGGACATTAAGCCAGTGGAGGAGCTGCAGCATTCGCCAAGACAAGCGCATCTGGTGCAGCAGAGCCAGCATCACGAGGCGGGCGCTTGGCGCGCGACCACCACCGCACATATGCCGAGCATGAGCACCTCCAACGGGCAAAGCCTGATCTACTCTCAGCCCGGCTACGGCGAGCCAGGGATGCACCACGAGGACCACCACAGCCCGCATCTGAGCGAGCACGGCCACCCGCAGAGCCTGCACTCGGACGAGGACACGCCGACCTCTGACGACCTGGAGCAGTTCGCCAAGCAGTTCAAGCAGCGCCGGATCAAGCTGGGCTTCACGCAGGCGGACGTGGGGCTCGCGCTGGGCACCCTCTACGGCAACGTCTTCTCCCAGACCACCATATGCAGGTTCGAGGCGCTCCAACTGAGCTTCAAGAACATGTGCAAACTCAAGCCCCTGCTCAACAAATGGCTGGAGGAGGCGGACTCCACCTCGGGAAGCCCGACCAGCCTGGATAAGATCGCCGCGCAGGGGAGGAAGAGGAAAAAGCGGACCTCCATCGAGGTGAGTGTCAAAGGGGCCCTGGAGAGCCATTTCCTCAAGTGCCCGAAACCCGGGGCGGTGGAGATCACCTCGCTGGCGGACAGCCTGCAGCTAGAGAAGGAAGTGGTGCGGGTCTGGTTTTGCAACCGGCGGCAGAAGGAGAAGCGAATGACGCCCCAAAACGGACCGATGGCCGGGAACGAGGATGTGTACGGGGACGCCTCGCCTCACCACGGGGCGCAGACACCTGTTCCGTGAGAAAGGGGCGGCTTGAACATAATCGACTGTCTCTTTGTCCCGGCCACAAGCCCGTTCGTGGCAGACCGACGGTGATGAAGCGTCTCTGTGTGTGGCACCTCCGAGGGCGCGGAGCGCGCGTGGTTGCGCGAACAATCTAGGGGCACGGGCGCGAGAAAACACGCTCTGGCAAAAACCGAGGCGTTACGCGCCGCAACCGAACCTAAAGAGGGAACGGTAACATACTTTTATTTAAGAGATTTATTTTCAAGTCCGGGGATCTGTGAAAGCATCATATCACTTCCAACCGAAAGCTGTGAAAAAGGCGTCAGGGGCACGCCACCTTCCCCTCATGACCACAAAAGGTTTATTCCTCATTGAAATGAATTTGGTTCACTGTCTGCTATTCATTCTCATACAAATATTAATGGCAAATGCTTTATTATTATTATTATTATTATTATTATTATTATTATTATTATTATTATTATTATAATATTTCCCGTCATAATCACAAAATGTTTAAGACTGATTGAAATGTGTCTGCATTTCATTTAACTTCTGATATAAATGGCAATAATAATAATAGGCCTAAATAGCTCTAAATTATTTACCATAAATAAAATGATCCAAATATAGCCTATAATACACAAAATTTAAAACAACAATAATTATAATATTAATTTTTATGATTATTATTTACAGTATGTACATATTATGTACATATTAACGTATGTAGAAGTATCACTGTAGATAAGATCAATTCTCAAAAAATTAAATTTCGGTCACAACAAAGGCTGCCAAGTGCTGCTGTATGTTGTTCACTGGCAGAGCAGTCTGATTTCATGCAGATCACGGATTCACACTGCATGCTGCTGCAAAACAGAGGCCTGAGGAAACAGGCAAACCTGTCCTCAGAATCACACAGTGCTGTGGATCACTTCGAATGTCTGTTTACAAATTCAATGAAATGATACAAGCTCTTTGTAATTAACCACTCAGTTGGGTTTTTCTTAATATTTTGATTGAATTTCTATAAGCATCCACCAAAAGGGTCCATGATTTGAGACAGTGGTTTGTTATTTTCTTCCTTTATTTTAAATCTCTCCTTTTTTCTGATTTAGGAAATCTAAAAGAAAGCCAAATAGAATCGCATTATTGTGATATTTCATATTACAAATGATAAACAAACCAGCTTTAATTTAATTTAATTAATTTGTCTGGAAACGCTGATGGCGTATAAATGTCAATATTTAAAAACAACAACAAGGACAACATAATAAGAGTAGTAATAATAATAATAATAATAATAATAATAGTGAGGCCAGTGTTTCTTGCCCAATTTTTACTATAGTAACATTGTGTGATTTTGTGCGTCAGCTAAATGTATAAGCCTCAACATGTTTGTATCTGTTTGATATTTTGTGTTTCTTGTTTATCCCAAATTTATCTCTCTTTTTTTACGAGAAATACTACACCAGCTGTGTTACAATTATTTGATGGCCTGCATCGAAAAAAAAGGACATTGTGAGTGGATTTTTAATTTTCTATGGCTCTGTGAATACTTGTATATTTGTGCACTTAACCTGGCACTGCCGAAGCACAAGCTGTCAGTGCGCCCTATTGAGGCCAGTAACGTCTTTGGTTTTGACAGAAAAATTGCACAGTTTTTAAAGGCTTTTGTCATTAAATGAATAAATTTTTATATGAAGAAGTGCCTCTCGTCAATATATGCCCCGCGAATGAAGATCCTCAAGATAAATGGATTCACAATTTCACACATTATGTGAGCATCAAGGCTGTTGAATATAACTTTGCCTCGGGATGAAATGATGCCGTAGATCCATTGCAGCGCGTTGCAATTCATTCGCTTCGATTTCTACGTGACCATGCAGCCAAATGTTTGCCATTCCACTCGTAATGAAGACGGATTAGACGGGTTAAAACGACAGAACGGAGACGTGTGTGAATATTTTATGATGCTATTCTGGATCTGAATAGAACTCTTTTTTAATATACCAAGTCACCCAAAAATGGCTTTAAAATGTAAATGTGAACAAAATATCATAGTGCTATAGAACATTAGTGATCTAGGTTAATATAGCTTTTAAACGATAACAAATGTATTATATTGTTTTAGTAGCCTAGCCTATCTCAGACAGTCTTTCCAAATACCATCGGCCATTCTATAAAATCAATTTACTGCTTCATCAAATGAACAATTTTAGGAAAACGACCAAAAACAATCTCAAGGCCTTGGAAATTTCGACCGCCTTTAAAACCCCGTATTTGTGTGTGTGTGTGTGTGTGTGTGTGTGTGTGTGTGTGTGTGTGTGTGTGTGTGTGTGTGTGTGTGTGTGTGTGTGTGTGTGTGTGTGTGTCTACTTAACAATATTCTGGGGACAAATTTGTACACCAAATTGAGCTAAATCTGACCAAAACGCCCAATACCTACCTAATTTTGGGGACGTCCTCATTTAAACAGCATAAAATCAATAAAATGTTTTTTTTCTTATTGGAAAAGGCAGAAAATGTTCTTGTAGGGTTAGGGTTAGTGTGTGGGTTGTGGTTATATATATATATATATATATATATATATATATAACTAGCTGCATTTAAAAACAATAAATCTGCAATGTGCCCAAAATGCCCATTTAGAAGTAAATGTGTTTGTGTGTCCTCTCTATTGCGAGTATGGGCTGTGAGCGCCATCTACAGACAAAATGTAATGGAGCAACTCTTAGTGAAATAGAGACATTACGATTTATCTGTTTTCTTGGTCTGCTTAGTCAAAGATGCATGTATTAAGTCGTGGAATATGAACTTGGCGATGTATTTATTTGGAGGTGTAAATATACCGGTCTCATCTTGCCTGTGTGTTGTCAGTGCAGATTGTTGGCCGATTGTTGGAAGATTTGTACAGTTATAACGTTCTAAAACCCAGCAAGTCTTAGGGGGTAGTTTATCCAAAAATGAAAAATCTGTCATCATTTACTCACCCTCAAGTGGTTCTAAAACTGCATGAGTTTTTTTCTTCTGTTGGACAGAAAAGCAGATATTTTGAAGAATGTTGGTAACCAAACAGTTTCTGATCCCCATTGACTTCGTATTTTAGACTACTATGGAAGTCGACGGGGACCAAAAAACTGTTTGGTTACCAACATTCTTCAAAATATCTGCTTTTCTGTTGAACAGAACAAAGAAACACATACAGGTTTAGAACAACTTCGAGGGTCAAAAAATTTGAAATTTTCTTTTTTGTGTGAACTATCCCTTTAAGTAATATAAATTGGTTGTGGATAATTTTGAAAGTGACCATAGGTTTTTAATGACAAGGTTGTGTTTGAGAAAAAGTTAGAAAGTGCTTGTGCTATGGGGGCACTTCAAAAACCTTTGGATCAATCTGGATTGCTTAAGGCTGAAGATCAACATTAAAATATAATTTATTTTAAAACTTTTGTGTTTTCCTAAACTCTTAAGTTGTATTCTATTTCTGCCTTTGAACAAACCAAAGAAAACATAAAGTCATTTGATGGGTGTAACAGCTACAGATCAGCAAATCAATCTAAAATATCAATAGTTGAATAAGCTGAACTAAATAAATACAACCATTAAACCTAGAACAAGCATAGTGAAATGTATAATTTATAATAATTTAGCTTCAATTCCACTATAAGCATCCCGCCATTTATGCCACACTATATTAATTAATATGATTTAAATAGTTTTTTGTGCTTAAGGAAAGACATTAGAGTTTTAAAACCTTGTAAATAATATGTATCAGTAAAGAAGTTTTGATGGACTGTTATCAGAAACCAAACATACAACCAGGATCGTTTCCTTTAATACAGCGATATTTCATGAAATATTTTGAGGATCTTTTACATATTCGCCAGACAATTTTGGTTCCTTATGTTACAGTGATCATTCATGTACAACCCCTCCCTCCCTAATATTATGTCTAGCCCATAATAAAACCATAAATACACCAGGGTCATGATACACAACACAGACTCTGCAGTATGGCTCTAAAATCAGCACACACAACTGTAAGAAAACATGAGAGATTTGAACTTTTACCTTTGCCTTTCTAACATAATTCCATCTATTCCATCGGGGTGTTGGGTAGTGAGTCTTAAAATAACAAGGTAAATAACAAGATTGTCATGTATGGATGATAAAACTGTCTTGAAAATAAAGTTCAACAAGGCATTTGAAATTGAATTTGAAATTCATAATCAAACATAAAACATACAGCTCTCAGAGCAAATCTTTTCAACTAAATCAACTATATTCACGAACAAAAAAATATATGAAACTCATTAAAAGTCAAGAATAAGTTCAAAATATAAACTCAATATAAGTGATAAATAAAAAAGTGGTCAAGTGGTTCAGGAATAACACGCAGTAGCCTACACATAAAAGTATTAAAAAATATAATAATTGTTTGTTTATAGAAACAGGCACAGTCAAGAATAAATAAAAAATGCTTAATTAAACAAAAAAAAACAAAAAAAAAACATCATAAAAAAGAATATGATGGTTTTAATCAGACTGGCTGCTAATTTTATGCACTTTTAACAAAAAATAATTAATGGCATAGCCTACCTTTTTAAACAGTAGCCTTTTTCTAATAAAGCCCCACTTAATGAGTCTGTCCTGATGTTTGTATAAAAATGTTTTTTCATACACATTTCCTAATAATTTTGGCGAATTTGTTTTGTTTGAACAAACATCAGATAAGTAAGATAAGTTTAAAGGGCGTAAAAATGTCGAGACACTTTCCATTCTTTCTTACAAGAGCTCGATATGCGTAATGCAGGATTACGTTAAAGATATTAAAAGGGCATTTGTGGCAACAGGAAAGTTGTGTGTATGGCACAGCAAGATACAGATTATATCTCGGAACAGAAAAAAACACAAGTCTCCCGTCTTGCATGTGTCATTTGGTGTGCACCAGCCCCTGGGAGATCATTCCTGCGAGTGTATTCATGTGTAACGATGACTCGTGCAGCAGATGGACACACACACAGGCATTAGCTGTCTGTCTCCATCTGTATTGTGTTATGTTCCTCCTTTCTGTAATCGCTGCATTAGCAGGGTATTCTACTCTGTTCTTCTCCCGTGTTTTCTGTCATGTCAGCCATGATTCAGTCCACAGAAGGCGCTATTGCACAATCACAGATATCCGAAGTGTTTGCAGTTCGACAAACACAAATTATGTTTTCCCTACATTTATCACAGCTACACATACATATATGACGGTTGCATGATACAAATTTTAATACGGTTATGCTGTGCAACAAACTTCCGTATTCTGTAAAACAGGTTGCATCGCTTCCGTTTTAGGTCTTTTGTAGGCCTATGCCTTCGAATGAGCGTCCATAGTATTATGCAGATGATGCAAATTATTACTTAACAGATTTTTTTGGCTTCTCACTAACATTCGGATGATAAAAAATCGAATAAAACGTCAACAATAAAAATAACATCCTCATAACATAGGCCTACATTGATATCCGTCATGCTGTTAACACTTTCTCCTACAAGATGCGATGATATGTTTTCCTGTTTGTTTATGATCAACTGAAAAAATAAGATTTAAAATCTCCATTACATTAATTTTTTTTTGTAAATGTAATTTTATAAATTAGATTTTTTATATTTATATGTACCATAGACTATTTGTTCCTATGGGCTATGAATAATTCACCCAAAAAACAAATAATCTGTAGCTACCAATTTCAGCCAATGGCATGACGTTACTGATGTTTAACATCGTGTCATGTCCACCTTAAAGTCGACATAATAGAGAAGTTGCGATCGTCTGTTTTCCCTATTGTGAAGTATATCTGAAGAATATATAGAAAACAATGTAGGGCATGGCCTGATTTTGCCCATAGGAAATTGATTGAATGGTTGTGGTTTGCTATTGGTCGATCTCATTTGAGTGACAGGTTGTCCCACCCTTGCGTCAGTAAACATGTCATCAGAGAAAAGTAGGCTAGCTGCAAGAGGTTTTAAAAAAAAAGAGTGAGGGAAAGTGATTTTGATAAAGATTACAAGGGCACATGAATTAAAAAAAAAGTAACGATGTGCACTATTCAGCAATATACTGAAATATTCCCGAAAAAAAGAACAGAGATTTGTCAATTTTGATTTCATGGTGACTTTAAATATGCACAAACACAAATGATGAGAGCTGCAGCGGTGGGGAAGATTTAATCTGACCCTCACATATAGCAACTATACCTTCTTTTTTTCTTTTTTTTTTTTACTGACCCTGGTCACAGCTTCCATTATAAGCATATATGTTTCAAATGTCTATGTTAAACAGTAAATTTCATAATTTTTATTTTTTGGGTGAATTATTCTCAAATGCTTTACAAGATTCCTGCAACGGTTTGAGAACATACAAAACATCAGCTGATATCTGGTCAAACATCACAATAATCATCCATAAATTAACTCCCTCTTACGCTTTTTCCTTACAAGCTTTGTATATTTTAATCAAAAAAACTGGAAATGAATTTTAGTGTTTCACGTAATAATTATCTACACATTTCAATCATCACCTAAAATCCTTCTTTCTCTCTGACTAATAATAAACCCCAAGATGTAAGAAATGCTGATTAGCTACAAACACACATTGTAAATGGGAGGTGGTCACATGTGATGATGTCATTCTGATGATTCCGAGCAATGTGATGATATCACACGCACGGCAGGAGGAGTGATTCAGCTGAAGCATCATTCACTCCTTTACATTTTCACTCTATCCACTTTTATTATTTTGTTTGATGTTTTTTCATCCTGTTGATCTGGATTCTCTCTGGCCTGGCCTGCCCTTTCCTCGTTCAATAAAATCCTCTCTTTCGTCAAATAAAAATTGTCTGAATGCTTTTCCCATCTGCTTTATTGCAATCCCTCGCTCAGAGTTGCCACGTCACCATGAAAACATCTTCATTTGATCAGCCCTTCCCCTGATAGAAGGCTAGCGGGAGAACAAAGGGGCGGGGCCCGTGCAGATACATCACAGAGGGGGTGTGGTTATCACTTCAACTGCTCCGTTTCCGAGCATTCTGTGTCCATGTCAGAATCGAACAGAGAGCGTCCGGTGATGTCGCTGTCCGGCGACGGTGTGTTGTGGTGTGACAGAGTGCTGTCCTGCTCCTGGAAGCTGCCGCTGCGCGAGTAGAGACCCAAATCCGGAAGTTGGGAAGGAGAATCCGGCTCCTCGCTCAGTCCGTCGTAGTAAAGGTCATCGACATCCACAAACCACTCCGGCCAGAATTTCCGGCGGATTCGCTCACAGTACATGGCCAGATTGATGAACTCACCTGTACCGAGGGAGCAGCTTTAGTCAGTTCATATGCTCAAAACACATGAATGTTTATATGATAGTATTCCCATACAAAAAAGCATGACCTATTGACCCCACCTTTGATTAACTGTTCCGGACGCGTTCCAGGGAGAGTCCACATGGCCTGAGCAAGATGACCAAATACAGCAGCATCTACTGTGGAAAGCTTCGGGCCCATTAGATACTTTTTATTGCCTGTGCAAGAAATTATTATTAAACTATATATAAGGTTTAATATAAGGCAATGGAAAAAAACAGATTTTTATGTTTTTATGGGCGTTTACAGGACACCGTTTTCAACAAAAAACAAAACGTTTTATGTTTTGGCTGTTCATTTACATGAAAACAATCTTTGGTGGAAAACACAAACTTTGTGAAAACGACTTTCAAAGTCCACGTTTTTGAAAAAGATATCCTTATCGTCTCCGTGTAAACTACAAAAACTGTAAATTATGCATAAATACAAATAACTGACCCTAAACCAAACCCTAACCATAACTCTATAGTAAGTACATGTAGTTGATTAATACCACTCAGTACTTATTTGATTAAGTACAATGTAACTACGTCACCTTAAATAAAGTGTAACCAAAGTATGTGTAACCAATAACCATATATCTGGTTTATGGGTTATGCAATTTAAAAAAAAAAAAAAATTCTTACTTAGTGTTTTTGTCTGGTTTTACATTCAAAATAGCTTAAATTCTTAAATAATTAAATTATCAATAATTATCTTAGTGATATTAAGTCTTGTTTTATGAACAAATTATCAAATTATGAGTTTATGCTTGAAGCAAGAAAAAAAATTCAATGGTGTAAGAAAAATAATCTTGCTTTCACTTTGAATTACCCCCTTAACATCTTAAATCTTTCTCAAGTTAATGAATCTTGATTTAGGAGTGTTTAGATGTTTGTACTGGTAACTGGAGAATAAGACAACAATACTAAATAAGAAAATCTTTTTGCATGTGGAAGCACAACTAAAGCTTACTGAGCACTAGAGGGCAGCACAGATCCATTGCTGCATTATTAAGTAACCTGTTACAAAAGCTCTGAAATCTCCAGACTCTAGAACAAGGATGGGCAAACTCAATCCTGGAGAGCCACAGTCCCGCAGAGTTTTGCTCCAACCCTAATCATCAAACACACCAGAACAAGCTAATAAATGCCTATAGGATTACTAAAAGGCATGTGAGTTTTTGTCAGGGTTTGAGCTAAACTCTGCAGGACAGTGGCCCTGCAGGACTGAGTTTGCCCATTCCTGATCTAAAATGTCTAGACTAAATCAGTAAAATACCCTAAATCCTTTCAATAAATCTCACTAACCGTGCCTCAGACATCGAAAACATACCAAGGAGTGTGGCAAGGGTGCGCATGTCTGTCTCCATCAGAGTGTAAACTTCCTCTTTGGAGAAGCGTCCGATCCCATGCCCATACATCTCTCTCTTCACGATGCCACCGTTCACCTGACTCAAGATCCACCTGAGCATGTCACTCAGCGGCCCGCTTGTGGCTAACATCTTCTGCGTCTCTTCCACATTGTCCACCCACTGACAGTATGCTATCGTCCTAAACACACATCATATCTCATCTTCATTATCAACACAGTAACCATCATCTTACTTAACCCTATGGGGCTTACTGAATCGTATTTGATACACAAATTTCTAAGGCCCCTAAATTATCAACATGATCACAACATTGCTGAAAAACCTGCCTTGTCCGACTGATAGTTTTTGCTTTTTTTAGCAAGTAAAATGTAAAATTTTTATAAATTAAAATTAAGAATAACTTCAATATTGTTATTAATATTTCAAGACTAACACTATCTGGATTGATGCAACTTAGGTTTACTTTATCCATCCATATTTGTTTAGAAAAATCATGTTAAAATGTGAGTATCAAATATTTTACACCAGGCCTTTGAGCAATGATTATTTGTTATCTCAAAACATCTCTCAAACATCTTTGTATTGTGTTGCAATTGCATTATGTTTTGACCGCACAATGAAAATAACAGAGATTTGATCATAAAACTAAGCATAACATATCACCTTACTAAGACATAAATAGAGTGATAACAGATGTTTATATGCTCTTTATGTAAGTAGTCTGCTAAACTGTTATAAAGATCTCAGATTTATATTTCAAGCTACAAGCTTTTGCATTATAAATAACAACATCTGCATATTTTTGCTCAGTTTCGGCTGAGGTGTTTTTCCTCCTCAAATATGAGCTCCATATTCTCACTATATCATACTTTATGAGTGTTATAAAGCCATGTTCATGTTGGAATACAGTTATATTATGAAAGGTACCTGACCTCTGTCCAGAATATAATGAAATAATGAAGAATTGAAGAAGGTTGTTCAAATACTAGACCATGATGTGGAGGAAAACCAGCTCAGCCTCACCAGTAGAAGTGTTCCTCCACCATTTTGGTGATGGCACGTGAGATGGCTTTCTCCTGAGGACTCAGGCTGGAGTTGAGGTTCACGCCAAGCTTCTCCTCCAGGAAGTCGATGATGAACTCCGTCCCGCAAACCTGCTCCTTATTATACGCGATCCAAGGCATCTTCCCTTGAGGAGACAACTTCCCATCGAAATAGTTCTGAGGAGAAAACAGTTTGTAAACACCAAAACATCCATCTCTTTTTAGAACATAATCTCAGACATCATATTTTGTTACCTGGTAGGGAAGGTCCGCCATGCGCAGGTAGGTTTCTATCTTCAGGCAGAAGGGGGACAGGCTAGGGACTCCAGTTTTGGGTCGGGCAAACTGATGCAGAATGATGGTGTCTTTAGAGTCCAACTCCTGGTCCTTCCTACAGGGCATTGAATATACACTTAATGAATTTGCATACACACACACAGACACACACACACACACACACACACAAAATCTGCATTTCTTCTCTTCCCTAGCTGGCTTCCTAATCTAGTTTTCTAATAAACCTGGCATTGTGTACTACAACGATTGTTGGCCCTTGATGAATGCTTTGTTCTTGTTTTGTAAGTCGCTTTGGATATAAGCATCTGCTAAATGCATAAATGTAAATGTAAATATATTAGAGCATCAGAAATTAATGGAGATCAAACAGTTCACACATGCACTAAAACTATTTACATTTTTAAAATAAGTTAATCAAATCCCTAAATTAGCAATTTTGTTTAAAAATGCACCAGAAACATCAAGTTCGCTGTCCACTTCGCTAGTGCTGAAATTCATTGAAGCATCATACATTAGCTTTCTCTCGAGGTTTGTTCTTATTTATTTAAACTTAAAACAATTAATCCTATGTTATTTGTTTAATGCATGTCTGAATCAATAGCTTATGTAAATGTCGAATAACATGCAACCTGAGACGTTTTGCTGAGGACTAACAGCACTGCCATTTCTGCAAAGGTCAGAGAAGAAGCAAAAGCACAAAATTAAACCCAATTCACTATGTCTGATCACTATAATGACGTCTCTATTTACACAGTCTCACAAGGGGTCAATAAAGGTCAATCTGTCACATCACATCAACACAAGTAGACATTATCCTCTAGGCCTGGAACCTTGCCCTTGAAATAGCACACATCAACATGTCAACATTCATGCTTTAGACGAGGAAATAAACAGCATCCTATTCTTGCATCCTGCTCAAAATACCTTGAGTTGGCAGGTATTCATTCATTCATCCTTCCTCAATGGAGAATAATGCATGGACTGCACTGCACTGTGTTGACTTATCCAGGATATTAATTTAGTTACTATTTTCTTTCATAAAAGCCCCGTTCATGCCCCTCTCACTCCATCCAAGGACCATAACAAGACCTGATAACATGATATGTCACAATTCCCTCAATTCTGCAGGTGAACTAAATAAACTTATACTCTTTACATGTGCTTTATAAACTACATATTTAATAATAATAATAATAATAATAATAATAGATAGATAGATAGATAGATAGATAGATAGATAGATAGATAGATAGATAGATATAATCTGTAAATATTCCATAATACCTAATGACAAGCAGCTCGTGTAGCAAATATGCAGCGGCGGCGAGCAGCGCGCCCCCGGTGATGTAGAGCGTTTTCCTCCACCAGGAGTCGGATCCTAACGCAGACATGATCCCTCCGTACTCCTGCAGCGGGTAGGCGATGATGTACCCATACAACGAAAAAGGCTCCTCGAAGCCGCACAACCCGAGCGAGAAGCTCTTGTTCCGGCTCAGTTCAAGCGCGCAGGAGCGGCTCCAGGCGAACCCGACTCGCCAGTACATCCTCTCTCTCCTCTATCCGCCCTTCGGCCCGCTGTGGGTTCGACAAGGGAGGCTTCATCAGTGCCGCAGGGTGGAGGTGGAGAAGATAAGGATGTCAGAGTGCGAGTGAGGAGCAGCAGCGGGCATGTCTCCTCTTGAAGCTGTCCGTCAGTCCCCGCGATGGGGTCGACATCAGTCCACAGCCGCTCGCCGCCGCTGTTTACCGCACAGCTGAGCGCGTTACGTCACCAGGGGCGGGGCTGGTGATGCTACGAGGGGGCGCGCGGATTCTCGAATTCTCCACTCTCATTGGTCAGATCCACTGTTGTAATGAGAGAGTTTGATAACAAACATTTCATAATAGCTCATAACATGAAATCATATGTCAGTAATTTACAGATGCTTAAATTCCGTTCTTACAATAAATAGTGGACTAAGTAGCTTTCCAACTAACTCCACAGATTAGAAGGGATCATCATATGTATATTTACACATATATTATGACTAGAAACACATATAAACATTAATGTTTAATGTAAAGTGAATGCATGCAGTGACTCAAATACCTAAATGATGTCATTGGACTACATAACAAAATATCAAACCAAAATATATTTAAAAAAATAATAGTATAGTAAATAATACTACTAGTAATAATAGTAGTAAATAATATATATATATATATATATATATATATATATATATATATATATATATATATATATATATATATATATTAGAACAAAATGTATGCAGGGCTGAGCAGTGAGTTAACTGTAATGAAATTATGTTACTGAATTACAAAATGAATGTAATTGTATTTAGTTGTATTACTGAGGTAAAATGTGTAGCCTAATTTAATTAGTTACTAATCAAATTAAAAGGAAATTGATTTACATTGATAAAGTAATCCAAATAAAATAATCCAAACCAAATTTATAATGGGTAACTTATAACAGTAAGCAATTACATTTCCAAAGTAACCTTCCTAACGCTGAATGTATGTGAGACTCAACATATTCTTTCTGTTGTGTGAGTAGGGTGACCACCCGTCACGCTTTGTGTTGTACCGCACAGCATTTTCACCCCTTGTCCCCCACGTCGCATATTGAGAAAATGTCCCGCATTTTTATCAGTCTGTTTGTTTTTTATTATCATATTAAGAAAATGTGCATGCGTTCTTTTGCCTTTTTAAGAAAGCATTTTGTTTATTCTTTTTGCGCGGTAGTTTTTCACCTATATATTTAACAGCGCTTCGTCAGAAGTACAAATACAACAGCCGTTTTTAAAATCATATCCAATGGTTGAAAGAAAGGAGTAAACACGGTCACTAGTAGGCTGTCAATCAAAATGTTGAGCGGTGATTCGTTCCATGTGTTCCCTGTCAGAAAACAAATGGATAATTCGGTAAATTAAAATTTTAATTTAACAGAATGTATCAACTTATTGCCTGCTGTAGTTAAATTCACATCCTTTCTAAAAATATGAAAGTGTTTGGTGTAACATATTCTTAATATATAAGGCTGTCAATAAACTAATTTCATGTTGTTTTATATTTTATTTGTTCATTATTCATTTTGTTGGATTTTAGTTGGACTTAGTCAGAACTGTTTCCAAAATAGTGATCTGCATGATGCCTGCTGCCTTGCTCAGTGATGTTGAATTTAAATGGCAAGTAAAATAAAGACATGTTATGTACATTGTGATGTAATTGTGTTGTCTGGAAGGGACTAAATAACAAGTATTTTTATCAGCTGAAATGCAGAATACAAATGTTTTTATTAAGTTAAATGGACATTATATAACAGTTTCAGGTTATGTTTTAGTATTGGTAACATGTCCCACATCGTCCCACATTTGGTTTGTTTGATGGTGGTCACCCTATGTGCGACTGTGTAGAATTTCTTTGAATTGCCATGAATTTAATTCCACTTCCTGTCATTCAAATTCTAATTCCAATTCAACTTCCTCTGGGGCGGAGTCAATTCAATTCAAATTCATGAATTGAATGGAGGCCAATTCTGAAAATCTGAATTTTGCACAAGCCTGATCAAGCCTGCACTATTAGTGCTGTGAAATCAATTGCATCTAACATGTTTTTGTTTACATGTGTATATATATATTATGTATGTGTTTGTGTGTGTACACACCCATTTTATATACATATACACTCTCTGTGTCTGTGTCTGTGTGAATAAAACAATACCTTCATTTAAAATTAAGAGTATTAGTTAGGACAGAACAAAAACAAAAACATTTTTTTCTCTGAACCTAAAAAAAGATCAGACTATTTTAAACAGCAGCTATATTTAATAAGGCTTCTGAGCTCTGTTATTGACAAACAAGGGGGAAAAAATGAGATAACACTCCAAGCCCTCTCACCCCCACAGTTCTCACATCATCAAATATATTTACAGGCAAATAATACATACACAGTGCCTCATTTATGCTCAAAGATGTGGCAAAACTCCTGAAGCACTGTTAAACATAGGACCACAGTGAGAGACGAAGCAAAAAACAAATGCATTAAGAACACAACAAAACATCTACTAATGGTATAATCTTTTGAAGGTCTTTCCGCAAATAGTTACGTGTCCCAAACAAATTACGTGATGCTGATGATTGGAACCACACCCAAAATGAAGATCTTCACTCCCTCCATTAATCAACACATTTCTGTCCAAAACCCTCAAGATATTGGCTTGTCCTCCATTAAACTTGATGAATATTGCAGCTAGAGACATCAATTCAAAACAAAAAAAATGAAAGCAAAAGAAACAGCATTTGGGTTATGGCAAGTTCACGTAGCTTAATCATACAGTAAATTTATAAGACAAAAATAATTTTAAAAAGTCAAGGGCTATATGTGGAAAGCACGTTTACAAATGCATTTTCGGAGCATATTATGACCAACTCAACTGTGTCACTTGTGCATTCTAACTCTCATCCACACGCATGTCAAAGAAAACGTATCCAAACCAGGTTTTGATTACACAGTTACAAGGGTTCAAAAAGATCGCCGTCACATAGCCCTGTGGCCAATCAGTTTACAGACAGCCACTTTTGTAGAGAGGACTGATCCATTCCCTGAGGAATACAAACTGTGAGATGGTCAACGAGAGGCACGCATAAAAATACCTTTGCAATTAACACAGACAGACGGACAGACAGACAGACAGACACACACTCACTCTCTCTCTCTCTCTTCGTCGCTCTCAGACACAGAAAATTATCAAGTTTTCATTGTTCCCAAAGAGCATCCATTGAAAGAAAGCTTCATGGGACTTTTCAAGGAAGCCAGGAGCATCGACTTACAAGATTTGGGAAAACAGCACCTCTCTTAATCAAAGGTTGTGGTGCATTTGTGTGTGTGTGTTTGTGTCCATAACATTCAACACTACAGCCTTAAGCTTGGCAACTCTAAATCAAAGCAGATTTCCTATAGGTGAGCAGTCTGCTTCCATCTTGCTCCTAGAATGACATGGGCTGCTCTGATTGGTTGAAGGAAGGAGGTGGCATCATTCTATCTGCTCTGATTGGTGGAAGAACCCAGAGAAGAGGAAAGAGAGGACGTGTGTGCCAGGAATCTGTTTCCCCATGGTCATAAAACGATGTGCTTGTGAAAAGCAGCATTCAAATGTGCCGAAATGTGCTGAGTTTGCCTCTCCAAATCACTCTGCTTCAGGTCCTTCACCAGGTGGTGCTCTAGGACTGACTGTAGGAGCTGTTCTGACTCCCGTTTGAGCTCTGGTCAGTCTCACTGTATTAAGAAGAGCAAGAAAATACAAGTACAAGAGTGAGATGAGGAAAAAAACATGCTTAAGAAAGGGCTTTTCCACTTTTCTAAAACTAAAAGAATATTTGTTAAAAATCATTTTCAGTTATTGAAATAAAGCTGTAATAAAATAATATTAATAATGAGCTTATTAATAATAATATAATTTAATAATTATAAATGAAATTTCTTTTTTTAATAAATATACAAATAATTATTACATTTTAAAAATGTAGTTATTAGAATGTTGCCTGGGCAACTAACTGCAATAAAGTAAGTTTAAAGTACTAAAACTAAAAATTAAATAAGACGAAAGCAGAAATATATACAGAAATATAAAAATCTAATAATAATAATAATAAAAAAAAGCACAGTAAAAATACAATTTAAAATTAAACTGAAAATATAAAATAATAACAAATAATATAAAAGTAAATAAAGAATACTAAACTAACACTAGTTTTTATAACCATGGGTTAAATGCCAAAATTGTCAAAATTGCAAGTTAGTAATTAAAATTTTTTGAATTTAACCTTTAAGTGTTAAAAAAGTATATCATTGTATTATAATTATCTAGGATACATTTTTTTTTAATGTAAAGGTGCAGTAAGAGATTTCTGAGAAACACTGTTGATATTTGAAATCAACCCAAACAAACACACCCGTCCCTTCATTGCTCTACCCCCAAAATGCACGCAATACACAGTGGATGTCTCATTTCTTTATCATAGCTGAGAGCGAAGCAAAATAATGCTTCGCAAAAATGACAAACAAGGACCATACAGTACACAACAGCATATACAAGCAAGAGTTGGTTGTTAGTCGCCAGTTGCACAGCAGCTCCAGACAAACACTGACACTCAAAGCTGTTTTGTTACTATAGCTAACATTAAAACAACAGCATATCTTGGTTCTGTGAAACATTGTAAAAACAATGTTACTCACGAATGGAGCAGAAACAAAAAACATGAAAGCGTTTCTTATATTAACACGAGTCCTAATGCTCTTGCCTGATCAAAACCCTTCTTTTTCCAGTGATATTCCTCTGACCTTTCTCTTTTGTAATGTCTCTCAGTCATCTCTCTTTTTTCAAATCCCCTCTTGCTCTCTCTCTCTCTCTCTCTCTCTTCCATCATGAATGTATACACTCCCTACAGCTGATTGACTACAAGTGTGTTGTGGTGCTCGGTCCGATCCACTTTCAACAGTATTTCTCAGAAATCACATACTGCTCCTTTAAGAGTTGCAAAGTATGGATATTTAGCGAATGAGCTCATTTCAAATAAAGAGTAATGAAATCAGCCTCTTTTCAATGTTTCTCTTTGCAGTGGTGAAATAAATGAACACACCCCATGCTATTTCCATATAAATATAAATATATGTGTGCGGTTTTAATAACTGATGTTAAAGAACTGCAGTCTGTCGTACCTGTTAGGAGGGGGTTTGGGTTTGGGCACCTTGTTGAGTACAGCGGCCATTTCCTTTCTATCATCAAAGTTCTTCCACTGGTCATATAGTTTCAGTATCACCCTGATGATCTCCAGGATCTGTTGCAGAAAAGCTCCAATGTCAATGTACACTCACAGGGGGATAACATCCACAGCAAGACAGCTGAATGCGTCTTACCTTCTCCATGTCAACAGACAGCTCAGCAAACCACTGCCTGGCATCTTTCTGCTGTACCACACATGCCACATGCAGGCAGGCTGGAGAAGGAAGGACACAGTATCTGCAAGTCAGCTATTTAAATCTAAAACTTCAAGTTTTCTGATGGCTTGCAAGCATAAGACCTGTCGGATTGGGTGTGAAAGTTTCTTCTTACCTAGTGCAATCATAAATGGAGGATAAAGTAGACACAGGTCCGTCCTGTAGGTGTCATTCACTATCCTCCTACACACACAGAGACAGAACTTTCACATCAGACAATCATGTTCACTTATTCAGCATATCGAGTAGTAAACTTTTCTGTGAATGTCCAAGACTTCCGATTCTTTAGTCGATATAAGTAAATCACAAGAAGATCAACAAACTGTAAAACTATTTGTACTACAAACAGATGCGTTTATGATTACAACACCACATTAAAATCATTAAAATAATATGCTAAAAAAATGCAGTTTGCAATATTAAGAAGCATAACAGACTGTTTTTGTACAGCTTAAATTATTGAAAGCAAATAAAACATTCTACAAATGGCTGCACTCTCTCTGCGTTAGTCACCATGATATATTTTTAATGGAATATTGCAGTATTTATTATAAATTGTTTTTCTGTGCACATGACTATTTTTTTTAAATTCATGTGCCCTCATAATCTTTAATCAATAGGGCGGGGTGACCTGTCACTTATATGAGATCCATTTGCAAACCACAACCATCCAATCAATTCCCGCCCTACATTTCTTGTTCAAAAAGCAGTTTCACTCGGATATACATCACAATAAGGACGAAAAGACTATCATTTCATGACTTAAAAAAGCCAATATAGCCAATCTTATCAGTATAAAGCAGGGGTCAGCAATGTTTGGCACGCAGGGTAATCGCTGGCTCATGAGCATAAGCGAGAAAGCGCAGTTCTCACAAAACATTAGCGCGACCACTGCGCATTACGAGCCGTTGAAAACAAGACAGAAAACAAGAACAGTTTGTTTTGCTGTATTTGCTGCAGTTAGCTTTGAGAAAAAATAAGTTCATGCTATAAATTTAATTATATATTGATTTTCAACTATTCAAGCATATAGAGTCATATTAAACACAATGACGGTGATGTGCAAACTCATTTATTCAAAGTCTAATTGAAACTTGAAAAAAAACTTTGGCAACATTTTGAAAAAGTACCTATGGAAAATTGCTTCAGAAATATTTAAGGTTCTGCACTATTTCTGTTTCTAATCAAATAAGCAAGTTTGTGATCGATCAAGTAATGTTTGATGGTATGGCACAGCGAATATAGCCTGGTTAAAACCAGACCCAACTGAGTTAGGGTCTGGGGAAGGTTAATTCACAGCTCACTTCCAAAGGGGCGTCACCAACAGACGTCGCTCAAATGCCTCTGTCTGGGCACAATTGGATAGACCTAAAACCAATCAGATAGATCGTCATCTTGTAAAGCCCGCCTCAACGTTTGTGATTGGTGCCTCGATTTGGAAAGATTGGAAATGAGCTTGAATGAGCTCTTCGCCAGACTAACTTGCAGAGCAAATCTAAATTTGCCGGAAGTTCGTCTGGGTTTTCCCAGACTACAGTCAATAACTAGGAAACCTAAAAATTGCACTTCATAAAAAATAGCTCCCTACACCTGGTATATCTGGTCCACAATACAACTTTTCTGTTGCATCTCTATATCGACATATAAAGAAAAGTAAACTGTGGTTGTTTGTTTCGCCGTGCCGTCTGAAGTCCCACAAACACACACAAACACTCCTCACCAAGCCAGCGGCAGCAACATGTCCTCCTGACCCATATCCTGCACATACTGCAGTAATGGCCTGTACGGGTGGTACACAATCAGACAGCAGTCCTAAAATAAAACAAAGCAAAACATCCATGAACACAGCTGAGAACAAACACCTAAACATTCTACTGAAGAAGAATCAACACCAACCATGAGCTCCAGTAAATAGAATTCACATTCCAGGATCTAGAGAAACAGAGAGAGGCATAAGATCACTGTGAAATTGTCTCACTAACACGTAACGTGGACTAATTATCATCTTTCCCATTACGATGATCCATGAATGTTCCTCCAGCACTCCAGACGGCCGTGATGTTTCCCTTACAACACCTGACCCGTGGCACGCTGAACAAATTACACTTATCACAAGCCCGAGATGAGCTGCCAAAACCATTTATCGCGATAATGAGACTTTCCTACGAAGGTGTCGGGAGTGTGAGGAATGTCACTCCTGGTTGGGTGTCAGATACTTGGTGATACAGAAGACCGAATCATCACCAGACACACAATCTCAGACTCTTGTCTAGCATTTCTATCATATGAATCCGACAGTTACAAGAAGTAATTATCTAGTTATCTAGTGATGCTGTCAAATTTCCAAAATCTTGATCTGGAGCAAATTAACTCTGGTAACACTTTATGTTACATGTAAATTATGCAGAATTGCATGCAACTAACCCTGGCCTAAACCAAACCCTAATTCTAACTCTAACCCCATAATAAGTACATGAAGTTAATTAATATTACTCAGTACTTGAATGTATAATTGCACTGTAACAAGGACACCTTAAAATTAAGTGTAATCGTAATTCTTTCAGCACAAACTATTCTCAGTAAGAGACAACTCACACTCGCTTACATGCGAGATCAGTGTCTCCTGAGTTTTGTGGTGTAGAAAGCACAGAAGTTTGACTCACATGGTTCATTCTGAAGGGAAACTCCTTTGGAAAAGCATAAGAGAACCTTGTTTTCACTGTTACAAAAAGAGAATGAGAAAAGAAATCACCAAAAACATATTCTATTATTAGTATGAAATGATTACATGAGTAAAGACCTGTTCACACCAAGAACAATAATTATGTTAGCGTCCAGCGCACGATATCGTTCTGTTTATTAGCACGTGCTGCAGTTTTGTCTTCTGACACTTTAAATCCTCATGCTCTTTAAAACAGGGTGGATTCTGATTGGCTGTCAGTGTTTTTATCATTCATCAGCTAGAAAAAAATCATTCTGAAAGTTATTCCAATGACATTGTTTCTCAGTGCCATTATGGTTATAGTTGTGGTGTGGACTCTGATATTCTTTTATATTTAGAACGATTTTTAGAACTATATTTGTATAGTTGGCGTTATAGTTATCGTGCTTGGTGGCAAGTCAGCAAGCCAAAACTGAATGAATTTGGCAATTATGGCTAAAAAAAGTTTCATTAAATGCTGATTTGCACCTTATATTAATTTCTGAACATAAGTAAATATGTTTGTACGATTCAGCTTTAGAGAACTAAAAAAAAACACTTCTACCACTTATTTCTGTAGTAGTTACTTTATATTTTTGCAAGTTACATCATAATACGTATACATTTCTGCTGTAGTTTGATCAATTCGTCAAATATAAATCACTTACACACAGACGTTGCTGCTGAGATAAGCCGTGTGTTCGAAACAACACCAAATTCCTGCCAAGAAAAGAATTTCAGTTGATCAAAATTCAAATTTGATGCATCTTTCAACAGAAATTCCTATACTGAGACAGTGTTTACCTCGACTTTAGAGGCCAGAAATACACATGTAGGGGCCATCAGCACAGGGTCTATGCTCTTCAGAGAATACCTGAAAAGAAGACAAGAGTTTTCTTCAATCTATCAAAAACAGAACAGCCATCATTCTAGATCATGAGGATCAATCGGTATGGAGGAAATGAAGACTGTAACCATGGCAACGACCCACTCACCTGGCATAGAAGCGCTTAAAGTAGACAGTTGCTGTAGCGATGACCTGCTGCCTGAGTTTCAAGTGTTCTCCCAAGGCTTGAATCACTGCCATGAGATGACAAATTAAACTATGTAAATTCTTTAAAGGCAAGGTTTATTCAGAAGGTTTATGCAGTCACATTCAGAACAGGTCCATATTCACTCAACATTTCAGTTAGACAGGAAGATGATATATAATTTATCTCCAAACCATTGGCAAAAAATATCTGTAGCTTCCAGTACTCCTCCTCTGTGAGGAACTTGAGATCTTTCTGTCTCTCCTTCATCAGATCCTGTTTGTCCAGAACCCACTGCAGACTGGTGAGGACAAGCACATCAATTACTTTCAATTTAGAAATCATTAATGAATACTAGCACACAAATCAACACAACAGTTACAGCACTGCAGTTTATATTTAATTCACTCTTAATGTCAAAGAACACAGACATCATCAATCATATACAAACTTCATATAAGCATCTACACATCACGACACTACACTAATTGAAATGTTTAATATCAAATAAAGGGATGAAAAGAAACTCATTCGTTGAATAGCACACATTTATCCAGATTATTCATAAATTAAATTCCTGTCTTCAGTCCAGAAGCACTAGCCAGTCGGCTAAAGCTAATAATCCAGAGATTTATACTGTTCAAACAATAAAAGTCATTGAATCTAGTGTCTATTCTTGATCATGGCATTTACCGAGATTTGGTAAATAGTTCTCTTTAATTAGCCAAAACCATGAATTTTAAAGTTTTTATTTCTCTTGCAGCAAGAGCAACACCTCTAGAAATACATTTAATGCCCTCGATTTATGCCACAGAACACGTCTCTACTTACTAATGTGAACTCTGCCAGAAGTTCCCTGCCATCTTGAGGTGGTTGAGGTAGAAAATAACCCTTAATGTGATGTTAAATTGTGTTTAAATTAAACGAAGCTTTGATTAGATCAGACGAGGAGCGCGACACAAAAAACACTCCGTAGAATTTCAATGTGCAAAATAAATCTGTCCGGAGGGAAGCAAATTTACGCATGAGTTCCGGACAGATTCCTGCGCGCTTCTTGTAGGCTATTACTAATAAACAAATGCGAGTTTATTAGTAAATATAATATAATATAATATAATATAATATAATATAATATAATATAATATAATATAATATAATATAATATAATATAATATAATACAAATCTAAGTTCATATGAAAATATAACATTAAAAAATATGTGTTTATAATAAACTTTATAAATAACATCATATAAATTATATTTACTGTTTTATTGATATATAACTATTTAAATGTAAATAATGATATCTTCACTTAATAGATAGATAGATAGATAGATAGATAGATAGATAGATAGATAGATAGATAGATAGATAGATAGATAGATAGATAGATAGATAGATAGATAGATAGATAGATAGATAGATAGGCATATAAAATAAATATAATGTAATTAATGTGTTTGTTTGTTTGTTTCCACAACATAGTCTATAGGCTAGTGACTCCATAACGGTCATTTCTAGTCCAATTACATCAGGATGCATCTCCTTGATGAAGTCACTGGTACTTTCAATCTCCAAGTTTTTAGACAGTTTAGTGCAGAGAATGTCATAAGGGACTCAGGCTTGCCAGCTTCATTAGGAAAGCTCACTCCTCTATTTTTACCGCGGTAAAACTCTTCGCGGTGGCCCGTCAGATAGTTCAGAGATAGTTCGACTCAGTGTCAGACCAAGGTTCGACATTCCTCGTCCAGACAGCAGGTATAAAGCTCCCTCATGAATGAGTGCGGACTGAAAGCTTCTGTCGCATCTTTGGAGACCCGCAAGAACCATCACCTTCACCATGAGTTACAGCCCAGAAAGGATGTCATCTTACCGTCGTCACTTTGAGGGTGGCCTGACCTCGTCTTCCACGCTCCAGGTCCGGGTGTCCAGTCCTTCGCCCACCCGTGGGCCCGCGCGCCACCGCTCCGCCAGTTACAACCGGAGCGGCACTTTGGGGCGCAGGACGCTCTCCGGATCCCGCAGATCACGCATGACCAGGTAAGCCACAGCAGTGGCCAAAAAGTGAAGCCTAGGAAAGGAAAACAGACATCTTCACCCTTTATTCAAATATAATTTAAATTCGTTAAAGCATATTGTGTAGTTGTGCTTGCAGTCAAAAGTTTTATTTGTGAAATGCAATTGGACAGGCTGCGAAAAAAATATGAATTGTTTGAACTGACTATGTTAGTCAAAGTATTCTTGTGAGCTTTTTGTTTTTCTATGCATTTTTATTCAAAACCTGTTGCTGTAGTTTGCTATTTTGCCAAATAATTTTGTCAGGTAAATACCTTAACCAAGTGTAGTATTTTGTTCTTCCCTCAAAATTAAAATATTTAAAAATATACATCGTTTCCTTTCCTGGCAATTTGATGGGGTAATTGAGCTTTTATGGTCATTAAAACAAATCCCCCCCCCAAATTTTTGCCACCACTGTATATAATATAATATTATTGTTAACTAAAATTAAATCCACAAAAATTGATTACTTTGAAATAAAATAAACATTTACAGAATATAAATGAAATATTAAAAAAAAACTTTAATTATATAATGATATAACATGTAATAGGCTATAATATAATATAATATAATAATAAGTATATTATTTATATATATATATATATATATATATATATATATTATACGGTATATAATATATAATAATAATAATATTAATAATAATAATAATAATGGTCAGACTTTAGTTTAGGGTTCAGTTCTCTATATTAACTATTAACTAAAACCTTTGCCTCAATAAACTCCTAATTAATTATTAATAGTTAGTAAGGTAAGTTTGGGTATTGGGTAGGATTAAGGGATGTAGAATATGTTCATGCAAAATATGGCATTAATATGTGCTTCCTTAAGTACTAATAAACAGCCAATATTATTATCAATTATCAACTAGTTAATTGTTAGGACATTAAGCTAAAGTGTTACCAATTTTTAAAAATCTATTTCAAAATAATAAATGTTGTAAATGTATGTTTTGTTTCCTCTACAGCAGTGTTAGTATGGGAACGCTGTGTCTGGGCATGGGTTGGGGGGTTGCAGGAGGTGCTGTGGATCTGGACGCTGCCGCTGCTGAGAACCAAGCTTTCCTCAGCACACGCACCAGCGAGAGAAAGGAGATGGTTGCCCTGAACGACCGCTTGGCTGTATACATCGAAAAGGTAAGACACTTTACCTCTTTTGGTTTCTTTATAGTGCCCATTTTAAAGACAGCCCTGTAAGTTTTGGTGTGGTTGTTGCAGGTACGTTCTCTGGAGCAGAGCAACAAGCTGCTGGAGGCAGAAATTGATGCCATCAAGGGTCACTATGTGAAGCCGTCCGGCCTGAGACTGCTCTATGAGGAGCAGCTGAGGGAGCTGAGGAGGATTGCAGACCAGATGAAAGTCCAGCGGGTGAGAGATGGAGGACCACAGGGCGATTATGCCTTACTCACTCACACATGTACACCATGACTCTCACTCATCTCTAGCCAGGATCGCCATGATAACTGCCTCTGTGCCCTTGTAGGACCTGGCGGTAGCGGCAAAGGATGCCATGGCAGGTCAGCTGGAAATGCTGAAGGTCAAATACGAGGAGGCTCTTGAGGCCAGAAAGAAGGCGGAGCTTGAGATCGAGGCCTTCAGACCGGTAAGAGATTCAACTTAATACAGAAAGGGAAACATCATTTGGATTTATGTAATGATGGGGTTCAAACTCCCTCTGTACACCAGGATGTGGATGCAGCCACATCCGCCCGAATTGCCTTGGAAAAACGACTGGAAAACCTAGAAGTGGAACTCGAGTTCCTTCAGAGGATTCACAAAAAGGTTTCTGACCATTTACATATCATTATGAAATCTGTATCACAGTACAGATTGCTAAGTTTAATTGTAATGCGTTAGTAATTGAATCAATAAAGGATATTGTTAGATTGCCTTCTTAATCAACATTTTCTTTATGTCAGGAAATCGAGGAGTTGATGGCTCAGATTTATGGATCTGTGGCTAAGGTAGATGTTGCCTTCTCTTTGCCCGATCTGGCCTCCGCTCTCAAACAGATCCAGGCTCAATATGACAGCATCGCCGCTCAAAACCTGCAGGTAATCAGGACAGGCCGCAAATAAACCTCACCATCCCTGATACTGACCTTCGAAGCTCACATGTTTTTCCCAACTGGTGTTCACTAGGAGATGGACGCTTGGTACAAAGCGAAGTTCCAAGATCTAAACAACGCAACGTCCCGGCACATGGAAACAGCAAGGAGCGTCAGAGAAGAAATCACAGCTTATAAGAAAGAGGTGTGGAAAATAGTGTTTTCCTCTCCTGTGCCTCATTTAACAAAAACAACAAACTGTACGGCCTTATGATCTAACTTGTGTGTGTTTGCAGATTCAGAATAAACTGAGGGAACTGGATGTTCTTAAAAACAGGAATGAAGCACTGCTGCTCCAGATCAAAGAAGCCCAGGAGAAATACAAGAGAGAGGAGGAGGAGCTACAGGTAAAGACATGCCCCCTTCAATGTAAAACCCAAATTGCTACATCTTTTGAATAAGTAATTACTTCGCAATCGTTAAAAAAGTATGTTCTATTTAATGTGGATTTCTGTAGAGACCAGACATATATTTGTCATGTTGTAATTGTCATGTGACCTACCAGCATGAGTTGCATCGCTTTAGCGGCATTCACAACTCATCTCCCATTGCCTAAAGTGTCCATCAGCTGCACTTTTCAGAAGTAGTAAGTCATCCAGGTACTTTTTGCGTACTATAAATTCGGGCAGACTATTATTTTCGCATAATGTTTTTCGCCTACTTAAAAATTAAGTTTCTTAATTGGCATTGATGGTTCCATGAAGAACTTTCAACATTCATGGAACCTTTCCATTGCAGAAAAGGTTATTTTAGTGTAAAAAGGTTCTTTAGATCAATAAAATGTTCTTCACACTAAGAAAAAATGGTTCTTTTAAGAACTGTTAACTGAAAGGTTCTTTGAGGAACCAAAAATGGTTCTTCTATGGCATCGCTGCAAAAAAGAGAGTGTATGTTATAGGGAAGTATGCAATTTTGGATGCAGCCAGTCAAACTTATAAACTATAGGTTTTTAATTACCATTGAGACCTCCAGTGGCCCCTTTTTTTGTCTTGGGCCATCAAGCAACCACCCAGAAAACTCTAGCACCCACCCAAAATGCTTTATCAACCACACAGCAACATGCTTAAATCCCTAAGAACATCTTAAGTGTTTAGCACGAGCAAGCTACACTCACAAAATCAAGTTTATTTTAATATCTCATTAATTCATGTGTCATAGATCCGTATAGAGGCTGTGAAGGAGGAACTGAAGTCTATTAAGGGGAAGATTGCGCTGCTGCTGAGAGATTATCAGGATCTGCTCAATGTTAAGATGTCGCTGGAGATTGAAATCACCACATACAGGTACTGAAGTTCTGCCATTCCACCTTGAACCAGCAATACAGTGCTGCAGTGATAATGTATTTTTGAAGGACAATCTGGAAGTTCGCATCACCCTGGTTGCCTCAACAAAAAAAACACTTGTTTTGTCTATTTAAAATCATTTTAAGTACTCTTGAGGCCTTCTTCGAAGTTTGCTGAGACCCCCAAGTGGGCCCTGGTCTCCTGGTTGAGAACTACTTTTCTGTATAGAAGAGTATAACTCATTTTGCTGTGTCTCTGCAGGAAGCTGATAGAGGGAGAAGACAGTCGCTTATCCAGCATGGTAAGCAGTCTGTCTCTCATGAGCGCGAGCGCAGGAATGGTCAGCAGCGTTTCTGGGGCAAGCAGTCAAGGGGTCAGTGGAGCGGCGAGCTCATCCGCCTCAGAGAAGATGCTCTCCAGCAGCTCAATAGTCAACCACAACCATCACGAGTCCGTGGAGGAGTTCAGCCATGAACAGGCTGTGGAGATGACGGAGAGGAAAACGGTCCTCATTAGGTACAAGTAAACGGCTCTACTATAATATTGAAAAAAAATCCTTGTTGCAAGTTATTATATTAAAAGGCAGTTCAAATGCATGTGAATGTTTCTTGATGTTTTTCCAGAAGCTAATGCCCATCTCTCTCTGGTTGCAGAACAGTTAAGACAGATGAGGACATGATTCAAAGGGACACACAAGAACGCACCATCATCATCTCTGGCGCCGCAGATGAGAACGATTGAATTAGAACCCTTGTATTAAAGTCTTGAGACCTCGTCCTAAACCTTCAAAGTTCATTACTTAGAAAAACTATCAGACTAGAGAAATAAATATCACAAAGAATCTCTCATCCTTTACTACCTCCTTTGTGCTTTGATTAATCTGCTAAAACAGCATGTATTAAGCGTTTAACTGTGGGTCGACTCATCAATACAAATAAAGCTTGTTTGCACAGCATTTGTTTTTCCAAATGATTTAATACAGTTGTTCTGTGTCCGAAGTGCTTATATGGCAAACAAAGACAATCAATGTTTTTATATGGAAACAAAAGTAGAGACTTTTTACAGCAAAACACCAAAATTATGGTGCTAAAATATTGAATTTATTTATTTCAAGAATTATAGCTAAAAAAACATTTAGTTTAAAATAGCATTATGCAATATACAGTCCAGTATGCCTTAGATTTCAGGTCATATAAGGCGAGAACAGCCTCGTGTTATGTGGATTGCACATACACTACCATTCAAAAGTTTTAGTTTATTTTGAGAAATTAACATCTATAATCAGCTAGGATGCATTAAATTGATCAAAAGATTTCTATTTCAAATAAACACTGTTCTTTCGAACTTCCCATTCATCAAAGATTCCTCAACAAAATGTATCAGTTTCCACAGAAATATGAAGCAGCACAGCTGTTTTCAACATTGATAATAATAAGAAATGCTTCTTGAGCAGCAAATCATCATATTAGATTGATTTCTGAAGGCTCATGTGACAGTGAAGACTGGAGTAATGATGCCGCTAATAAATTCAGCTTTACATCACAAGAAGAATTTATATTACAATTTGTTATAATATTTTGCAGTATTATTGTAGACTTTATCCAATTAATTCAGCCTTTCAAAAACTTTTAAAATCTTACCGACACCAATCTTTTGTACAGTAGTGTTATTTTAATTTTTTCCCTCTATTATCAAGTTAGCAGGTAAATTTGAAAATTATTGGCAAAATAGAAACATGCCTTTTATACAGTCTGGTCTGATGAAGTGAGTGTGAGGAAATATTCACATGGATCATGGTTTAACATTCCCACATAATCATACACTTCCATTAATAAAGATTGTTGGTCATTCATACAGTACAAGAGTAAACTATTAACATAGGTCATCTTCCAAAACATTTGTTAGTGCAACAAAAAATATATAGTTTACAGTATTTTTTAATATTGACATGATTTGACTGGGTGGAATCTCATTGATTGATGGCATGAGTGTGTGTGTGTGTGTGTGTGTGTGTGTGTGTGTGTGTGTGTGTGTGTGTGTGTGTGTGTGTGTGTGTGTGTGTGTGTGTGTGTGTGTGATTATTGTAAAGGTTTAGGCTCGCCTCCGACTCCTCCAGCGAGACGATACACAGCCAAGCTGACCTCATGAGCCAGATTATCAGCACTTTCCTGCAAATGAACACAGGAAATAACATTTTTTGCAATTACAATCAAATATATTGTGATATTTAGAGCTTACCCAGACCAAATATTTTTCTAGCCCTCGTAGAGCTCGTAATAACATCTTGGAAGATGGGATTTTTCTGAGAGCTCCTACTTGTACCACATGAACGCTGCACGTTAATCAGTGCAGCCTTAATATTGCTGCCACAGAAACGCATAAATCCCATTCAGTCCGAGGACGTGAACAGCTATGAATGTAACGTCACATGTTGTCATCTTGAGACAAGGGTAATTAAGATATGGCGTGAACGCAGCAAAATGCACATTAAATTAAACATGTCGTACAGTAAGTGCGGTACTAATTTAGCTTCCACACTCCACACAAACACTTGGAAATGTGTCTAATAACAGCACATATTTATCTAGGTTAACATAAATGTAAAATAAAAAGCGAGCGGCCATGTACAGCGGCTAACGTAAGGCTACTACTTGCACGTTTCAAATGATAAGCCATGTTAGCCATGAGGTCAATGAATGATAGGTGAATGTTTGGATTTCCTGTCTGACGTAATAATCACATGGACCAGCCGTGTTAACGATACGTTTTTTTGTTTTGTTTTCAACGGTCAACCAACTAATTAAAAAAGCCTCTTTTAATCAACTAACTTTTGGTCGATTATTAGGCAGCCCCCTAGTGATATGCAAGAGAAAGTGCTTATAATGACACCAGTAGTGTGTGTACCTGTGTGTCAGCCTCAGCATAGACCCTGACCACATCTTCAGTTCCAGATGGTCTAACAAAAGACCGAGCGTTTTTGTACTTCTTGACAAGCGAGTCGATGGCCTCCTGCAGACCCTCTGGAGTCACGGCCCTCCTCTCTGCGTCTGTCGTATCTATGACACGCCGGTCTGACACCTGCAGAGTCCAGCAGTTAAAACACACACACATACACTCAAACCTCACAAAACACAAACAAATACACACCGTGACTTTAAGTTGACGGTTGGGCAGGTCTGTGTAAACTGCATCCCAGTCTTGCACAGACATCCCTCTGATGGCCAACACAGCTTCAATCACTAGCATATCTGAGATAGCGTCTCCAACCGTCTGAGGAAGAGAGCAAGGGAGTTAAGTATGGAAAACATTTTTTTAGTTTTATATCTATAGGGCATCTGAAGATGTAGCTTAAATGTGTATGTTTTTATACCTGGTTAATCAGATTAACTGTGTGCTCCAGGATTTTTACTGCACGTTTTTTCTCATCGATGGTGTTCGGGTTGTGCACCAGCTCCAAAATCTGTTTCTGTGCGGCTTTGCTGAACAAAACCTGAAACATATCAGCAAAAAACTTAGTAAAACCACAAGTTTCAACAAACTACTAACTGAACGCATCCAGGCCCCGCCCCTTTATTTTGCATATGCCTTTGGCAGAAATTATTTAAATTGAGAACATTGTGACGTGTGCGTTCGCGGAATAAAACTTAAAGGGATAGTACACCCCAAAATTCTGTCAGTATTTACTCACCCTCATGTTGTTCCAACCCCGTAAGACCTTCGTTCATCTTCGGAACACAAATTAAGATATTTTTGATGAAATCTGAGAGCTGGATCACTCCTCCATACTAGTCCATAGGCTTCTTGAGGGATTGAAACTTGCCGGCCTCGAAAAGTTATTAAAGATATCGTTAAAATAGTCCAAGTGACTACAGTGGCTCAATCTTAAGTTTATCAAACAACGAGAATACATTTTGTGCACAAAAAAAACAAAAATAATGACTTTATTTCAACTATTCATTTCCTTCTCTATGGGCCTCGAGTCAGGTTACTAGTTTAACAGCGTATGATCTGTTGTTGTACGTCACACGCATCACCCACATGACCAGCGTCGGCCAATAGTGAGCCTACGTGTGACGTAGCTCTACGCTACTACACTAGTTTAACTGGCTAGAGGCCCAAAGAGAAGGAAATGAATAGTTGAAATAAATTCGTTATTTAGGTTTGTTTTTGCACACAAAAAGTATTCTCATCGCTTGATAAACTTAATATGGAGCCACTGTAGTCACTTGGACTATTTTAACGATGTCTTTAATAACTTTTCGAGGGCGGCAAGTTACAATCCCTCAAGAAGCCTATGGACTAGTATGGAGGAGTGATCCAGCTCTCATATTTCACCAAAAATATCTTAATTTGTGTTCAGAAGATGAACGAAGGTCTTACGGAAGGTCTTTAAAGACTCTAAACTGAAAAGCTGCTTCAAAAGTCAGTTTGAATGGGCCGGTCACATAACCACAAGTGTAGAATTGATGTCTTGATGGACTGAAGTTTGCTGAACTCTGACCTGCTAATTTAAATAGTGAAAATTGCATTATTTTGCTATTAACTCACAGTTCCATGTCCATTGGCCTCAAAATACACTCCAATATCATACTCCTGCGCCGCATGATGTAGGTGCTTCACTCCTGTTTTCGTACAGCATACTGTGACCTGTTGAGAGGTCAAAGGTCACCTTAACACCTCATAAACACGAAGTAGCAAGAAATTGGGGAGTACTATAGTAACAGGACATATTTCTAAGAACATCACCTTCATGACGTCCTCTAAGTAGCGAGTTGAGCTTCCATTAGCATATGCTGTCTGAACAACAGCAATCTGTAAATTCAACCCAGCCTGAACACATACATAGACAAAATGAATGTCCAAATTTAAATTTAGAAGTGGCTAATTCCATTCTAGACCTTATTCATGTGTGTAGAACCTGTGTGAGCAGCTCTTTGAGATATGTGCTGATAAGAGTAGCGATCTTGTCTCCGTCCAGGAGATGGAAGCGGCCCTTAGAGTCAGTGTAATAGTAAACAATGCGATCGGCATCACCATCGAACGAGCAGCCGCGTTCACCTGCTGTCATACTCACACCTGGAGAGAATAAAGTGAGATTTGAAGTGTTTTCAAGGTTTCTTTCATTATATTGTAAAATAAACTCTCTCTGACTCGGTTTAAACAAACACAAATATTTAATTACCGTATATATATTTAAAAAAAGTTCTCATGGGACAGTTAAGGAACCATGTATTTTCACCCCTAAAAAAAGTTCTGACAGACCTTGAGGAGCTTTCTGCTGGACTTTGACGTAATCTGCTCCACACAAGTGGTTGAGTTTCCCACTGCTGCCATCATTTGAAAGCACGACCTGCAGTTCGGAGCGTAGAAACGGCTCCATTTCTCTCATCTTCAATGCACCAATGCCGTTGGCTCCATCCACCAGAAGCTTCTTCTGATCATCAGTGCGATTTGGGGCCTTTGGAATACAAGTAGAAAAACACTTAATGCTAGAAATAAACAGGATCATTAAAGTGCCCCTATTATGCTTTTCTGGATATTACTTTTCATGTAGTGTGTAATATAGCTGTTTGTGAATGTAAAAGGTCTGCAAAGTTTCACAGATCAATGTAAACGACAAATTCAAGAAAGAACAGATTCTGAACTGCCTGAAACGAGTGGTCGTGTAAATCCAGTCTCATTTCCTGCAAAAACCTATGTAGGTTTGTAATAAATTTGCATAATGCCAGCCTATGGTCTTCACTGGCCACTGGCGAACAAAAAACTACTTTGACCTGCCCTAAAAACTGTAGTTGCAGTTTGGTTTGCGTTGCCGATTTTGCCTGCACTTCCAATGGATGGAGACTCTGGCCCAAATTGATGCAGTAAAGCCGATGCCATCGTTACTATTCGTATCACTGTGTATCAAGTGCTGAGGAGCTGAAGTTCAGATATGGTAATAGGCGTTTTGTTTCTGATAAAGCGCTAGACCAATCACAATAAGCTGGGATTTAGAAAGGAGGGGTTTAGAGAGACTGTGAGAAAAGAAGTGATGCTGCAATGTATATTATGACAAAATGAAAGTGTTTTTTGACCTTGGATGGATGCAAAATTATTGTAGGATCATGCAGAAGCTTGTGTGTCACCCTTACGTTCTGGGTGAGCTGAAGGAAAGCCTGTGAGAGTTTCTGGTAGTAGCCCTCAACAGTAGGACTGCCATAGCAGCCATTTGTGTTGCAACAGCACACCATATAATGCAGCTGGGGAGTGGTGACCAGACCATAGTCTTTTAAAAGAAACACACCCATGATCAACACAGAATAACCAACAGAGCAATTCATCAACCTTTGCACTGTCATATCTCCCAACTACACTTACACTCTAAAAAATAGTCCAACGGCAAGACTACTTTCATTTTCTGAAATGAGTTTCAAGCAAAGTAATTCATTTCATTAAGTTTTGTAATGTTGGGAACTTCATGAACACACCATGAGTTTTGCCTCCCAAACTGGAAACGCCATCCAATACAGCCTTAGAGAGACTGACACTGCTTGGTCTGAATAAAACAAACAAAGAGAAATAAAAGGTAACTTCAATAGTCCACTTTAGACATTCTACTAATTATAAGTAACTTTGCAACTACATGTCAACTACCAGTCATTAGAGTATTAGTAGACTTGTCTGCTAAATATCTCCTAACACTTTATTTTGATGGTCTGCCAACATGATATAATAAGCTAAGGCTTCAGCTTATACCTTTTATAGTAAATAATGTCTAGATAAACGTGTATGAGGACCAAAATAAATCCTGATAATGATGATGACAATAAGCATGATTACTTTCAGCTACACTATTTAATCACATTTTCAGACTGTGAAACATCTGTTGGCAGTGTTTTTGACCTGATCTACTGGCTTGGCCACTACGAAGTCTACAGGTTTGGTAGCTTCTAATTGTGACAGTTGATAACCTGCCTGCTTTGTAAACAGAAGCCAGGCCTACCTGGTGTCTTTGCCGATGTAGACACTCGCGGGTTCACTCATGCTGATGTCCTCTTTCTCAATAACATCTCTCAGTGCTTTGAGGAGAGAGTCCTGCTCGGCGTTAGCTAGCTGTGTGGCGTATTCCTCCCACACCGCTGTCACCATCTCCCCCATGGGGTCAATTAGCTTCACCCCATTGTCTTCCTGAAAAAATATAACATTGCAGCAACATCCCCGAAAAGTGAAAATGCACCACTGTTATATTGATATCACAGTAAATGTGGACATGCATGGGTGCATGTCTTACCTCTGGGTTATGGGAGGCAGTCACCATGACTCCTATGGTGGATTTAGTCTTTTTAGATCTCAGAGTTGCCAATAGCCCCATGCGGAACATGATGTGGTCCAGATGTTTGGCGTGAGTGCGGAATCCAGCTGTGCCATAAAGCAACTTAAGCCCCTCTGGCTTCGGATGGAGCTTGGACTTTTGAGATACCTCCTCAAACTGAGCCATCTCTAAAAACAAAGACAAAAACAAATCAATGTAACAATAAGAAGCAGAGGAATAAAGTTCAACACTCTTACTTCAGCAATAAACAAAATGAAACACAAATGTGATGTTTATCTAAAGTCATTTTTGCTTATTCGTGTGGTTGAATTGGATCATCGAAGGTTAGCAGCAAAGACGTTGGTTCATAAAGTGAGATTAAATATTCGTGTAATATAACATAATTATTGCAGGTTTGCATAATATTTCACAGGTTTTATTCATTTTGATGAATACTGAATCTGTTTTTGTGCAAGTAAAATGAGTAAATGCATGCTCACATTTAGTCTAGAACTACAATAATACCATTATGTTCACACAACACCTCTGCACTTACTCCTCTGATTTCTCTCAACATGGGGACCGGAGAGCTGTCAATTAATGTATTGGAAAACTAAGTAATTTGCGTTACTTATTTTGAAAAAGTAGGCTAACTCAGATATTTTGTTTTTAATTTAAAAGAAATGCATTACTTTATTAGTCACATGAAAAAGTAACTTTTAAAGCATAACGTGCTTCATGTAGTTATATGCATTGCTGAGATTGGACTATAAACACGAAAAACGTTAAAAACCCAAACCAGTTTGCAATTTAAAGTGCACATATCTTCATTAAAAAACTGCAATAATCAAAACAATAATCTTCCATTCAATCAATCCCAAGATAAATAGCAAGGAGTAATTTGTCTGTTCCAGGTAATATATCCCAGAATGATAAATAAACAACTGAACAATAAAACATGCACACTTACAGATATAAATAGATGTAAACATAATCATAATGACATTACAGTTGTTAAAATATTAAAAATGAATGAATGAATCTTCTAATCACACTACTGAAATATATTATCCGTGGTTGCAATCGAAAACAAGACATGCTAACTAATTATAAGAGTTCTGTTATTTACCATTAAATGAGTTTAATATGATGACAGTTGATGAAGTTTACACTCTGCTGTTTCTGCGGCTGAAGGGCGTGAGCTCTGACTCTGAGCAGCGCTTCCTACTTCCCTGATTACGTGGCTACAGTGACGTTCGTCGCCACGCCCCCTCTACTGACGTACACTAGAACATATGTTGCATATTTTAACCAAATCAGTTTAGTTTAAGGCTCTGGTTTAACCCAGAGATCAAAGTTTAATTATTTCAAAGGTTTGCAGTCTGTGCTAACTGAGAATGTTCATTGTTATTCCTGAAATACTGAGTTGTACTATAATAATAGTATTTCTAAATAAGAGTTCCAATCACAGATATAATAAATATGAAATAAATCTTTTATAAGTTTTATTTCTTTATTATATTCCATTAATTATTTTTAATATTATGTAAAATATTTATTATGTAAATATAATCATGTTTTAAATATATATATGTATACATTATAACTTAATATAACTTAACTTTAAGAACATTTCGGTGTGTAGTGGTGGAGCCCCAGATGGGTTTTTTTAGATCATTATCAGCTGTGTAAACATGTTCAGAAAACATGTTTATGCAGATGTTGTAAAACTTTTTTTTTTTTACAGATGTTGTGTTTCCATTTCAGCATTGGGGACCAGCTACTCAAATGCATCTGCACTCTTTATGTCTGTCTCGTTTTATAAGATGATGCCCGTTGCCACATGTACAAAGGAAAAGTGAAAGAAATAAAGAAAAAAAACACAAGATAACTTATGTTGAAGTTCCATGAAGTGTATGAAAAAAACAAAAGACTTCATGGTTTGAACTTTAACACACATGTCTGATGTCTGATGGAATGAAGCAGACAGCCAGACAGAACCAGGAGAGAGAAAGTTTGTGACCCCTGGCCAAATAACAGTTTACTGTTAAGCTCCCCCTCAGTGAGGACTGACCCCTCACCCTCACACACACAAACTAACACTCCATAGCATGCTCTGAAAGGACTTTCAGTAATCTGCTTGGTAGACTTAACAAAATCTGCTCTTGGATAATTTGTGCATTCTCTGTAATCATTTTTTTTGTTTGTTTTTTTATGCTGATGTTGACAAGAAGTTTTTGCAGCTGCTTCAACAAGAAGAGGAGGTCCTCATGGTAGATTCCTGCGTCCTGCTGTGCACACTCACATACTACATACAGAGCACAATGGCACATGGCTTTCCCGTCTAAAAGGCTTTAATTACTCGTGTCGATGAATCTGGGGAAGACTGCTGGCTTTGTTTCCTGCCTCAGCTCTGAACTGGATGGTCAGTTTCCAGGGTTACTCTGCATGAAAGGAGGTGCAAAACAAGTGGCATAGAGCAAATGAGAAAAGTATACTGGTCTTACTAGCTGACTGGTGAGTAGAAAAATTATTGATAGATCTCACATTTTACTTAAATGAAGATTTGCATTTGAGTTATTTACCGATGTCTTTAGCTTTGAAAATAATATATAGACATTCTATATTAGTAAATTTGCAACTACATGTCAACTATCAGTCATTAGAGTGTAGAATGTCTAAAGTGAACCATCGAAAAATAAAGTGTAACCCTTGTTGTTTGTTTACTGTGATTTAAAGCGTCACTTTGATATTTGTGCAAACTATTTGTGTACACTCTTTGTGAAGGTCTGAGAGATGGGGGTCTCTAAAAGAGCGCCCGCCACTGATAATGTGTCCGATGAAGGTAGCAAAAAAAACATGAAAGATGATGCAGTTCATCTGAGGAGGAGGATAGGGCTGCTGCCATCCATTTCCTTCATCATTGGCACTGTGGTGGGCAGCGGCATCTTCATCGCCCCCAAAGGCGTATTGATGAATTCGGGCAGTGTGGGATTGTCCCTGCTGGTCTGGGCTCTGTGTGGCATCCTCTCCACTTTTGGTGAGGAACATCTTTGGTGCTTATACACTCTACAGATCAAAGGTTTTGTGTTTTTAATTGGAATTTGGAAGTGTGTGTTTTTTCTTGGTGATTTCAGCAGCATCAACAATAGCATACAAAAAAACAGCATGTTCACTACACTGCACAATAAATCTCACTAACAGTGTGTCTACACTGTTAATGAGAGGATTCGTGAGTTCGCAGAGCTCAGCACTGATCAAAAACTCTGCCGTTTTGAGCGGTGGGTGGATTCTGACTAAACACCTCTGATTGGCCATTGCATTCAAGAGATCAACAAACATGTCTGTGATTGGCTAAATTGCTCGCCGCTGCAGAAACACATTGTAAATAGAAACATTCTTCAGATCACAAACACAAAGGTATGCTTCTAATCTGACTCGTCTGCTGAGCTGTGGAGTTGCCAAACCACACTGTGATTGAGAAAGTTTTCTCATGCTCTATAAAAATAGACCATTCCAACTTTAGATACACCACACTGTTAGACTGTCTTAAGAAGAAGAGCCTAGGATGGGCTTTTTAAATAATGCCTCATAGGTTGTCATCCCATTTCAGCAATGCAGAGATAATAGTCCCATGAAACTTGAGACCTGCCCATAATGGCGTAACAGCATTTTGGCCTATACAGCAATCTTAGTCGACGTTTTTTTGTAAAATTTTTAATAGAAGTCTCTTCTGCTCATTAAGGCTACATTTATTTTATCAGTAAGAATACAGCAAAAACAGTAATATTGTGAAAATTTTAAAACACACCATCCACTATTCCAGTCTTCAGTCACATAGGTTTTTTTAAGTTATTTTAAATCGTAAACTGTCAACTGCGCAGTTTGTATATTTTTTATGACATCTTGCATTTTTTGTTGTGTTTGTTGTTTTTACATTGGAAGAATACAATATAATGTGACATGAATTAACAGCTACATTTGACATTGAAAAATCTTTATTATTCAATGCTTTTGACTGGTTGTGTATACTATTTTCACTTTTGCTGGAAAATCCTATTCAAACCAGTTTTGAAATATTGCATGTTCCCTTCAGGTGCTCTGTGTTATGCTGAGCTGGGCACAACCTTTACTAAATCAGGGGGCCATTACACCTACCTGTTGGAGACTCTGGGGCCCCTGCCTGCCTTCCTGCGACTGTGGACTGAGTTCATATTCATCAGGTGTGTGCGTGTGTGTGTGTGTGTGTGCGCGCGCGTGCGCGTGCGAACAATGTTTGGGTTTTCTTGTGTTCAGTGAATTGTTAAATGTCCAAATGTCATTTCAGACCTGCAGTGGCTTCCTATGTGTCTCTGGCTTTTGGCCGTTATGTAGTGGAGCCGTTTTTCTTGCCGTGTGCCGCTCCGACAGCTCTGGTCAAACTCGTCAGCGTGCTTGGAGTCAGTGAGTGCAGCTCCTTTACGATTAGCAGTGTATTAGGCTACAACGTTTAGTTTGTACAGCGAAATGAATCTGTCATGTAAAACTGTATACTATTCTATCTATAGCGTTTGTGGTGGCAGTGAACTGCTGGAGTGTGTCTTTGGCAGCTCGTACGCAGATCTCGCTGACCTTCATCAAGATGTTTGCTCTGATTCTGATCATCATCCCGGGAATCATGGCTCTGGCCAATGGTAAGAACTGCATGCTGTATCTACTGCAATATATTACACACAGTATTCATTTAGGATTATTTTGGAATGTTTTTAAACAAAAGTCTATTCATTTTACCTGCATAATCCTTCTTAAAATTTTTTTTTTTCACATTTTCAATAGGCACGCATATTCATGTTTATTAGAAAAATTCAGTCCCAAGTGTGTGAGTTATGGGAAAGGGGCTAAGTATTTTTTTAGATACTAAAAGTAAAAAAAGCCTTTTTTAAAAAGTCTGCATAACATCAGGTGTAAATCCTCATTTGGGTCAAAATGGACCAGAATACAAAAAAATTACACTTTGAAAAAAAATCTCTTAAAAATTTGTTTTTTAAATGATTTTTTAAAAATTGTTTTTTACTGTATCAAATTAAACTGGCATCACTCTGAAATATAAATAATAAGGAAAATGACTTCTTATTTTCATTTTCTTCTGTTTCAGGGAAAACTGAAAATTTCCAGAATGCCTTTGACTCTGATTCTTTATCTCTGACCAAACTTCCTTTGGCCTTTTATTCAGGTCTTTATGCATACGGCGGATGGTGAGTATTATGAGTGCCATATATCTAAAAGGAAAGGATAAAAAAATAAATAATGTAAAGTTTGATTTTTCTTACAGGTTTTATTTAAATTTCATAACCGAAGAGGTAATTAACCCCAACAGGTATACAGAACTTCTTGTATTGACAAATTGAAAACTTGACAGAATGTTTTTATGAATATATAAAGACACTTAAGATTCCTTTCTCATATATTCTTGTTAGAACCATTCCATTGGCCATCATTTTCTCCATGGTGACAGTTACCGTGTGTTACGTTCTGGTCAATGTGGCTTACTATACAATGATGACCGCAGATGAGTTACTGATATCAGATGCCGTGGCAGTGGTTAGTAGTAGTGGACTACAGACTTTGGAGATGAGTATTACAGGATTTCGTTTGGAGAGTTAATGTCTTGACTGTGCTGTCCTAAATGCATTGCAGACGTTTGCAGGTCGGGCTCTGCAGGGTATAGCTCCAGCAATACCCATATTAGTCGCTCTTTCCTGCCTTGGAGCTCTTAATGGAGGCTTTTTTGGTTCACCCAGGTAAGGATCTCAGAAACGTAAAGGCAAAAGAAGTTTTGCATCTAAATTTATCTTTAATACCTTTGACTTTAACCGGTTAAAAGTGAGGATTTCGTAACTCTGTTTCTGCAGGATGTTGTTCGTGGGAGCCAGAGAGGGTCACTTTCCAGTGATCTTCTCCATGATCCATATTCGCAGACAAACACCGCTGCCAGCCGTGCTTTTTCTGGTACAGTCACATCTAGTGCCGAGTACACTTTCAAAAATAAAGGTTTCAGCTATGCCATGGATGAACCCTTTCTTTTTCCCCAAATATTTTATTGTGTAAAGAACATTTTAAATATCTAAATAAATGTTTCCACTATAAAGAACCTTTTGTGAAATGAAATATTCAAAGGATATTAAAGGTTCTTCATCCATCAATGCCAATAAAGAACCTTTATTTTTAAGAGTGTTAATTACTTATATTGTACTCCAATCACAGATTACAAATTACATGATGACAATTGTGGTTAGTAACATAATCTATTGGATTACACTACTTTTTGATTACTCTTGACCTAACGTACATTGTTTATCACATAGATTTGAACATGATTAATTTACACTATACTGACATAAAAATACAAAGATAAAGAAAATATATCCCATTCTTTGTTTTCAACAACATGAAGTGCATTAAACTTTACGAATTGGGGTTTGTGAAGGAACTTCTTTTATAGTAAAAACATAACTTTAACACTAAAAAAGATTAAATATTTTATTTGTTTACCTGCATGTCATGTGACCATTAACTGACATCAGAGAACCTGAACTTGTGAATGTGTTGGAATATTAACTTAAAATCTTTCAAATAAAATTGTGTAGGTTTATAAGACGTTGGTCAATTTAAAAGAGGAAAATAAGAATTAGGGATGATCGATTAATTTGGAATAATTTAGTCTATGTCATTCTGTAATATGTAATAAATAAAAGAGAAACTGTAATCTGATTACAAGTATTTTAAAATGCAATCTAATCTAATTACAAGCAGACCTTATTTTTTTGAATCTGATTATGTAATCCATGGTTCCTCCATGATCGCCATGTTCCTCCTGATGTTTGCAGTATCCTCTGGTCATCATCATGTTGGCAAGAGGAGAGATCTTTCAACTGATCAACTTTGCGTCGTTCTCCCGTTGGCTCTTCATTGCCATGGCGACCTTGGGAATGATCATCCACCGCTACAGATTTCCAGAACATCCCAGACCGTTCAAGGTCCATTTAAATGGCTTATTAATTGATATATTATTAGGAATTTATCACTGATTTTTTTAAATATTGGTGTTACTGTGTTCAGGTCCCTCTAGCAGTTGCGGTGGTCTTTACCATAGTGTGTTTCTTCATCGTGGGCCTGTCTTTGTATTCGGACCCTTGGAACACGGGGGGCAGCTGTGCCCTCACCATCTCAGGAATACCTGTGTATTACCTTACAGTCAAGAAGTCATACATACCTGAACGCTGGAAAAAATCCTTCAGTAAGTATTGCAAAGCACCTTTATGTATTGAATCCATAAGCTTAACATTCATTTTAATATGATTCTTCAGTAGAATTATTCCTGGCATTAGTCAAAGCTCCAATCGCTGACCTAAACTTTATTGTGTGCAGATTATTTCAGTCAACAGATGCAGATTCTTCTGGAAGTGGCTCAGCAGGAAGTTCAGACCTACTGATGGAGCATCACCAAACACCAGCAAAATTTATGCGCTGAGTGTTGCGATTGGTGCCAAAGTTTTACATTTTTGCCATTACTATTGCTCATTGAACAAACCCCTAACCACCACACACTTAAAAACAAAGGTTTTATTAGGGAATTTTCAGTGATGCCATAGAATAACCATTTTCGGTTCCCCAAAGAACCAGTTCTAAAAGGGTTAGTTCACCCAAAAATGAAAAAATGGTCAATTACTCACCCTCACGTCATTCCAAACCTGTTCTTTTGTTAATCACATATAAACCTTGATCAGAGAACATATACAGAAGCTCACTGGACGTGCTTGATGCATAAGAACAAATCTCATTGGTTCCTGCAGAAGCTCAATCGAGCTACGTAACACGAGAATGAACCTCATTGGTTCTCGCACATCAAACAAGCGTCCTTGAACTTCCGTTTACCATATCTGATGTGTGCGTTGATGAATGTTTATATGTGAATAAAAGCCTAAATTAAATCTGTTCATCATTTAAAGCGATCGAGTATCTTCAGAAAATTTGGACTAAACCGCTTGATTCGAATCGTTTAAATCTTTGAACTTTTTGAAGCGTCAAAGTGGTATCAAAAGATCTTGAGGGCGAGTAAATGACCGAATTTTCATTTTTTGGGTGAACTATCCCTTCAAAAGAACCATTATTTTCTTAGTATGAATATTTGGTAACACTTTATTTTACAGTGTTCTTGTTACATATGTTACATGCAATTACCATAGTAATAACAGTAAATTATACCTAATTACATGCAATTAACCCTCAACCAAATCCTAATCTTACCCTAACCCTATACATGTAGTTAATTAATATTACACTGTACTTAAATATTTAATTACACTGTAACAATGACATCTTAAAATAAAGTGTAACCGAATATTTTAGTAATCAAAAGAAACTTTTTACTACTAAAACCATTTGTGCCAATAAAGAACCTCCTTTTATTTTTTAGAGTGTAGTGAGTGACTGCAGAGCATCATCCTGGCACACTATCAATTCCGTCAATCACCACTCACATTGTCTTTAGTAAAATTCAAAGTGTCAAAAACAGGAATTAAAAGTGCCCTGGATTTTTCTAATTTAAATGCATTTTTAAAGAATCCCTTTATTCTGAAGAAATAATTACAATAGGAAGAGAAACCAAATTGTATGCTTTGTTGGAAATGACGATTTCAGTTTCTGGTCAAAGCATGTTTTTATAGCTCAGTGAAATGCCAGGTAGATACTTTTAATATTTCAATACGATCTTCACAAGAATCACAAAACACATCCTATTATTGTTGTTTTTTTTTCAATGACAGAGGGTCTGAACAGGACAACTTTTTATGATACCAAAAGCTTGACTGTTGAGAAAAGTCAAAGTTGATTAAAAAATAGCTTCGAAATCTTACAAAAGCCAAGTATCAAGGCACGTAATGACAGTACAGATTTTCAAATGTCTGCATGAATGTACTTTTATATTTTTAGGATTTCGTATTTAACTTCTAATGCTCATGTGTTCTGACATTTTAACACCATCAATCTGTCAACTGTGTAGTTTTGTATATTTTTTATGACATCTTGCATTTTTTTTTTGTTGTTGTTGTTGTTTTTACATTGGAAGAATACAATATAATGTGACATGAATTAACAGCTACATTTGATGGTAGTCTTCTAAGCATATGAACTGCATGCTTACTAATCACTCTATACATGGAAATGAACATTAAAAGCTTTGGAATGCACCAAAAATCTCTTAGAACGCTCATCTTGGTCATATCCAACATCCAGAACACAAGTGTCTTCAATTGTTCTTAATAGCAAAAATACATGAATGCAGAAAAGCAGCAGCAGCAGAGATGAGTCACTATTACGACATGCTTGTAACCATGAAAACACACATTATAGGATGTTATAAACAGCTCGATACTCCATCTAAACGACTGGTAAATTCTACAACAGGAAAAAAAATGCAACACTTACATGACCATCTGCAATTAACAAACAACCCTTCATTCTAAGAGAACGTATATAAGGTTTTGCATACGGTTTTATTTTATATGCCAAATTCTCTTAAAAATCTCTTTTTGTGTCATTTTTACCGGCAATCTATCTGGCTAAACCAAGGTGTTCAAAATTATTACAAAACAAAGAAATAATGTAAAGTTGAGTAGTGTAAATGAATGAATCTTTTAAATCTGTTTGTCCACTTATAATACACACATACTCTCTCTGTCTCTCTTTCTCTCCCTCTCTCACACACACTCACATTTATATATTACAACTTGTGCAAAATAATTATCTCTAAGTACATTCGTCACTAACAGGCAAATAAAGGCCTACATATCCAAAGTACAAACACGTACAGTTATAGGCAGTGAAATAGCAACATTTGTTAGCAGAGAAATTAAGAAAATACTTATAAAAATAGAAGAGATCAAAAGCAAGTAAATAAGAGTCAAAGGCAGTGAAGGAAGTTAAGCAGCTCAGATAAAGGAAGTCAGGAGTCACTTCAGCTCAGGGATAAACTGGGACCAGCTGATGTTTGCCATGCCGAGATCCTCATCCTCCAGCCCGGAGAAGCTGATATCCACTAGAATTTTACTCAAGCTGTCGTTCATGGTGTCCAGGACGAGCCCTTCGGTGAGCGAGCGGTTGGCGAGGCTCACCTGCAGCAGCTCTCTGGAGCAGGCCGGGGTGGAGCGTCTCGGGGAGGGTCGGCCACAGGTGAGCAGCTCTCGAGGGGAGTTGAAAAGCGGCAGCTCCTTAAACGGTGTGCTGTTGAAACTGAAGGGTGTGTGTTCGTGCCGCTGTGGGGTGAGCTGTGGCCCGCTGGCCGTTCGAATGGGGCTGAAGTCCAGCACACCTCCCTTCCCGACAGGAGTGATCCTCCAGGGCTCCAGCACTGTGGGCGGCTTGCTGGGAGTAGAAGAGGAAGGGTGGCTGCCCTTGATGGGCGTTTTAAAAGTGTATTCCCTGTTTGGGCTGTCAAAGTCGAGTTTACAGGCGGGCAGGGGCTCCGGATCAGGCTCCGCCTCCTGAGTGTCTTGGAATGTGGAGACGTCGGAGACTACGCCTGAGTCGAAGAGAGTGCTGTCGGGGTAGAGCAGGACGGGTTCCTCAGTGGCTGGCCGGACCAGGCGTTGTTTGCGACGGGAGCTGCTGTTTTCTCGCTGTCTGGTTTTGGGGGGCGGAGCTTCGGACACCACAGGAGTCAGAGACACACACACAGGCTCCTCCTTTATCTCCTGAGAGGCAGGTTTACACAGCATCACCGAGCTCACGTCACTCTGCGAGACCTTACATGACACACATGCGTTAAACATGAAATGCTTTCCTCAAGAAATTAATTCTCTGTTGTAAAAGACCATAAAGTTGAATTTTGAACTACCATCAACCATTTAAGGCCCAGGTATACTTCATTTCAATTAACACGCGTACTCTGTGTATAGGCCTATAATTTGAGTGGATTAGGCAGCCGCTATTAATATGTGAGGTATTGAAATCGCTTTTGAATGAGAGCTCACTTTTAACTTTTGCGATCACGCATACTTGTGTGTACAGAATTGGGCTGCACCCGACTGGTGTAAGTGGACTCCGTGGACCCTCCCGATGACGAAAATCACATCACGTGGACTGCTGAAGTATACTTTGGGCTTTAGACTAGCTTCTATCAGTTAATGACCATACATGACCATCCATCATTTGGTTTTAGGTGGATTTTCAAGCAGGGTTGAATGTATTGACTTCCAATTAATTGACCATTAATTAATTACCATAATACTCAAAAAATATCATTCAAATCTAATTCAATGTGTTATTTGAAACAATTTCTTTGAAACAATTTTCAATCAGAAATTTCTAGTTAATTACACAAGGTAAATTCTACCTCAAATCTCTCTCTTTCTCACACACACACAGTTAGGATTTTACCTTAGGAGCAATCCGGACCCTCTTGCTCGCACTGCTGGAGCTGGGAATGCAAACGCTTTGAGTGTGTGGAGGAGTGGCGACAGACACGGGACTGGAGGAGGGCAGGAAGAGTGACTGACCCAGAGGAAGCTGGATGGGAACCAGGTACGAGTCAGTCCGAGGCAGAAGAGGCTTCATCTTTCTCTCTGAGGGTGAGCGGAAATAAAAGGACCGTCAGAAAACAGACTCATGTGCTCTGAGACATTCATCTCTCTCATCCAGCCCAACACTCACCTGTGCTACCGGCGATGGGTATCGCTTTCTTCACCTCCGGAGGACCTCTCTTTTGTTGCTACGGGAACAAAGAGGATTTGTTTACATTTGTTCCAAGTATGACGTTCAAAATAGCTACGGCGTCAAGGCTGTCTGTCTTTCTAAGGAATCTTAGATGATAAAAGGAACAAAACAAGCGATGATCTCGAGCTGAACGTGCTTCCTTCTGTCTGTCTGAATCTCCCTGAAATAAAATAACTGATTCCTGTAAAAGTAGAAAGGCTGGTCCCTGTCGATCTGCCCGTGAGAGGATGATTTAGAGTACGAAAGGGGATCTTACTTGATGGTAACCAACTTGTGTGGTCTGAGGGCAAGTGGGGATCACTGGGTCAACCAAAGGCTGTGGGATGAGCCAGGAAATGAGAGATGACCACATTTGAAAGGATAAAATCATAAATGGACAAAGCAGCACAGTAAGGGACTGGGATATAATAAAGCGAGAGTGTGATTTGTATTAATACACACCTTGTAAACCTGGTCCAAAGTGAGACAGCGGTTTGCTTCCGGTCGAATCGTCCAATAGGAGATCTTGCCATCAGGAGACGTTTCACGGACAAACATGTCATGCAGTGAGAGATTATGACGTATGGAATTCTAATAATAAAAAAAAAAAAGAGTAAACAAATCACTCTCAGACATCATATATAAGAAATTTGTGTAAACTGAAAATGAATTCACTTTACACGCTACCTTCCATCCGGGTTTTGCGACATTTCTGAAATACGGAAAATGGTCTTCGATCCAATTATAAATTTCCTTCAGGGTCATGTGTCTGTTTTTCTTGCTGTTGATAGCAAACTGGATCATTGCCATGTAGGAATACGGGGGTCTCTCGGACAGAGGGTCCTTCTCTTTTTCTGGACATTTGGGCAGCTGAATGAAGAGGAAAGAAACAAACCATTTTTTTAAATGTAATTTAAAAAAAGCAAATCATTAGGGGTATAACGATACACTGATATCATGATTCATTCCATACACGACACTAATGTCATGATACTTCAAACAAAACCAAAAAAGAGTTACAATAGTACTTTTTTTAAACTACTTCTTCTAACACATAATATGTGTTAGAAGAAGTAGTTTAAAAAAATTACTATTTTTGTAAACATTTAAAGGTATAGTTCACCCAAATATGTAAATTCTGTCATTAATTACTTACCCTTATTTTGTTCTAAACCAGTAAGACTTTCGTTCATCTTCGGAACACAAATGAAGAGCTTTCTGCCCTTCATTGAACTACCGATTTGATGATGAACAGACTGAATTTAGGCTTTTATGCACATAGAAACATCCATCAACTCACACATCAGTTGTGGTAAACAGAAGCTCAAGCATGTGAGAACGTGCTAGGACCAATGAGGTTCATTCTTGTGTGTTACGAAGAAAGTTTGAGCTTCCGCATAAAAGCCTAAATTAAATCTGTTCATCATATAAAGCAATCGAGTCTCTTCAGAAAATTTGGACTAAACCCCGCTCAATTCATATGGATTAGTTTTATGATCTCTTTATGAACTTTTTGAAGCGTCAGTAACATAGCTGTCAATGGAGGGACAGAAAGCGCTCAGATTTTATCAAAAAGATCTTCATTTTCAGGTAAACTAACCCTTTAAAATAGTTTATTCAAAACATTTTCATAATACTTTTGGTTACACTTTATTTTAAGGTGTCGTTGTTACACTGTAATTATACATTTAAGTACTGAGTAATAATAATTAACTACATGCACTTACTATAGGATTAGAGTTTGGTTTAGTGTTAGTTGCATGTAATTATGCATAATTTATAGTTATTACTATGGTAGCTGACACAGTAAAATAAAATGTTACCATACTTTTTATAAAACGTGATACATTTTTAAAAAATAGAACATTTGCACTTATTATTCTTCACAATAAGATACATGCATTTAGAAAATAGATTTTGATTTCATGCCGTCTTTAATGTTGTGTACCTGATTACAATCACTTGGATTGTCCTTGCTAGGGCATTTTTGGTTCGACTCTGGTCCGAGTCCATCAGAGCTCATTTTTCCCAGCCACTGGATGTTCGTCAGACTATCATCAAGCGGGTAGCACTCAGTCTCCTTTTTCACTATTGTCATTTACACCATTGTAAACAAAAATAATAATAAAAAAACAGTCATCTTACATTCCTCACAACATCAGAGCTCATTTTTCTCAGCCACTGGATGTTCGTCAGACTATCATCAAGCGGGTAGCACTCAGTCTCCTTTTTCACTATTGTCATTTACACCATTGTAGACACAAAAATAATAATAAAAAAACAGTCATCTTACATTCCTCACAACATCAATAACTTGCAAACATGCTCTTAGTCATTTCCCTCACCTTTCCCAAGATCAGCCCCAGGTTCTGTGGAAAAACACTCAAGGGTTTTGCTCTCCTCTAAACTGGTGCTGCCACTGAGCAGGATGAACTTGTTTCGGCCCTGAGGCCCGCACTCCTTCCCTTTGGCTGTCAGGGCGCTGATGACACTCTGCAGATCGGCTGCTTTCGGTATCACCACCACCTGTGTGTCCGGCATGGTGGGGTGGTCCATGATGCGGATGCCATCGGGGAAGCAGCGGGCGGTGGATGGGGTCGGGGTTGGGGTCAGGGTGGTCTGGGAGCGCGGCCCATCTGCCTCATCGCACCCTACATCAGATTCACTCTTCTGAAATGGCAGCTTCCTCCTCTTCAGGATGATGGGTCTCCTCGGGCTCTCTCTCATTGTTTGCTCACAGCAAATGGATCTGTCTGATGCCTGTCTAACAACATAAACCATAAAATGTTATAAGTTTTCAATTCTAAATACAGTGTATATAGGAACAAAGTAACTCGACTACAAAAACTGGAAGCTTCGCTACAGTTGCGCGAAGATGAATCATACACACAACAAAATAAAACTACATCTTGAATCAAAATCAGATTAAGTGTCAAAACAAATGTGACACATTTGTTAAAATAAAAATAAAATACATAGAAATATCATATATTTGCAGATCATGTCCAAATTTACCGATAAGAAAGTCTGTTGATAAAACGACTTTTTTGTCCAACGACTCTTCAATGACGAATCTAGTTCTAGAATATAAAATACCGTTACAAACTGATTACTTTCGATCTGATGTACTGTATTGTTTTAATTGTTATTATAATGACGACAGATCATTCCGAAACAAACGTTTTTGTGCAATGCAAGGTCTGTAAAATAATTTGCTTTTATTTTATTATTTATCTATAACGTTATTCGCTTAGATCGATGTTTTAAAACACATTAAAGATTATTATTGTCTTAAAATTAATATATATAATTAATACACTTAATTATTAAATTATAAACGATCTTCCTTTACTATATGACATGCGGCCTAGTGATTCGTCTAACGTTACCCAACTAACCTACTGTACACCTACTGTTTAATTCATTAAAAATAAGACACATATCAAATAACACGAAGCGGATCAAACCTTCATATCATGTCAGCCGTGCAGACGGTGGTTTATTCGAGTTAATCTGGCAGTGCAGAGAGGTCAAATGTATTTTGATGGGGTAAATGAAAGACTCCGGAGTCCGGAGACTCTTGTGCGCATTTGGTGAAATTTTGAATTTTGGCGCAGAGCGGTACAGCGTTGTCACGTGATCACGCTGTGCCCAATGGAGACTACACATGGGCGGAGACATCAAGTGTCGAGTGTCGCTGTTTTCTACTGTGCAGTAAGTTATATTCCTTTAGGGGGCGATCGGTGGCCCATATTGACAAATTCTAACATTTTCTTCTATTGAAACATTCAACAATTCTATGAATTTCTACCACATTTGTTGGATGGAAACCTGCTAGCGCAATTTAAAAAAGCCTAATTCAATAATCACAAACGAATGTGATTGATCCGCTGAGAAACGTAACACAGGTTATGTAGACTGATCTATTTTTGGTCATATCTGATTAATATTTCGTCGGTCTGGTCAATATTTTACACACTGATTAAAATAATAATGGGAATTTAAAAAAGCCCACAATGAATAATTAAAATATCCTAAATACTATTTGGACTCATCCTCAAAACAACGTCCGGGCCACTTAGTCCCGCCTCTTGTGGCATTCGATTATTAGGCTAGCTAACATTCAAGGCAGACGTTTCTAGTTCTTCTGTTGGAGGGACAGGACTGTGTAAATGGGGGATGGACTTTCCCACAAACACGCAGACGGTTTATCAATATCTTTGTCAAATTTACATGGTCAAAATAAAAAATAAAATGCGAATGAGAAGAAGAAATACAAAGCGATGCGTGAGTATCGTCTAATGTTTCATTCCATGTCATGTACTTTATCCACGTGCGAACTTTCTGTATAGTTCCAACATCATTGACTGAATGTCGAGGGACAATGCATGAAACATATGATAACATGCTAATAAGATTAATGTTTTATATAAGATTAATTAATTAAGGCCCCTAAATGTTTTATTAGTCAGTATCTGACTTACAAGGTGTCTCCCTGCTTGACACATTGCATTGTTCTGTCAGAACAGTAGTAGTAGTAACGTTAGTAGTTTTCTCTGCCTCATGTGATCTTGTTTTCATTTTAATGCAGCATATCATGTCTTCTAATGCCACGCACTTCACATAAGAAGAGACTGTTAAACCCGCACAAGTCTCAGCTGTTGTTTGTTGAGGCGCCAATCAATGGACCAAAGCATGACTATGGACCACAACTACGGAGTGCCATTCATCCCAGGTCATTTATATCTGAAAAACAACAGCAAAGTGATGCACCATGTACTTCTTGGGTATGTGCATGCTTTGCAACCCTTACTTTTATGTTATGAGTGAAGACCTTTTTTTTTTTTATAAACTGATGCATATTCTTTGTTCATAGGTGTCTCCACAGTTTGATTCACTTGAGACCATGACGGTTAGTCGAGGGAAGAGAGCTAACCAGGCAGCTATAAAAATCACAAACAAGGTGTCAGTTTCGGGTTTACCTCCAGCTAGAAAAACAAGGGGCTGCAAATATACTCCCTTGTCCTTTGATGCAACCACAGGCCGTGAAAACCTTCGTAGTTCATGGACAAAGAATGATAGGCTCGTCTCTTTAGACGGTCATCGCAAGGAACTTCAAGAAACCTCAAGAAAAACTCAGTTTCCTCGAAAAGGGGTGAAGAGGAAGATGGCTGGACGTATTACATCTGCTACCTCCAGGCGTACATGCGTTTCATTCCGTATAAATGGAATGAATAAAGATTCCATTCACATACCCAACACAAGCACAGTTCCAGAACCACCGAATGTAGAGACGCCAAAAATGCCACACTTTTCCAGCCCTTCTCCAACCAATGTTCGACATCTCCTTTTCTCCTCAAATCAGCCAAATACTCCTCCACGATCCGAGAACACAAGCATCCTGGTGAAGGACACGCCTGAGAAAGACTATGGGCTGGGGGTAACATGGAGACGAAGGAAAGGACTGATGAAATTATTGATTGACAGAGGTCAGCTGCTTCTGACAGATGCAGAAGTTGCCAATGAGTGAACATAGACCATGAGTTAACCGAAACAGTAACATTTTCATTTGTTTTGTTGTCAATACTGAGTTGATAAGATTTGGGAAATCGTGACTTACAAATGTGATAATTTAATATATGGACACTTTAGAAGTGAAGAATTAAAGATGTAATTTTGACGCCCCTAGCCTTATTTAATGGAAGCACCTTTGTATTCTTTTGGACATCAGTGTATTATTTACTTAAATTTATTTTCCAAATGGCATTTGTATACATTTATGTTTGCAAGAATAATCTTTAATATTTTTATATTATTGATATTTTTGTTAAAGGAGAAAATCTGAAATGAATTTATAAAATATATAACAAATTAGTAAATATCAGATAAAATAATTTAAAAAAAATTCTTCTACATAATTACCATGCATTGGTAATTATAATGGTACCATGCACCATTACTTTGTGGATGCATGGTATGCATTGGTATGCATTTCAGTCTTGACATTTAAAGGGGCATGACATAAGAAATCAAATTTACCTTGAACTTTTAAAACGTAAAAATGGTCTTCATACCATTAAAACATCCTGCAAGTTTAATAGCATGAAATGTCCTTATAAACAAAGCATTTATTTAATTATCCTAAAAAAGTCTTGTTTTGATATTGAGGGATCTATGACGTCAAATACATTTACATCTTGACTGCCTATAGGGCAAAATATTGATGAATGGTTATACATCTTCACCCACTGGCATTCAGTCGCTTAACGACATGACATTTATTTACACTGGATATAAGCGTTGTCACATTAAAATCAAATGGAACCTATTACAATCACTGACGCTGTCTACACTGGATACCAGTATACAGATGCATGTTCAGTTTCTGACATGCTTCACACACTCGAGTCTGTCGACAGGACAAATGGATGAATGAAAAAACATTTGCTTGTGCCCGTCCAGTTTAAACAGCTTGTTTGCGTCAGTACAGACTTCACAAGGATCCCAGTGTCAGAAACAATTGGATGGTTTATGTTAATGGCTTCATGGATTGCGCAGAGCATTTTGTTTGGTAAACAAGCAACAGTGTAATGTGTAAAAACTTGAAAGATGAAACTGTATTGGATCTGGCAGCAGCTGCATCACAAACCGTGAGTAAATGATTTCATAATGCTTTATCTTTAAATAATGGATATTTTCACAAAACTCGCAATAGCAAGTGGGTGTTGTTCATACTGTTTCCCATAGCCAATCATAACAGTGGCCGTTAACTGACAAGACTTAATGGAGCCATGCTTTAAAGGGGTGGTTGATTGCGATTTCACTTTTTTCATTTTAAATAGTGTGTAATGTTGCTGTTGGTGCATGAACCGTATCTGCAAAGTTGCTGCGCTGAAAGTTCAACGTAAGCAGAGATATCGTCTTTTAAAAATAAGGAACTTAAATGCCTACAAAAACGACTCGAATGGGACTACAACGTGATACTTCCCGGGTTTTATACGTATCTAACCCATAAATTTACATCAACCCTCCCTCCGGAATATGCAAAAAAGGGGGCATGGCCATATTTCTGCAGCTTTGTCGAAGAGGAAGAGTTATAGTGGAGAGCAGTAGCCATGCCGTCGAAAGTGTGTTATTTTGACCCAGCTGTCAGGTCTTCTGTGTTCGGGCTTCCAGTTGTTGAGGCAGCAGTTGTTGGGCCACAACCTGTAAGTAAGACTTAATAATTTTAAATGTATTTGCATGTATAATTTTAGACGTAGTGTTTTAGTTTCATTAAGGACGTAAACAAATGCCAGCGCTGGCTTTAGTAGCCACTTAGTTATGCTATTTTGTGTGTCTATGGCAAACGCGTACAAACATTTTGGACCTGAATTTGTAATTATGTATTAATTTTGTAAATGTATTTTCCATACTTTATGACGTAATTTTTCGATTTGATCAAGCTATTTTGTGTGTATAAGACAAACGTGTATAAAGTTCAAAAAACGTTTTGTAAGAGCCGTGTTTGGGGAGGTATCTGCTTGACTCTCTTCATCGCCCCTTTCTGGGTCTGATTCTGGCTCAAACTGATATGGCAGTATTGCCACAATTATTTACATTTGACCACATGCAACTTTCGCCCGTAAAGGTAATGGGCGTGAAGTTTCCGGACAACGTGCGCTACGCAGTTTAGCCAATTGCAACACACTGATTGGTTAGTTGGCCCAACTAACCAATCTGAGCCCATTGCCTGTTTCTGAGGGAGCGATTTCATAGTCAACCGGTCGTTCAAATGACAGAGGAGAAAGCGGCTTACAATAAAGGTGAAATTAATGAAAAATAAGGCTTTAAAAAACAAACAAACCCGAAGACATGTTATATTGCATCCAACACATTCATGCAATAAAAAAAAGCAGTAAACCACTCCTTTAAAAACGGATCATTTCAGACAGTCCGAATGAAGGTTAACATAAGTGAACCTCCAGGAATATATTATAATAATTTAAAATACCCATGCCATGACAACTTGAATTGAATATGTATTTTTAAAATTAATTAATATAATTTTTTATTTGTAATTATCATTATTTTTTTATATATTTTTTTTAGACTTTTAACTTTTTAGTAATTCACTTTTAATTTGACGGGCATTTTCCCAGTCCTCCATTGCGGAAGTGGCGCTGTGTAACGTTAACTGTTTTTGTTTACAAACTGGATATGATCCACGTGTAGTTTTTAAATGAATTAATGACATTGAGAGTTTAGATTGGATTATAACAAATTATTTATTACTTCGATATTAAGTCTGTAATGCACTAAAAGCTCAATAGCAGTCCGTTATGAGAAGCAGTTCGTCCGTGTCTCTGGCGGGCGGTCGTGGTTCGGCCTCGGTTCGGCTGGCCAGCCCACCCGCGTGTTCGTTTGCCTCTCCTGTGGACGCTGCCGTTGAATATTTAATGGTAAAGAAAGACTTTCAGGCTGCTCTGGACACATGCGAGAAAGGGCTTGAGAGTTTGGCCTCTTCTGCAGAACAGGAGGAAAACTGGTGAGCAGTGCTAACGTTAGGTAGATGACGGTCCTTACAAATTGTAGAAGGTTACTGATTCCAAAATGTTACATAACAAAAATTGTACTTATTAACGTTAACCGTTACATTACACATTTATGGTAATATGATCTGACTACTTTTAGCTTACATTTGACCTTATCACATTCATTTTGAATAGGAGAAGATTATAGTTTACCATTTTACTTAAAAATACAAAGAGAAAGAAAATATATTCCATTCTTTGTTATCAACAAAATCAAGTGCATTAAATATTACATTCCTTCAAGGTTTCCCAGACTGGGTTCATGATGAAACTTCAGAGGGCAAAATAAAACACTTGCAAACACTTAATTTCTGGTTTAGCTGTTTGTCATGAGACCATTAACTAGTATCAGAGAACTCTGAACTTGATTTTATTATTGACCTAACTTATTAATTTAAAATAACAGGGGGTAATTCAAGTACATGTATTAGGTTAGCTTAATAAGAGGTTCAGCTGACAAAAAAATTGGGGGAATCCCTATATTTCATGTAAATATGAAGTGTGCGTGTGTGTGTGTGTGTGTGTGTGTGTGTGTGTGTGTGTGTGTGTGTGTGTTTGAAATACAGTAATACCTGTACAAGTTTAAATTACTCCCTGAGTGATTATTCAAATAATAATTAATGTGTTTGTCAGGAGTTGATTAGATACTAATGTTTTAAAATGTAATATAATCTAATTATAAAGACTTAATTTTTGGAATCTGATTACATACCCAGCATTGCTGGTGAGTTAAACTGACTGTTAACAGCTGTTAACACTATGATGATTCATTAATTTACCATCTTTAATCCCATACTAAATTATTGTCCCCACAGCTTCAAGTATGCAGAATTGAAAGCAGCTTTGACAATAGTGGGGATTCAAGCACTGGCTGAGCTCAATCAGTGGCGTGGAGTTCTGTCATGGGTTTTACAGCAGTATGGAGAAACGGAGAAAATTCCTGCCAAGATTATTCAAATGTGGTAAGAAGATTCTGTCATTTAATCTCACAAATTACATTAAATATCAGTTTGAATGTGGGTGAGGTACCACTAGATAACACCTAATGTAGATTAACTGTGTTTCACAGCATTCTACTCTATGTGAAAGTGGGTAAACAGGCTGTAATGAAGGATGCGGTCTGTGATTGGCTGCACTGCTCTGGTAACATGACCCAATCAGGCTTCAGTACTGTGGCTGAGCTGTATTTTCTCCACATACTGGTTCCGATGGGTCAGACGACTGAAGCTCTGGAAATGCTGGAGAGCGATGTGGGTCGGGTGGCATTCAGTGATGAACAGAGACAAGCAGTCTGTAGTTTAGTAGACATTCAAAATGAGAAAAATGCAGCATCGTCCAATTCAAATCCTGAATCTGTAGCAGTGGTGGCAACGACTAGTGCTTTAGAACGAGGTGGCTTTCTTTTATTTATTTGTTTATTTATTTATAATCAAAATGCTATATATCTAACAAATTCTGTGCAGTATATTTAGATTCAAAGTATATAATTCATTTTTATTGTAGAATATTTTTTTGCAAATAATGGATTCAACATTGTGTTATTGACAGAGAGATCAAACCAGCGGTTGAAAACTATAACGAGGCTGTTATACAGAGGTCTCTCAGTTGCCAGTGTGAGAATTAGATCCATCTCTCTGCGCAGAGTTTTTCTGGCTTTGATGTTGCTGTATCTTCTTCTCGTCCGTTTAGACCCAGGTAAGAGGCCTATCTTTATGCAGTGCATTCTTAATAATTACTCTGATAATGACTGACTATAGCCTGTTCTGAAATAATGCTCTGATCTCAGCTCTTCCCTCAGCTTTCCCATGGTTGCTCCGGCTGCATGGACTCCTTCAGCAGACGTGGAACACCATGTTTGGACCTTATTACAGAGCCAACAACAGAAGTTAGAGTTACTGGAAATGTTGCCATCCAAAATTTTTATAATTTATAGATACTGTCTTTGCTCAATTTGTTGGTGAATATAGTTATATTATAGATAAATCAATGAATTATATCAAAGATAGTGCTGATAGCCTTTAGAGAAATATTTAATGCAGATCACATGTAATTTAATTGTATAATAAAATGTATATGTGAATATATGAGTTCCTGTGCATCTGCAACTAGTAAATATATAGTCACAGTTAAAGCATTAAGAAACTGTTAATTAAACGTTTATTAATATGTACTTTTAAAATGTTATTTTATTAAATGAAGAATTAGAGGTTAATGTGCATTAAAATGTAAATAGCCTATATCTAAAAATGTGTATTAGAATTTCCTGATATTTCTATTGATTTTAAGAATGTAATTGTGGTTAATGTTTGTAAATAAAAATAAAAGTTGGGTAACACTTTAGGTTCCATTTGTTAACTACATTGACATGAACTAGCAATGAAAATAATTCTAAAGCATTTATTAATCTTAGTTATTAATGTAATGTAAACATTGTAATATATTAAAATCAAAATTTGCATCTGTTAATATTATTTAAAAATTATTCAATGAGCTGACATGAAATGACAATTGTATTTTTATGAACAATAGCGTGAAATAAATGAATAAATACTGTGACGTCGTTATTTATTGTTAGTTAACAAACATAAACTAATAAGACCTTATTGTAAACTGTGTTACCAAAAGTTGTTTTAAAATATTGCCTAATCATGTATTCTAAACTGCGTGTTAGTTTCGTCCGACTGTCACAGAAACTGACGCGGGAATTGAAAGTGAAAGTAAAAAGAGCTGTTTATGTCTGAAACTCAACTGACTGTTATGCTACGAGTAAACCGGGAGATTAAGTATCTTGAGGAAGGTAAATATTGCCTAGGCTTAGTTCAGTTTTCTATAAACTAATGCGCAGTCTAACGCTAACTGTCCACCACGGAGAAACTGTCATACTGTATATGTCTGTGAATGGGAGAGTTCTGGAGTAAAATGGCTTCTCGACTATATTACAGCCGCTCCACATCATACTGCTATTCCAGGGATTATGGTAAATCAGCAGAGCTAACAGCCCGCATTAAACCACACTCAAAAGAGATTTGGAATTTAATTAGCTTTTTCATCATTACATATAATGGCAAACGAAGTGCTTCACACAGAACGCGTTTTGCTGTTAAAAACGCGTATAGGGTTTTCTTTTAAAGGGATAGTTCACACAAACATTACAATCTGTCTTAATTTATTTACCCTCAAGATGTTTCAAACCTCTATGAATTTCTTTCTTCTGCTGAACACAAAAGAAGATGTTTTGAAGAACTCGGTAATCAAACAGTTGGGCCTCATTGATATCCATAGTATTTTTCCTTACAATGAAAGTAAAGGCCCATCAACTGTTTGGTTGCTGACATTCTTCAAAATATCTTCTTTTGTGTCCAGCAGAAGAAAGAACTTCATACAGGTTTGGAACATCTTGAGGGTGAATAAATTATAAGTTTTCATTTGTGAACTAACCCTCTTACTGTAATTCAGTCTCCTGAACCATTTTTAAGTATATGCACTGCAGAAACTAATGCTGGAACAAACTAAATTATCTTAAATATGATTTGATGTTTCAGAAGTGAGAGGCCTTTTGAACTACAGTCTGTCCTGTTGTGTTAATTCTCTGCTTCAGTCCTTCTCTGCCACCACTGAACTACTGGACATACTGAACAAGTAAAGCTCCATTATCTATTGATTATGCTGCACACTTGAAAACTAGCCATACTAAGACATGCTAAATCATTTTAAAAAATGCCTGTCATTTAAAGATGGAATCCATCTGATGGGATCGAACAGAGTAACACCCCATGGCGGTTAAAGAATGCCCTGCTAGCCATGAGGGATAAATCACTTCCTGCTCCGCACAGAGACTTCCTGGACAGCCTCTACTGTCATGCCATCCGCCGTATGTATCATATCACCCTAAAATTGTACTTATGAAAATAGTGTCATTCTGAGTGTATTCTGTTTTGTGCTGTAGGAGGCACTCAACAGGATGCGGATGAAATATTCCACATTATCCTCGATCTCATCCAGAAACAGATGCCTGATCCTTGCTTGGTGGGTTTGCATTAAAAATATATGTGTACAAATTTTGTTTAGTGTGTAAACTGTGAAAATGAGAATATTCAATTCTATATGTTTAGGCTCAGGAAATCCGCAGTCTCTATGAGATAAAGGTGGAGACACAGGTGCAATGTTCACAATGCTCATTCATTCAACGAGAGCCCAACTCTCTTTTCAGCCTTCCTTTGGCAATCGGTGAAAGGGGAAACACCCTGGTAAACAAGTTAAACATTCATCAATTGTTTTGTCAGTACATCAGTAATACCATTGTATTGTTCTTATGTTCTTCAGGAGAGCTGCATAAACTCTTATTTCCAGCTTCAAAAGCTGGTGAATGGTGAGGAGCATCACTGTAACCAGTGTGAACAGAAGCAGCCGTCCACTCACGTGTGTGCTTTTAGTTTTTTTTTTGCCATTATCAAACTATATAATATTTTGTAATGTACATTTTTGACAGTTTAGAAATGTTTTATGTCAACAGGTAACGGAAGTTGCAATAGTCTTTTGTTCTCTATTCTGACATACAGTATATTCAAGTGAGAACATTTCTCGAACAAGAAAAAAATATAGGGCAGGACTGTATTTTGTCCACTGGGAATTGTTTGGATGGTTGTGGTTTGCTATTGGTCAATCTCAGGTGATTGACAGGTTGTCACGCATTAAACACATCATCAGAGAAGAGTAAAGATGGAAGAGGGAGATGAAGTTATTCTGATTAAAGATTATGAATGCTCATGAATTTAAAAACAATAATGATGTGCACAGATCATTAATCATTTACAATAAATTGTGCAATATTCCATAAGAAATGTATATTTCCTGGTAATTTTCTGCTGTAAAATGGCAATTTCAAGTAAGATTTTATTTTGCACTTTATTTTACAGTGCATGCACTTACATGAACTACTGGGTAATATAAGATAACATGGGTTAAGGTAATGTTTGGTTCAGGGTTAGTACTGTACCTAGTTATTATTACCCAGTTATTGCAATTATTGCATTGTTTTTTGGTCATGTAGGGACTGAAACTTATCTCATTGCCTCTGATCCTGTGTGTCCACTTGAAAAGATTCAGAAATGATCGTGGCTTCACCAAGAAACTCTACAGCAAAGTCACCTTCCCTGAAAATTTTACCACAGGCATTTTTGCTGCAGGACAATCAGAAAATGCATGTATAGTATATATTTTGTAAAGAATAATAGTAGTCATTACAATAATAATTTTATATTATATGCTTAAATTGTTGTATCCTTGTTTTAGGTTGCGAAGGAGTCTCCCAGGGCTGATGAGCATTACAGTCTCTATGCAGTAATAGTTCATATAGGATCTGCTATGTTTGGTCACTACACTGCTTACATCAGGCCAGCTCAGGACTCCTGGTACTATGCTGATGACTGTTCCGTGCGACCAGTAAGAGATAGAGACTGACTAGAAACAGAAGGATCTGAAATAGATTGTATTGAGACTGATATTTATTTTAGTAATAATTTTCATTCATTTGTCTCAGGCCACATGGACAGAGGTGCAGGAAACATTTAAAGGGTAATTCTTGACCTATATCTTGACCTAGTCATCTTGTCACAGACACTTTAAAAGAGAACAACAAAAACATAGACCCGCTAAATAATTATTATTTTATTCACTTTGCAACATCTTCCAGTTTTTGATTATAATTTTGAATACCGTTCTAGAGACGCCACGGCCTACTTGCTTCTGTACAGGAAGAAGAGCTGCAATTCATCTGGATAACGCGTTGGGAACACTGCAGTACTGTTTTCCTTAATGACAGGACACTATGGTTTAATGCAGAGAATATTACAATAATAGGACCAAAGTCTATTTATATTTTGTGTATAATTATGAAGAGAGGTGTGTAAGAATGTAAATCAGTATATTTTCATGTTGATTGGGGATTTGTGTTGGGGATTGGTTTATATAGGACAGTATTTTGGATCGGATTAAGCTATTTTGGAAGTGATTATTTTGTGGTGTTTATGGATATTGTTCAGTAAAAATATGTTTTGAAATAATGTTGCCTGTGATCTCAAATTCTTGCTGAAGATATACAAACATTGAATAAAAATAAATTCAGCTTAAATTTAATTTTATTTTGAAAAATGCGACCTGGCTTTTATTTTGAGAAGCAGCCATCGCGCTTCCAGAGTCCTCCACTTATTTTGAAAAGCATCCATGTCATGGCATTTCCCCCGCACGTCCTGGCAAACACCTCTGTCATGATCTTGGTTGTAGGTGAGCAAACACTGTAATAAAGCAGCCTATTTCATACTCAACTGAACATTCTGTTTTCCTCTCAGTTCGTCGCATTTAGTAACTTAGCCTGTTAACGTATAACCTACCATAACCGTACAATATAAATGCAAAGACTGTGTTGAATTTAAAGCTACAGACTAGAGCACTATGTTGTACACAGACTGCAAGGGGAAATTCAGTCCACATTATTGTGTGTTGGATGCTATTGGATATAATATATTGTTGTGTATTATTGTTTGTTCTTCGTCTGTTTTAGGTTCATTCTCAGGACCAAGAGAGAGAAGTTAAAATGACGAATCCACTGAGAGGAGAGGTGGTCAGACTGTACAAAAATGTAATTTTATCTTCTGACAGTTTCCTTCTGCTTTCATGTTACATCTGATCTTTTAATATGAAATATTGTTTAATGGTACTTAATTTCATCTTGTTAGACAATTTTGAATTGCAGCAGAGTCACAAAATAAACAAAGAAGATTAGTAAAATTGTTATAATGACTACTTTGGTTATTAATTTATTTTCTGCAGCTTTTGTATCTTGGACGGGAATATCCAAAAGGCACTACATACTTCAGGGAGCGTCTTAAAGCCGCTTTCATGAAGAACAAAGACGTCACCGATCCTGAGAAAATCCAAAAGCTGATTGACCGTGGAGAATTTGTGATCAAAGAACTCGAGGCACTTTATTTCCTCAGGAAATACAGAGCTATGAAGAAACGCTATTATGAACCAGAGCATTAATCAGTGATGTTTTCTGTCACAAGTGCCTGACTATATGTGTCTCAAAAGTTTTTGAAAATCTGTATCTGATGTGTTGCACTATAACAGATTTGGACATAAACGTTTATTTTTTATTATTACTATATCTTTGTTACATTCAGCTGTTAATTGTAATGCAAGTGACATGTTTCTTAATAGGTATATATGTTTATTTAAAGACCTTTCAGTTTAATGGTGTTTTAAGGAACTGTTTGAGTAGATAACTCTACATCACAGAAAGCAAGGTTGGTTTTCCCAAAAGATTTCTCCAGCTCCTGCACCAGGTCAAGCTTACCCGAACTGCCGGAAACCTTTTAGTGCAAATAATTCAAAATGGAAAAAGTTATGGGAATAATGTGAGTATATATGTCAATGTGTGTGTCTATATATACACACACACAATAAAATGTATACTCACTTTTTCTTTAAACGCATTGTAGGCTTTGTAGCAGGTGAGGTCCTCTTTTGATAGCATGAGTCCAGGCTGCAGTTTTGTCTGTCTGCCCCCTTGGAGACACAAATTTAGAAAACATCAGTTACTCTGAACAATGACAGCATTATGCAGAGTGCCTCACATTTCGGAATGTCTCATACCCGAAAGTATGCTGATAATAAGCCCTACGCCGATGACCGTCACAGTCCCCAATGGGCCGAAGTACAGATATGAGAGGGAGTACCAATTATCAGCCAGGAAAGGCCTGTTGAGAAATGGATCTCGTTACATATCAGCCAAAAGATTTTGACTTGAGCGATTTTCACAACCCACCTTTGTAGATTCTTCTCTTTCATTATGAAGTCCATGTTTGCAGTCCAGTTAGTGCCTTCTGGTGCCATTGAGAAGTTACAGCCGTGTGTCATCAGAGGCAACGGTCTGCTGTTCTCTGGTTGCGGAGGGTATATCTGTGCTCCAATGCACACCCACAGTGACAGCGCCAAACCAGACAGCAGCCCTGCCAAACCTCCCTAAAACAGACACACTTTCCATTGTAAAGACCACTATATTTTTGCATTTTATAAAGAAAATGCACATTAGCCTTATTTTTATTGCTTTTCCAGGTTTTCTTTTGGTCTTTCAAAGGTCTTTAGTCTAAATTCATCCTTACTCAAATTAAGGTCTTAAGTCAGAGGTGATAGGTTAGGTCTTAGTTCAGGACATTTAAATGGCTTCTTATAAACATTGTCTTGAAAAAAACATTACTGGTGTGCATCTTGAGACAAAACAATGGCACTGACATATTTTAAGATATGCCAGTGCAAATTGCTTTCAGTTAGGACAGCTCAAACATGCATTTTAATCTGGGGCTAGCTTTAAGATTTGTCTGTGAAACCGGGGGGAAATGTTCTTTACTTGGTCTCAAAAAGTCTTAAATTTACCTTCATAAAACCTGCAGAAACCCTGTTCTCTATCACATATTTTAATAATCACCATTAATTAGTATCATTCAAATGCTTAAACATTCGGACATTGCTTTACCATGGAAATTATACTTTAAAACCTTTTAGCGTGCTCAACTTTTCTGATAACTTCAAATTTGAAACACAACTTTGTTATATAGCTTGGATTTCCTTGCAATTTTAGACACAATTTAGTGAAACATTTACATTCTAAAATAAAAATGTTTAGTTCAGTACATTTGCTACAGTAAACAAACTTCTATAACTTTTTTTCACATTGACAAAAATCAGCTGAGGGTCTTCTTTGAAAAGAGAACAACCCAGGCCTGTATTTCAAAACTTCATAAATTACAACCAAGCCAAGTTCAGATCTACGTTAAAAAAAGAGGGGTGACGTTTATCGGGTTAAAATCTAGCCATAATAACCTTTGTGTTGGCGCATGAAAACAGGACTCCAAGAGAAAAGAGGCCTAGTAGAGGTCCGCCAATCACTCCTACAATACTAATAGCGGCCTGTTGAGGGATGAACATACAGGAAAATTAGGGTTATGCTATCATTTGCCCAGTAATTTTAACATATAATTCATCAGTAACCCACCTGTAGCATCCCTCCCATCAAAGATGCAAGACCAGCCATTCCAATGCACACGACACCATAAAACACACCTGTGATTAGGAAACATCATCTAGTTTAGTAGTTGGAATCACGTATTATTTGTTAATGAACTCTAAATGAAGAAATGTGCTCACTTATGCCCTTTGAAGCCCATGATAGCTGTCTCTCTGACAGACTGAGGTACGGACACATCAGATCTGTAATAGTTACCGCAGCCAAAGCATTTACACTGGAGGAGACTGTACTGTAGAGAATAAATATACAGAAATGCTAATGTAAAGCATTTGGTATGGGCCTTGAAAGCAATTATCACTTAAGTCACCCACATGCCTTTCATTCTTGCATTTAAACTTGCATCATATTGGTTGTGAGGGAACTATTGATGTCAACTGATATAGAGAGGAATTCTTTAGGTAACACTTTACAGTGAGGTCTTATTTGTTAACATTAGTTAATGCACTGTAAAACAAAGATGCTAACATGAACTAACAATGGGCAATACGTTTTTTTTAAATATGTTTTATTGCTTGTTCATGTTAGTGCATTAACTGATTTTAACAGATACAACTTAAAAAAAACATTAGTAGATGTTAAAATTAATAATAACCAAAATTTATAAATGCTGTAGAAGTATTCGTTGCTTGTTCATGTAAACTGTTTTACTCAGATGATGAGTGTTTTCATTATGATTTTATATTTAATTTTCATTCTGTTCCCCGCCACAACAAAACTATTGTAACATTTTAGAAGAATAGCATGAGTGATATAGTTTAATGGTACTTTGTCCTTTTTGAGCCATATTTTCATTATATCACAAAGAGCAGCTTGGACATTCTGCTAAATGTCTTCTTTTGTTTTCCACAGAAGGATATGGGTCTCGAACGACATGAGGTTAAGTAAATAATGATAAAAGTACTTTAGATCTGTAGAGAACAAACCTTAAAGTGCCACTATATGCTGCTGCCACGAATAGTCCTGGCAGACCAGGGTATTCGCTCAGGATGTCCAACACCAGGTATGGCATAAGCTTATTGTATATTATAGAGAGAGACATTGATGTTGCATATTGATTGGTAATAGCATCAATACATATAATAACATGCACAAATTATATTGTTGTTGCATTTGACATGCATGTGGTTTGTGGCGTACCTGGTCTTGAGCAGACACCTTCTTTGCTGTCCATGGATCACAGTTCTTATAAACAGAGTATAGACACAAGCCACAAAATACTGAGCATAATGAAATAACCCAGAGAGACACTAAATTAATGTACAAGGCCCTGGATAGAGACAATAACACACATACACAAACACAAAAAAGGTTAATTTACACATTGCATCCCTTTCAGTATGAATTTGAGAATTCTTTTGTGTGCAATGCTCACATTTTGGCATGGAACAGTGACTTGCATGATATGTATCTCTGTACTTGAGCTTGATTGATGCCATAGACGCTGGTCCAGAGGAACGTCCCTCCTATTGTGATGCTCCAGAATGTGTGTCTCCTCAGAGGGTTTGGATCGAAGCTGAAAGGGGTTGGACACGACATGAGAAAGTGTTAAATTATGCATTCCTGTACCTGTCAGTCATGTCACAACTTACTCCCATAGGTTAAGCCGGCCGCCCTGAGCGGAGTCACTGATGATAGTGGAGATCCCGCCCTGCAGAAGCACTGATTGGACGATGACAGCCAAAAGACCAGCCAACATGATGCCAACCTGGAACACGTCCGTCCACACCACCGCCTTCAGACCGCCCTGCCAAGGTAAAGAGACAGTTCTATATCAGTGCATTTCAGCCGTTTTCACTGCAAGGGCCCCAGTTGTCCACAACAATATTTGAAGGCTCTGTGACTTTTCCAGTTGTTTTTGAAGTGAATAATGATTATGGATAAGGATTTTTTAAAAATTGTCTATATTATCAATTAAAATAGAGTAAAATACCTTTTGAAAGTAACTTGTTGCTTCAAATCAAGATTGTATCAATAACATTGTTACACCAGTAGGTGGCGACAAGTGACTGTTAAAAATTGTCATTGTTCAAAAATGCTGATTAATCCAGTAATTAAACAATTGAAGTCTTTAAGAGTGAGACATTGAATCATTAATTTAAACCATTTAAAAAACACTGCTAATAATTTTATACAAAAACAAAAATCGTTATTCTCAGTTAATTTAGAATCGTGCAGTTCTCTTTTATTAACTTACTAATGTACAGTAGAGTGTGCAGACGACTCCAGTCGACATGACGGCACCCCAGAGATCCACACCTGTGACTGAGACAAGAGAGAGAGGAGAGAGTTCACTTGACCATAGAGTGCTGCACATTATCAAGCATACTTGTTACACCATGCACTCCACAAATAATGCAGTTCGACTTTACACTCTTAAAACATAAAAGTTCTTTATTGGCATCGTTTATTCCATGAATAATTTCCAATGCACAAAAGGTTTATAGTGAAAAAGGTTATCAAAAGATAGATTATCCCTCAAAATGTTATTTATATTAAAAATAATGGTTTTAAAAGACCCCAAAATGGTTCTTCTATGGCATCTCTTCAAAAATCCCCCTTTTGAAAGTCATTGGTAAATTGTTGAAATGCAAAAAAATCCTACCTTGGTTTAAAGCCAATGCTGGAGCATAAATAACCAGACCAGTGTAAAGTACCTGAGAAGAGATGGAAAATACTCTAAACTACATTAAGTTTACTGTATGATTTAGTGAGACTGAAAATGGCAAGAAAAACACTCACTGTCTGAATGATAAACAGGACTGTCCCAAAAAGTCGAATCACTTTATTGTAACGCATCTCCAGATACTGCAAACAGAAGGGGGAAATTAAGTTACATTGCAGTTGCTTTTCATCTGAATGAATACATTATTGACACATTTTAAGATCCTTAATATGTTTTATCTTTTTTATATTAAATAAACTTACTATTTTAGATCAGCAACAGTATTAGTTTAGTTTTTGTTTCCGCTTTATTATTATTTTGAATTAGCTTTTATTTTTATATTTTTATTTTTAATGTTAATTTTAGTGAAATTTTAATCACTCCATTATGTTTTTGTCATGTTATTAGGTTTAATTAGGTTCAAATTTATTTTTAATTCAATCTTAGTTTTGGTTAGTTTAAGTTTTTATCTAGGCTATTTCCAGTTAATAATTTTTGTGCTTTAACTTAACCTTTTTTCAGTTAATTGAAACATTTCATTTTTATTATATTTCAGCTTTATTTCAATTAACAGAAATGTTTTTGTTAGTTAATGATAATAACCCTGATCATTAATATGTTTTATCTTTAATATATTCAATAATTTTACCATTTTCAAACAGCAATGTTGTTATTATAGTTTTCATTATGGTTTTATTAATTTAATTAGCATTTATTGTTATATTTTTAGTTTTTGTGTTAATTTTAGTTTAATTTTTAACAATTGTGTTTTTGTAACTTTTTTTTTCTTACTCACTAAAGGTGAGTCTTCAATTTTCATTTAGTTTAGATTTTTTTTCAGCTCCATTTCAATTAACAGAAATTTTTTTAATTTGAGTTTTAGGTAACGATAATAACCCTGAATTCAGCAATAAAGGGTGTTTATGCCAAATTTTCCTTCCAGTTCAGTTTTCTCTCATCTCACCTCATAGGTGCTGGTTATACCCAGTCTGTAGAAGATTGGCAGGAAGATCTCAGAACTAACAGCCACCATCAGAACATAAGAAAAGCAGATGAGGATGAAGATGGCTCCGTACTGATACACCTCTACCGGGGTCCCTAGAACAGTGATGGCTGACATGAAGCTGGCCGTCAGGGACAGGGCCACCGGTACCGCCGTCATACTCCGTCCGCCCACCAGAAAGTCTGCAGAACTGCTCTGACCTCCTCCGGCGAAGGCGTAATACACCCCGATGCCTGCTGAGACGACCAGCATTAAGGTGAAGACCACATAGTCCCACACACTGAAGGAGGGTCCACTTGACATCTTGGTGCAGGTCTGATGTTCTTTAACAGGATCTCTTGATATTAGGTCAGACTCAGAGATGAGAGTCTGAGGAGCCTCTTTGCAGTGCGGTCCGTCAGAGAGAGTGTGATTGTTCCTGGAGCTGCATGCTTGTCATCATCCCAACCGTATCATTTTCATTCCTCCTTACAGCATTTGGGCTGGAATGATTTTTTTTCTCAGTAATTAGATAATGAGTTTATTCTTATGTGTGAGACACAGAAAGAGAATTCACTCCCTATTTATTACAACAAATGCAGCCTAATGTTATTAACCTTATTAATCTTTGTATGTATAGGTTAAAGTAATGCAGCTTCATGCAACATATCTAATAATACAGAAACATATAAATTAAGAGATAAAAATATAAAAAATAACAAATGTTTTATATATATATATATATATATATATATATATATATATAAAACATTTGTTATTTTTTATATTTTTATCTCTTAATTTAGATATATGTTTCTGTATTATTATACATCATTCAACTGAAAACCCTTGGTAGACCAGTGTTATTTTAGTAGGCCTTTCAGTGACATAATATACTTTTTATTGATATTTTGAATTCGAGTTTATATTTTCCATTTCCATTTTAATTTCAGTTTAAGTTTAAAAAATGTTGTTTTGTTTTTGTCAAGTTAAAAAAAAACATGTCTATAGTTTTTATTAATTTTTATTTCAGTTTTAGTTTTATTTGTACTTTTTTAGTACATCAAGGTAAACTAAATAAAACAGGAAATGTTGCCTTGGCAAGTAGCTAAAATAAAATAAGTTTAAATATTTTATTTTAGTTGGTTTATTTTATTTCAAGCAATGCATTTTTTTATGATTTTAGTTTGAGCTATCTAGTTATTTTAGTCATTCCTACCCTGGTATAAACGAAGAAAACAAAATGTGTTTTGGTAATAATAATAAATAAATAACTTAAACAAGGCGATCTTTCCTTCTTGCACTTCTAAACGTAGTAAGACTTTTCTTTTGAAATACAGTAAAAGTCCAACTTGTACCCATAATGCATCATTCAAGATGGCGATTCCCTGATACGGCATGTGTATCAACAATTTCACAGCAATTGATAACGCATCTTGATTTTTAAACCACGGAATACTCTTAATTTTTGCATTTGGTCGTGAGATAATACAGCAAAATGAAGCTCAAAGCCAAGCCCGCATCTCATAAATCAGAAAACACTTTTCGTGTAAGTTTATTGAACAACGCATGCTGGAGACTCCTGCTCATGTGACTGACCAACATTACAATGTTTTATTTCATAAACATATCGAAACGAATTTTTCATATTGAATTGGGTCGATATAAGTCTGTGCATTTTATCATTACCTTTTCATCTATAAAGTTCAATGTACCCCTAGTGTAATGTGAGGAAGTTTCCTCTCACTTAAGATATCTCCATATCTTTTATCTTCCAGTTTGCCACGTTTTCTGAAAGGCTCGCAAAAGTAAACATTGATGTCATTCATCGCATTGACAGCACTGGAAGTTATGCTGAGGTATGAGTCTTGTTTATATCTGATAACATAACTTATTGTTAGCAACATTATAGTATTTAATGTGTTTTTGATTAATTCTGCTGCTTATTTTCTCAGGAGGTAGAAACTTATTTTTATGAAGCCCTAATAAAATGGAAAGACTTGAATTTGACAGAACACTTCAGTAAGTAACCACGCCCTGTGACCTTACAATATGACAAAATACACTGTGTATATTGAGGATATTATACATACTGTGAATCTAATGTGTGATATGTACATCCTGTACTGTCATGTATATGGTGTAGTGACATTAAAGTGATTTGCTTTGAGTATTAAACTAATCGTCTATTCCACAGCGATGTTTTTTCGAGAGGTGTCAAGCAAGAGTCAGTCTTTCAACATGCTGGTGTTTCACCAAAATGTCATTGTGGAGAGTCTGAAGACTCACCTGTCAGTGAAGAACAACATGGCTTACCAGCCTCTTCTGGAGTAAGTTCCTCTCAGTCTTTCTTTACAAATAAACAGACCAACAAAGCCATGTTAACCCTACACTTGTTTTCAGTCTTGTAATTCAACTGGCTCGGGACCTCCAGATGGACTTTTACCCCCACTTCTCTGATTTCTTCATCATCATCACATCTATACTGGACACACAAGACCCTGAGGTGTTGGAATGGGCCTTCACGTGTCTGTCGTACCTGTACAAATACCTGTGGAGGTTGATGGTGAAGGATATGGACAAGATATACAGGTGAGTAGTAGAAATAAACCCTAGTGGATTATATTCCAGATTATTCTTTGTCATTCTTTTTGATCTCAGTTGGATGTTTGGATTCACAGTCATAGTTTATAGAATTATAATGTGTATTTAGTAACACTTTACAATAAGGTGTCATTAGTTCAAATTTAGTTAACCCAGGGGTTATTAACATTGGCCCTCGAGGTCCCCTGTCTTGCAGTGTTTAGCTCCAACCTCGAGCAAACACACTTGAACATGCTAATCAGGGTCTTCAGGATTACTAGAGACTTACAGGCAATGAGTTTGATCAAGTTTGGAGGAAAGTGGATCTCGAGGGCCAGAGTTGAGAACCCCTGATTTAACCTGTTAACTGTCAGTCTCAGGACTTTTGGCACAGTTTTTTCCCCCCATCACATATTTTAGTTATCGTCATAAATTAGGGTATCATTGAAAGCTTAAACACTCAAAATTCTAATTACATTACCGTGAAAATGGTACCTTTTATCAGGCTCCTCCCTCAGTGGGTGGAAGTATTACAAAATTTACTGCACTATTCGTAATTCCATCCATTTCTAAACTTTACAAAACACATATTGTTGGAAAGATCTGAGACTCAGGTTCCACTGATCTTTGTGATAGAAGTGATATTGTGACAGAAATGTCAGAATGCATTAAAATTCAATGTAGTGTGGGTGTCACCCTTAAACAAAATCTCACAGGAACTTCATTTTTTGTGATATCAACTCAAAGTTTGGAACACAACTTGGTTAGACATATGGCCAAATTATTTTGTGAAATATATATTTTGTATTCAATTTTAATTTTTTTAGTTAAATACATTTGCTTTGCAGTAAACAATTTTTTTTACACATTCATTCAAGTTTTTTCACTTCAGCAATAATTTGCAGTTTTTTAAAAAGAGACCAACTTTAGGTCTGTATTCCAAAGCATTTATGAATTACAACTATTTAAGCTCTTCACATCTATGCTCAAAAAAGGGGGGTGAGGGTTAGGTTAATGCTTTAACTTACAATAAGCAAGACATTATTACAGTATTCATTCACCTTTGTTATCAGTGGTTAAGAAAAATACAAGTTTATTGTTAGTTCATGTCAGCTGACTTCCACTAAATAATATTAACTGATACATCTTTTGATTTTAATAATGTATGAGAACATTTTGAAATTAAGATTAATAAATGCTAATGTTGTTAACAAATGGAACATTATTGTAAAGTGTTACTTTTTTTTCTAAATCAGTCTTTACAGTGAACTTCTGGCGCACAAGAAGGATCACATCCGCAACTTTGCTGCCGAAAGCTTCTCTTTTTTGATGAGAAAGGTGAGCCTTTAACTTTTCGGATTGTTTTCATCATGTCCTCTGTATGATCATGTCCTGTTTTAAGCTAATGCATCTGTCTCATGTCCAAAAGGTTACCGATTATGACGCGCTCTTCACACTCGTGTTCTCCAACCTGTCAGAGCATCCTCAGAAGGCCAGAGGAGCCGGTCAGCTGATCTTTGAGATGTGTCGAGGAGTCCGGAACATGTTCCACTCCTGTGCCTCTACGGTGAGATCATGTCACAGAAAACCAAACGCATCACACAATTAACGTTTGGCTTGTCAGTGAATAACAGTACTGTTGTGTTCAGGCTCTTCCGGTGGTGTTGCAGAAGCTTGGCCCAGCAGTCGGACAGGATGTTGATTTACCTTGGGACTCGATCAAAGAAGCTCTGGACCACATGGCTGAGTCATCAGCCAACTATGTTGACAAAGAACACCTGATTGTCCTGTGGGACTCCTTAAAGGTGAGAAAACCATTTTTTATTTCTCTACATGAAGTTTGTCTAACAAAGCATATAGTATGGACTTTTCTGCACTTTTTATAAAGTGATTCTTCCCATTCTAGATGCTGATTGGTCATCGTTTCAGTTGTTATGAAACGATGTTACGATGAAACGATGTTACGTTGTTATGAAACAGCTGTTACGATGCTATAGTAACAGCTTGTAATAGACCAATACATCAGACAAACCGATTAATCAGCTGATATTAATGATTTGTGTTTTAAATTAATAACTGCAAATGATGATGTGCACACAATAGCTGAAGTTAAACACTTTTTTACTTGATATTTAGTAATAATTCACCCGTTTAAAACTGATTTCTGTATACATGCATCATGTATGCATGAACATTATATTGTCCGTTAAAAAAACATACCATTTGTGTGTATATATATATAAATACATATATACGTTTCATTCTTCATAAATTACTGTAATATTCTTCTGCGATCTCAACTAATCAGTATTTTTATACAATCCCATTGCAGACAAAATATTACGATCCATTATTATTATTTATAAATAATTTCTGTCTTTTAATGGTCTTTATATATAAATGTGTGGGTTGCATGTGTATGTGTGTGTTGCAGGGGTCTCTGAACGAAGTTCTTGGAAAGTTAGAGACAAGCGATGCCGACCAAGCTAATGAACACTTGGAGAGGATTCTGTACATCTACCACACACTTGTGGAGCATCGCAAAGGAGCAAAAATTACAGAACCACAGTCTGTCTGTGAGGTTTGTGTGTGTGTGTTTTTCTATCACGCAAAAGCCCTATTTGGACGGGCATAGTTTTCTAAACAGTGTTTGAGTTACAGTTCTTATTACTCGGCATCTGTGATTTCCATGTACCAATTCGGACGGACTAACATCTCAGTGTTTATCACATTGGTGGTAGTGTGTGTTTTCTAGATGTTACAGAAGTTCATGTGCTGTGCTTGTGTGCATCATGTATAATGTACATGTCTTTCAAGTTTATAGAACCAGCTGTTTATATAATAAACTTTCAAGTGAGCAGAGAAATCTAGACAATTTTCTTACTATCCTGACACTAATATTACAATGGGCAGTTTCAATTTTTTAGCTCTATTCATTAGTTTTATCGTTTTATTTTTCTCTGTCGGATACCATTCATTTTGAAATTAAATTAAATGAAAACGGTAGCACAGATAGGTCATTCGGACGGGATTAGATTTCTCAGAGGTGATATGCTCTAGATTTTTTTACTGAGGTTGTGTGAGAAAAATGTGAGAATGTGAGAAAAAACACACTTTGAATTCTCTAACGTCTTCCTGGGAAAATAGTCCTGTCCGAATAGGGCTAAAGACTGTTCTTCTTGAGTGCTGGTGCATCTCTGATATGTTTTTCTCCATTTTTGTCGTATTTAGACACTTCTGAAGCTAGTTAAAGCACCAGGACTGTCCTACTCCTGCTCCAGGATGCTTTTACAAGTGGTTTCGTCTCTGTTGATGGGGGAGAATTTGTCATTGCCTTCGCAGAGTATCCACGAACTAGTGAAAAAGGTTTGTTTTGTGTGCACTTACACAAACGTTTGTCCATCTTTATCTGTCTGAATTCCTGTCTACGTAATTTCCTCTCTGGTCCCTCACGCAGGTCTTCAATAGCGGGATGGACCGAGACGTGATATTGTCATTTACAAAAGAGATGTTTGACATGAAACGGTTTGAGCAGGTCAGTGAAAGCCGGATTGTGGTGTGAAACCATCTTTAAGATCAACTTGCATCTGTTTTAAATGTTGATATGTGTTTCTCTAGGTGTTCTTGCCCAGTTTGCTGCAGTATCTGGAGCAGCTCTTCTGCACTGAGGACGCTGTAAACCGACAGCTGGTTCTAGAACTGCTGGTTGGTCTGATTCTGTCCAAAGCTCCGCCCCCCACTGACGGATCCATGGCTTTTGAGAAGTACCCATTAGTCTTCACTGGACAGACTGACAGGTAAGCTGGGCTATTTTTTTTAATCATCTTGAATTTCTATGCTCTTTAAAAATTTGTTTCCTCATTAACTCTCTCACTGCTATTAACAATTGATCTTTTATGAGAAAACGCTTCTCTTTTAGGCATCTTTAGGCATCTTTTGAAAGAGTACCGAATCTCCTGATCAAAACACATGTGAATATGATGCAGAAATAAGCGGTGATATATGTAATCATATGCATATGTTAAATAACACGATTATCAACAGCATATAAATCAAAACTGCCTAACATTACCGAATGAAATGGCGACCCAGGACAAGCTATAGGACTGTGCAAGTTTTTGGGGTGTTGATGGACTCGATCTACTCCATCTGTTTTTTGATCGTTTTTCTGAATCCGATCCAGATCTAGTCTTTGACTAAAGTTTTCTCAGCTTTTTGCTCAAAATGTTGCCTTTAAAAAAAAAAAAAACTTACCCATATTCAACACTTTTTTTTTTTTAAGAGGGTAGGGTTTATGACATATTCTGCATCTAGGTACCAGGGGGCGATCAAAAATGCTTTGGCTTCACTTTCCAGGATGTGTGTGGCACAGTTGGGTTGACCAATCTGACCAATTAACTGGGCCAGCCGACAGATAAGAGCACATTACTCTTTTCAGAAGGAGGGGCTTGATAGAGACAGGAACTGAACAGAGAGTTACTGACAGACTGGGAAGGGAGGTGCTGCAACAATGGAAAATATGGGAAAAATAGTGTTTTTTGAACATTTCAAGCATGAAAACTTAATCTAGTAGACCCCAAAAACAAAATCAAGACTTTGTAAAAGAGCATAATATATTGTCTTGAATTTAAATACTTCACAAATTCCACATTCTCTTTTAGGTCAACTGGACCTGTTCCCCAGCGGATTCTTTCTCTCATTGACATCTCCATCGATCAGCCGCTATCTGACCTTTCTCATCCCTGGGCTGCACTAGTGCTCCTCCCACACGTTAGGTAAAAACTCAATTACCCACAATCCTAGAGTGTCAAATAGCATAAATTGCTGTAATTTTCTTTTAAGTCCTCAAACAATCAGTATATGTTGTATATTGTATACAATATATATATATATATATATATATATATATATATATATATATATATAAAATGCTTAGTTTGGTACTTTTGCAATGCATCTCCAATAAGTTTTATGACTTCTTTAAAAAAGGAACCAAACTTATGCCTTTATTCCAAAGAATTCATGAATTACAACATTTTAAGTTCATATCTATGATCAAAAAGTGGGGTGACAGTTAAAATGTTTTACAGGCCATTAGAAGCATCAAGCGTTATACAGGCCGTCACTGTACTACTGAACAGGTTACTGCAGGAGGTGTGCAGTGAAACTCTGGGGAGAGGTCAGTCAAGTGTGTGTGTGAATGATTGTCTCAAGCTACTTTTATGTTAAATTATGTTCCTAATACCGTCCTTCTGTCCTCTCAGGAGGGCTGTTTGTAGCCCGTCAGGCTCTTAGCACTCTTCTCAGTTTCAAGGAGACGACAGCGGTACAGTCACTCCTGCCCGTAGAACTGGTCAGAAACATCATCGAGTATGTGCTTCTGTATTTACATGTTTATTTGCTCTGAATATCCCAGTAAAGAAGGGTCTTGTCTGTTAAATTAAGAAACTTGGATTTTTGTTTGTTTTTTACAGGAAAGTCCCCACTGATCTTTCAGCGCTGCTGTTAGGAGATCTGTACTACACCAGACTGGCACTCAACGGCTCCTCGGCTCAGCTGGCCCATGATTCTCTGCTGGAACTGTACCATAAACTGCATTCCAATTTTTCTTCCAACATTTCCAAGGTCAGGTTTAGCCTAGTGAGGCTTACTGTTGTTAAGTGGGAATAGCTCAGAGTTCCCACAGTCTTGGAAAACCTGGATATATCAGAGGATTTAAGGCCTGAAAATATATGCATTATATATTTTCATGAATAATTGTAACCATTTAAAATGCATTATAATATTTGCAGATTTCTTTTTACATATTTAATCTGTTGTTTGCTGGGTGTTTTAATGCATTGTACGTTTTATAGGTGTGTTAAATGAATAGATAAGTATTATAATTATGGTTACAATTATTCATGAGACCATACAATGCATTATAAGTTGCATTACATGGCATACGTAATGCATTTAAGGCTTTAAGTAACGTTACTGAAATTTCTATATTCCATAACTTTTATTCTATTTTTGTAATTATTTTGAAAAATTGGGTATCACTTTACAATAAAGTCTCAAAAGGTACAAAAATTTTGAGATTATCTTTACCTAAGATTAATAAATGCTTCATAAGTATTTTTCATTGTTAGTTCATGTTAACTAATGTAGTTGATGTTAACAAATAAAAGCTTATTGTAAATTGTTACCAAAAATGGTTCTACATTGAATGTAATAAATTGATTACTTCATCTGTGTGGAGCCTGCTGTTATTAATATACAGATTCTAAAGGATCAATTTTTCCTTGTCCTCTACAGATTCGTTTGTTGACCCTAAGAATATTGTCAAATTTTGAGGCTGACCTTCCTAAACCTGCAGAGGTATCATTTGTGAGTTTTTTCGACAAAAATCTAAAACAAAGCATGCATGTATTTATCTATTAATAAATAACTAATTTCTTCTTCAGGGAGAGGAGAGCTCAAATGCGCAGACGGTGTTCGCTGTGTGTCTGCAGGCAGAGCAGGTCCCGGCCACAGTACAGGACTACAGGGAGAAACTACTACATCTTCGTAAACTCCGTCATGACCTGGTGCAGCCCTTTCTGCCTAAGGGACCTTTCCATGAGGTAGCTAATGCCTTTTACTCCATATCAAATATGAAATCATTTTTGAAAGCTTTATTTTGTGCTATGAATATGTTTGTGTTTTACAGATTCCTCTTCGTTATCTTATTGCAATGCTGTTTGTCAATTTCCGACCTCTCTGGGATGCTGTTATTGATCTGTTGGTGTAAGTGTGGAGCATTGCTTGAGTGCACTGTCTCTGTTTCATTTGTGATCTTTTGCCTTTAAACCCTCATAAACCCTAAGGTTATGCCTTCAGCATTATTCTCTATTTCTTTGTATTATTTCTGTCTTTGAGTTTTGGTTTGATATGCTTTCATCCACCCAGGTCGCACGCTAAAGAAATGGACAACAAATCTTTCTGGAAGGTTTATCATGAACATCTGGAGATGGTTGCTGGTCTAGCTGGTGAGTTCTCAATGATGAGGCTTTCGAGACCAGTCAAATTCATTTGTTAGCACTTTATTCAATACAGATTGTTTACAATACAGAACTACACTATAATAAACAGGAAAATAATAGTGTTAATCTATCAGACAATCAGTGTCATTCAGCTCAATTTAGTTAAATGTTGTTTCAATTCAGTTCAATAACTCTGTCAATGTTACAAAGTTCATAAATTATGAAAGCATCTCTACAGAAGGCAATAGTGTCATTTATCCTGCTCAATTCAGTTCAGATCAATTTTTTGTTCTCATTTGATAGTGTCAGTGCAGTTAAATGTCAGTGCGATAATATTATTTGTCTTTTGTCCTTAGTGTTGTCTTTTGTTAAAAGGTTGACCTGTTAAATGTTCCCATTAGTCATAAATGTATTAATCTGTTTTGAATCGTTATTCTTAGAGGAAGAGCTCCAGGCAGATGATGATGACGAAGATGATGAGGGATGTGGTGGACAACATCAAGCCAAAAAGGAGCTCAGAGGTCCAGGGACCAGCGTTATCGAGAGCGGGGATGTGGGAGTTCTGTTTCTGAAAGAACTCGACCAGGTGTTGAATCCCATTGAGCGAACGGACTTCACAAACTTCCGTGGCCTGCTTTGGCGAGCCATGTCCCAGTTTCCTGAAAGAGTGGAGCCACGTAGCCGAGAGCTCAGCCCATTACTGCTGCGCTTCATCAGGTGTGTGAGCTTTATCGGATCAACCTATTTGTCTCTCTAGAAAGTTCTCCATAACAGAATTTTCTCTGTGGTCTTTGTGTACACAGTAATGAGTTCTACCCATCTGACCTGATGGTGGCTCCCTCTCAGGACCTCATGAAGAAAAGCAGCTCTTCATCAGAGCAGGAAATGGGTGAAGATGTAGATGCTGACATGGAAGACGATGAAGAAAAGGAGGAAGATTCCAAAAAATTCAAGAAGAAGATGCCAAGAAGAGCAGCAGCCAAGTAAGAGATGATTTTATCTTCTAGCATATGTCTTTGTTCTCTAGGTACCTACTTGAAGAACTTACACAAACGTGTGAATCTATGTTTTTGTTTCAGGCAGCTCATTGCTCATTTAAAGGTCTTCTCCAAATTCACCAACCCGAAATCTTTATACATGGAGGCAAATCTTAGTGAGCTGTACACCCAGGTATGGTTTCCCAGCTTTGTTTTAAAGGGAATTCTCCTTATTAATACTTGGTGAACGGCCAGCTGAGACTAATTCTTCCTCTAAACCCACAGCTCCTGTGCCACAAAGATCAAGAAATCCAGAAAATAGCACTAGACTGTTTGATGACATACAAAGACCCAAATATTCTCCCTTACAAGTAAGACCTGTATCACAAAGCACCCAAATATCTTTTCAATTCTCTTCTTGCTTTCCACATGAGCTTTTTTTTCCAGTAAAAACTATTATACAGTAACTAGGCCAGTTTATGAATAGAATGCTTTATATTCAGAGCTGAGACTGATGGTATCTTCCAAAAGACTTCTTTGGTTACCTTACTAACTCTCACTATTGGCATACCGGAATGTACCAATTGCCTCAGGAAGTATTTTAGTCTATTATGATTTTACATCTCTGGATTCATTTCACATCTCTGAGTTACTTGGAGCCACTTTTGTCATTTAGTGCAAGGAAAAAAATACCTAGAGGCAATCCTAACTGACCTAATTTTAAGCCTGTTATCAGAGATAGCTTTTCTCCAGCCTCAAACCTGCCGGTTGGATGCTTTAAACAAGTTTTAAACATTTTCTATTTGTGCAGACATTTTTTATTATTTTTTTAGGGAGTTATATGGGGGTATTAATATGATGGCTTTAAACAGTACTGTGTGAACGCTTTTTTTAACATTGCTGCAGCAGTGATGTTCCCCAGGGCTTTGTTTTAGGTCCATAATGATTGTTGATTTGTGGTTGTTTACAGAGAGAATCTGCAGAGACTTCTGGATGACAAGCATTTTAAAGATGAGATTGTCCATTTCAACATCTCAGAAGAAGGAACTGTGGTACTTTCATCACATAGACCACAACTCATTCCCATGCTTATGAGGTGTGTTTATTAATGATAATGATATTAGTGCTTCACTGTTGTTTCTTCACTGAACGTGAATGATATGTGCCTGTATTCAGTAGGTTTTATTTATTCTTGCAGGATACTGTACGGGAAGATGTGCACTAAGGTTGGTAGTAAGTTTCAGGGTAAGTCGAGCACGGCTTCACGGTCCTCCATAGTGCTGCGCTTCCTGGCGGGCTGTCAGCCAGAGGAGATGGGCATGTTTATAGATCTTCTGCTGGAGCCTGTTCGTCATTACGCTGAAGGTAACTACTTAAAGCTTATTAAAATGATTAAATCCTAACAAAACCTTCAAATATACACCTTATAATCACCTATGGGCAGTTCATTAGATTAAGGGTGTGTTCATTATTGTAGGTCCAGACCAAAAAAGAAAATGATATATGTTTTGTGATGGAACTTATTGAAAATCCAATACAATGCTGCAGGATGGGCTGAATGAGCTTGTTGTGTGTAAATATAATTGTATTTTTAAAATCTGAATTCCTCCGTCACACACAAAAACAAAGATCTGCTTCAGATTTCAGTTGAACTCCCTTTTCAGGGGTCTCGGTCCGCTTGTTTTGTGGTCAAACGTATTTTAAATGAAAATAAAAGAACAATGGGTTATTATTTGGACCATTTATGAAGTTAATAGAGAACCATAATTGGTTTTACATTTATGCATTACACTTTGAGGTTGTTAAAATATTTAGATTTTATTTCAAAATTAGAAAACTTAGAAAGAAATTAGAAGAATAGCTAGCTAATAATAGTGCATTAATTTCCATATATGCAACATACTTGAACTTTAATAAATGGACACTTTTTTTTGTGACAATTTACCAAAAGATTTTGTTTTACTCGTTTCCTTTTTTTAAAGAATGCATCAGAAACAAGCATTGATTTTAGAAAATGAATTATTTGTTGCTTGCAGGAGCGTGTTTGGATGCGGTAAATCGAGCCATTGGTGAAACAAACCTGTCTGCTGTTCTCCCTGTGGGTCGCCAGCACAGCCTGCTCAACACCATAGACTTGCTCATCAATAAACTAGGCCATCTCATCCAAATCTACCTGCCCAAAGTTTTGCAGATCTTGCTGTGCATCACAGCCTCTGTGTCATTTATACTCGATCACAGAGACCAGGTGAGCTGAATGCAGAAGACCATCCTCATTAATACTTTAACAAACTGAATCTAAATTATGAAATACAACGCTTCAAAGTTAAAAAATAGAGGGTTTTTTTTTGTAGGAAATTAGTGTTTTCCCATCTAATGTTTTTATTGTGTGTTGAGTGAATCTATTTTTGGGGTGTTGATCTCAAGAGCTCACTGTTCTTTATGTTTGTGTAGCTCAAGCCTGGTTGCATCAATCCTCTGAAGAACTTGCGTCGTCTGGGGATTCTGCGCATACAAGACTTCTTTGTTGGCTTTGAGTGTTACAACTTCACTGCAGATGAGCTGGATGCTGTTTTCCAAGCTGTGGTGTGGCCTCAGGTGTGTGCATAAAAGAGAAATCTGATGGGATAGCTTTAGTAAATTTAATGGTAAACTATGTAGCTTTTGGGCCTCTAGCGGAAGAACATTGTTTTGGTTTTGCTTCGGCTCTATGTAACTGTGCCTATTTATAGACATGGTACTTCCTTGAAAATAAATTCCAGCACTATATACATACAACAACCATAATGAATGATTAAGCCGTCTAAAAATAAGAAAAAGAGCTTGTTTTAATTTACAGTGTGCTGATGCAGTCTTGATATATTTAAATACGGTTGGGATCGGTATAGATTCAGTAAGTAACCCAGATGACCTGGTTGTGTTTTGTTTATTAGGTGTGTCGTCTGCCCACTGAAAGCACGTATGCACCAACACCCCTCATGAAAGTCATCCGTGTGTGGACCCAAAACACTCGGTAAGTTTATTATTAACCATGCAGAGAAGATGGACCTCTCATAGAAAAATGAAGCAACGTATGAATGCAAGAACCTACTTTGTTAAAATAGCCAAGCTTCTTTTTATTTTTACATGTATGTGCACAGTTTTTATTGCAACACAATCTTATAATATAAATGTTGTCTTTTCCCTCTGTCAGATTTTTCCCTTTGCTTGCTAAGCAGAGACCAGGCCACCCTGAGTGTGACGTCCTGCTCAATGTATTTGGTCTGTTATCCTCCAAAAACGTGACTTCCCTCACAGTGGCCATGGTGATCGACATAGCCGAGAGCTTGCTGAGCACTCCGGACTTTGAACCCAAGGAGAATGAGACAGAGTTGATTGTGAATGACTGTGTGATCCCTGAAAGTTGTGATGTATCAGGTACTGAGAGTGGGTGTTGATGATTATACTAGAAGACTCACTATTCTTTGCTTATTTGACATCTATTTTTCTTTTTTTCGGGTAGATTCTCTGACTATCGGCTGCCGTCTGCTCCTTCCTCACATCCCAGCACTTCTACAGTACCTCAGCGGAGTCGTGCGTAACTCTGAACGCCTCAAAAAGAAGAAATTCAGAGTTCAAGTCAGCAAAGAGCTCAACATCCTCTCAAAGTATGTTTATAAATCTGTTTATATATATACAGGCAGCTTAAGAGCCATTCACAGCGAGGACTATAACTATTCACAATAAAGTTTTAAAAGTCCTTACCACACCGATAATGATACAGAGGAATGGTATCAGTGGAATCGTTTTCAGAACAATTTTTGTCTAGCTGGTGAACAATAGAAATGACATGATTTCAGAAATCATTTGCTGCTCAAGAAACATTTCTTATCAATGTTGATAACAGTTGTGCTGCTTATATTTACTATTCAAAGGTCTTGGATAATTAATATTTTGTTTTTGTTTTAAAAAAGAAATTAATATGCATAAAATGTATCAACAGTGACAGTAAAGACATTTATAATGCTGCAAAATATTTCTGTTTCAAGTAAATGCTGTTCTTTTGAACTTTCTATTCATCAAAGAATCAAGAAAAAAAGAGATCAGGTTCTTACAAAGATATTAAGCAGCATTTTCAGCATTGATAATAATAAGGAATGCAATCATGTACAATGAAGTAAAATGTTCAAAAATGAATAACCTTCGTTGTGTTTCAGGATCAGTAGGTTTGTTACTGAAAAGGGACAGAGTTCAACACTAATCGGTTTGCTTCTACCTTACCTCCACAAACCCAAAACTGCACAGGTACAGTCCTCATGTCAGTACATTATTATTTTATTGCTTTAATCTCAAATCATTCTCATTGTTTCCTTCTTGCTTTCTTTCAGGAGACAGAGTTGGACATCCTGGGTACTGTACAGAACCTGCTGAGGCAGTGTTTAGAGCCCAATGTGTTCCTCAAACCTCTCAGCAAACTTTTCTCCATCATCCACAACAGACTTTCTCGTCAAGCTCTGTGTGAAGCTTTCCAGGTCATTTTCTGCATCTCCAGCCACTTAAACACCACTTAGTCTTTCAAACTTTTCCTGACTGACTGTATCTCTCCCCACAGACTCTGTCAGACATGGACAGTGAACTGAAGTACATCACAGATGTTGTCATTCAGGTGAATGTCCATAGAGGCAATCAGAAGTTTTGTTTCTTCCTGTCATGTTTGTATTAGACCCGCTCTCCTCTCTTCTCCAGCTCAATGCGTTTGACAGCCGGCATCTGGACGAGGTTCACTTTGACTTGCGTCTGGTGGCGTTCCAGAAGGCCACCAAGCACATTAAAGAGATGAGTACGCTGGATATGAGATATCTGACTGCTGTCATGCACAACTGCTTCCATTCATTACAGGTGACCGTCAAAGATTTTAGATTCTTGTGAAATTACTATTAGCTTCAAAGATCTCTAAAGTTTATTTTTATGTATATATTTTTTTCTTGACCTGCTTTGAGTTTTGAATGCTTTTTGTGTGTTTCTGAGACAGATCGGTGACATGTCTTTGGCAGACAGCGCCACCATGTGTTTGTCAGCCATTATAATGCAGCTCTCAGAAGTCGGATGCCCAGAGGCCGAGTACAAGGAGATTGTGCAGTACATGATACTGGATGCCCTGCGAAAGGGTTTGAAGAGCAAGACTGAGGTGAAAATTAGCGACATGTCAGCTTACATTCTTTACAGCACTTTCAAGACTTGCTCAATGAACATTTCACATGCAGTTCACACATATATACCTGGCTGTCTTTTTTTGCAGAGTGTACGAAATGAATACACTACGATTCTGGCCTGCCTGGTGAAGACCTTTCCAAACCGACCAGAGTTTCGCGATCTGGCTCAGCTGACAGATGATAATGATCCCGAGTCAGATTTCTTTGAGCATATGAAGCACATACAGGTAACGTCAGGACAATTTATTAAAACTCATCAGTGAGACTCAAAACTAGAAACATCATAAATAAAAAAAGTAATTAAATATATTAATAAGTTAAACATAAATATGTACTAATGTACTATATAAATAATCTACTATTATATAAAGTTATTAATAATTTAATAATAATTAACCAGCTAATAGTAATTTATATATACATATATATATATATATACACACACACGTACATACATATACGTTGCCACTTTTTTACTCTTATTTGACTCTTATTTTTTGGCTGAGCATAAAACACAGTCTGTTTGTTTGACAGGTTTACAGAAGGGGTCGAGCGCTCAGGAAGTTTGCCAGGCAGCTGACCGAGGGCAAGATTGTGATGTCATCACGCTCCATGCAGAATTACATCATGCCCTACGCCATGATTGCTATAGTTGATGAAAAACTGTTGAAGGTTGTTACTTACATTTGATGATATTTTTAACTATTTCAATTGTTCTGTCTCCATGCTGGTTGTTTTATGTGTTTTTAATGGATAAATTATCACAAGTTATTATTTGTGTTCCCAGTATGAACCCATGAAAACAGCCGCTATAGAAGTTATTGGTGCCGTGTGCAGACGCTTGACCTGGTCCAAGTACTTGTTCTACATAAAACACTTCGTCCATATTTTACAGTCTGGAATAGCTGAGCAGAAACTGGCTGTCAGGTAAGCTTGCTGCAGTAGTCGGTGTTACACAACGGGGATTTTGTACACAACGGCTCCTGAGCATGATTGACAAAACTCTTATCTTGTAATCCATACCGTCAGGCACACTTGCTGTGCCTTTTCTGTGATGTTCTTGTTCTGGTTATGACACTGAAAGATTTTCTTGACTCTTTTCATTGGCTTAGTTTGTTGCTGATTGTTCTTGATGCGTTCCACTTTGACCATGAGACTCTCAGTAAAGAAATTGAAGCGGCCAAAAACAGGAAGACAGAAGGTGAGAATGTCACAACAGCCACATTATACTTATTTTTAAACTACACAGCTTTACTTGACCAACGTGATCTATCAACAGAACCCAGTGTTGTGGTGGAAGAGGCTGAGGATGAGGCAGTGGAAACTATGGATACGGATGAAAGTGATGCTGAAGGTGCCATGGAAACGGATGAGGCCGGTGCAGCCGTTTCCACAGCATTGGATGCTGAGACGGAAGGCCCTGCCAAACCAAAAAAAGGCAAAGAGAGCCAAACGAAGAAAGTGCTTCCTGTAGTCAGCAGTGGGCTTCCTCAGAGTAAAAACGACCTGGAGGCGCTTATATCCTCTATTCATCACACTGTCACTCAGACCGTACTGCCTAAACTTCACAAGTGCCTCACTGCGAAGGTGTGAATTCTTCAATCATACTTAATGAATTTAGTTTACAGTTGAGTAATACTGAAGACTCTTAATGGACTAAATTCTACAAAGGATGTACAGTAGTGGCCAAAAGTGAGGGTCTCACATTTTGAATATTATGTATTTTAATAATATGCTAGTGCACTCCTTTCCTTAATGAAACAAGCTTAGCTTTTTTTACTCGGGGCATAATGTGGTGCATAAACACACACACACATATATATATTCACAGCGCCTAGCATAAGTGAACACACCCATGCTAAAGTTGACTAAAAAGAGGAATAAAAAAAATCATCTTTTGGTAATTGATCTTAATGCCTTAATTTAAAAAATGAGGAAAAATCCAACCTTTAAGGAACACCAATTTTCTCTGTGAATGAATAATGTATCGTAAATAAATAAATGTTCTTCCTTAAAATACAGGTTGCATAAGTCAGGACACCCCTATGTTAAATTCCCATAGAGGCAGGCAGATTTTTTTTTAAGGCCAGTTATTTCATGGATCCAGAATACTATGCATCCTGATAAAGTTCCCTTGGCCTTTGGAACTAAAAAAGCCCCACATCATCACATTTCCTTCACCATACCTAGAGATTTGCATGGTGTTATTTCAGTTAGGCTAATAGGTGGTTTGATTTGCATTGAGAGATGATCTTATGGAAAGTGCCCCATGCCAATCTCTAGTCATGGATCCATGAAATAACTGGCCTTTAAAAATAAAAATCTGCCTGCCTCTATGGGAATTTAACATAGGGGTGTCCTGACTTACGCAACCTGTATTTTAAGGAGCATTTATTATTTACGTTACATTATTCAATCACAAAGAAAATTGGTGTCCTTAGAGGTTGGATTTTTCCTCTTTTTTTAAATAAAGGTATTAAGATCAATTTCCAAAAGATGATTTTTTTTTTGTCAACTTTAGCATGGCTGCATTCACTTATGCTATCCACTGTATACCAAAAAAGGCAAAGAGAGCCGAAAGAAGAAAGTGCTTCCTGTAGTCAGCAGTGGGCTTCCTCAGAGTAAACACGATCTAGAGGCACTTATTTCCTCTATTCATCACACTTTCACTCAGACCGTCCTGCCTAAACTTCACAAGTGCCACACTGCGAAGATGTGAACTCTTTCATCATACTTAATGAATTTAGTTTACAGTTGAGCAAGACTGAAGACTCTTAATGGTCTTATGGTTATTCTACAAAGGATGTACAGTAGTGGCCAAAAGTGATGTCCGGAGGTTTTTAATGACCCTACAAGTTCAATTAAACCATCAAAATATGAGGAAAATATTTTATAGTTTTAAAATATGTGGGAAGAACAAAATACTAAACTTGGTTAAGGTATTCATCTGACAAAATTGTTTGGCAAAAAAGGCAAACCACTGCTACAGGTTTGATTTTACAATGCAAAAAAATGCATAGAAAAACACAATCTCTCAGGAAAAAGCATACATTCACTACAACCTAATCAGTTAGTAATGTTTCATTGGTTCTCTTGTTTTTGCATGTTCATATTTTCTTTGTATGACAGCCTGGCCAAAAATGATGTCTGCATAATGTCACGTTTCATTGCGTTATCACAAATAAAACAATTGACTCCAAACACAACTATGCAATATGCTTACAAAAGCTAACAAATTTTTAATAATATCTGAAAAAAAGAGTGAAGATGTCAATTTTCCTAAGCCGGACACCACTATTGGCCACTAATGTAACTAACAATTGACAACTAACAGTTGATTCCATTAGTGTGGTGTTAGTTTTTTCTTTAATGTCTCAAGCCCCCAAAATAAATGGCACAGATAAATATTCTGTTTATAACCACTGAAGTGCTCGCAACTAGAACAAAGTGTTCAGCGTGAACTTATTGTACACCAATGTTTATTTCTGCAGGTTAAGCGAGATGACGAGCACAAGATGGTGAAGTCTAAGGAGGTGAAAGATGAAGAAGTGGCCAGAGTGCCTATTGCATTTGCCATGATTCAACTCATGAAGTCTCTGCCAAAGGATGTCATGGAAGCAAACTTGCCAGGGTATATTTCGTCTATCATTACCCATTCTCTTAAAGAGGACCTAATATGCTTTTGTACATTTTCAAATTTCTTTAGTGTGTAACAGTGCTGTTTGAGCATGAAAAGGGTCTGCAATTGCGCATTGCATTTTTTTCGGAAGGAAGGGCTTCATAGAAACAAGAACTAAACAGATCTTTACTGACAGACTGGAAAGAGAGGTGCTGCAATAATGTAAAATGTTATAAATAATGTTTTTTGAACATTCAAGCATGAAAACGTATTCTAGTAGACCCCAAAAACAAAGTCAAGGTAATATGGCCTTTTTTAGGGAGGGTTTAATGTGAAAAAAAAAAGTGTTTAATGATTGAGTTTGGTGTTTATATATGCAGCATCCTTCTGAAAGTGTGCGTCCACCTGAGGAGCCGTTTCCAGGAGATCCGTGATGTTGCTCGAAACACTTTGGTGAAGATTATAGAGACACTTGGGCATCAATACCTTCATTATCTGCTCACCGAGATGCAGGCGGTCTTAGTGAAGGGGTATCAGGTAAAATATTGACTTATTAGCACATGAGTGTGTACTGTAAATGTTGAATACACTTGAGTGTACACATTTGAATACTTTTCTAAGGTTTTCAGACACATTTTTTACGATGTAATATGTTATGTTAGCCTTTATATCTATAGTGTTTCTTGAGTAAAGAAAATACTATACTTATTCAAAGTACTTTCTCCACCAATTCTTTCTTTACACTTGCACTGCAAACCAGCAGAGACAGTCCAAACTGTGGTTAAATATTTAAAATATATTATAATTTTTATGGTTTATTGTTTGATTTAGGTTTTCAATTTTGCTTGAACTCAACTAAACCGCTGCATAGATTCATATGTGTAAAGTCACTGCAAAAAAGTGTAGGCCTAGGTCACAGCTTTGGAAAACAGATGGATATGATTGCCATTTATCATTAAATATCTATGAAATATCTCTAGAATGCATTTTATGTTTGTAATCACTGCCTGTTCATTATTATAACACACTGAAAAAAAACTAGGCCGACAGAAGCTCGAAAACGGCCCGACCATGGGCTTGGTGTGTCCTATCCTTTACCTTTTCTTTTTTGTACTCTAATTAATTTAAAATTTTCTTATTTAAATTCATCATAATCAAATCTTGGTTTATATTAAATATTATATGTAACACAAAGCGTTTGAAGAAAAAAAAGTACAAATATTTTTTAAAGCCAATCTATTCATTTAAATTAATTTAAATTTGATTTGACAGTTTGCATCCTTATAATATGACCAGCATGGAAAGTGTAGTATTAAACATTTATACCTTTTATATATCCATTTCTTCAATATTTACAAACATTTGAAAAGCAATTTAAATTTTTTAAAAACATCATAAAATAATGCCAGATTTTTCAACTGTTAGTAATGATCGACCATAAATAGCTTTGTACCTTAAAAAAGCCTCCATACATTTGATCGCTACATCATCTATTTCGGGATCAAACTTGTTTGCCAAAAGATGGTGTTGCCTCAAAACCCATTTCAAGTCCCCAGCTCCATAGACGCACACTGCCCGTCTGTGCGCCCCAGTGCATGGTGGGTAGGGAGCCCCACTCTTTAGATCTCCTTCATGGTAGCTCCACTTCACTAGACGAGCAATTGCGTTCATGTCCGATTGCTCGTACTTTCTGTTTGGAGGGTTTGATCCTGGCAATGAAGGCATCCGCTGTAACGTAGCCCACATGTGCTCATCTGGACTGTATGTGTCTTTCTCCCATTCCATGAAATCTTGAGTCTCTTTGCTTTTAAAGATGTAATCCACAAACTCTCTTGACACCACGAAGTAAGCATTTCCTGAGAACATAGGGCTCTGAATTGGCGGGGGTGACTTTCTAACATCGGTCCGAATCACAACGTTCGTAACATTGTGATGATACTGCCAGCGCACCTTTTTGGACTCTACGTCCTCAGACTCCAAACTGTTCTTTCCGTTCAGTTGTTTTAGAATCTGAACCATTTCAGCATTGGTTTTAATAGGGAAATCAGTGCCACAGGTGTTGAGCAGATACTTCCACTGGACGGGTGACTGGAGCAGATCCTGCATGCAGTTGATGTCCGCTTGAACTCGAGACCAGGAGGCGTAGATCACATTCTCCAGTTTGCTGGCCACAAACACGTTGGTGAGACAGGACGCAATGGCCCTAACTGCTTCTTTGAAGATCTCAGGAGAACTCTGGTCCACATGAACACAGTACACATTGTCAGGAGTGTAAATGGCTCTTAAGAGTCTTTCAAACATCTCAATCTTCTCATGGATCACCATGGAGTAAGCAATGGGGAAATCTTTCTCCTCTTTACTGAGAGAAAGCGCCAGAAACCCTCTATCTCGGATGTAGGATGGACAGTACTTGGTTGCGTTGAGATAGAATGACTCTGATAGCAGGGATTTCCTTTTTTTCGAGGCCAGGAGATTCCTGAAAATATCCTTGTTCACTCTGTCCATGTCTCCTTGGATAATACCAGAACAAACCTGTAGTTCTCCAACATCCTGCTTTAATAAGTGATTCAAGACCGGCTCTTTATGAGAACAATTTGTCCTTTGTTCTGGATGTTTCATCAAGAGGACCAACACGGTTGTACTTACAGAAAGGATGGAGATTATTTTCAAAATCCTCTGATTCTTAAATGTCATGTTCATTAATTTCTTTAAGATTATATCCTTCCAGAAACAACTGCTCGGAGAGGAGATCTGTGTTAGTGTGGTATAAAACAGCCTCACTTTTTAAAATGCCAGTGCAGTGTGTCAGGAAGCGAAAGCCAGCAAGTCACATAGAAAGGGGAAGTTTGTAAATTATTGATGTACTAAATTTGTAAATGATTACACTGCAGAGTGTGGCTAAAATCTTCCTGGAAAGTCTGATTGTCATTGTCAAGATGTTTTGAAAAAAAAATGTTTTTTAAACATTAAGAACGATTTGAAGTAAAAAACATGTGTCTTTGATTTTGAAACTAACAGTGGTTTCGTTGAAGAAGCTGCTTATCTTATCTATTGGTTCTGTAGATTTTTTTAGTAGTCTGTTAGCAGTTGTCAGGGAACACACATTGAAAGACCGGTAAGTTTTAAAGTAAAACAAAAGCTTTATTTATACAAAGCAAAAGAGGCAATGAGCGAATATATACTGGCAGCTGAGAGAGACACACACAAAAACATTATTACATATTTACCATACTTGTGGCAAAGAATTTCGACCTTCAAAGCATATCAAAATGAATATAAATTAAGAGCATAGATTTGTAAGTCATTGACTATTAATTGTAGTTTTGAAGGTTTTTTTGAATAATTGAATAGACCTGGACCAAACGGAACGAGCGTCATGTCATTAACCCATGTATAATTTCTCTCTACAGGTCCATGTTTTGACCTTCACAGTGTACTATTTGCTTTCTGTCCTGAAACCGTCTTTGAACGCAGGGGATCTTGACCCGTGCATGGACATGCTCATCACGGTAAACGCCACCATCAATATTTCGTTGTCAATCATCATTTTGAAACAATTGTACATTTTTATTGGCTAACTCTGTTCTCAGATCTTCAACAACGAGCTGTTTGGAGCCGTAGCCGAGGAGAAGGACATCAGAGGAATCGTTTCAAAGGTGATGGAGGCCCGTCACAGCAAAAGCTCCGACTCGTACGAGCTGCTCGGACAGTTCTGCAGCCAGGAGCGCGTCGTCCACCTCATCCTGCCACTCAAAGAGGTAAATGACCAGTGAGCTGCATCTCAGCAACAGCTTCATGAGTTCTCAAGAGACTTATCAGGTCTTCATCTTCCTCTCAGGTGCTTGAGAACACGGCCAGTTTGAAGGTGTCAAGGCGAGTGCATGCTGTGTTTAGGAGGATTGTGGCGGGACTTTTGCTCAATAAGAGCATGAGCCCTCAGTCCATCCTACTGCTCTGCCACGGACTCATCAGTCAGAGTCTCCCGCTCATTACCAGCAAGAACAAGTACGTCACACACACACACTCGGAGATGCGTTAGCACTGGTTCAAACAGATCTAATTTAAACAATTACACATCCTATATTTACCCAGAGAGAAGCATCGTCCACCTCCAGACCCTCGCCTGCCTCCGCCAAGCTGTTTACTGCTGCCGGCCACTCCTAAGAGAGTAGGGGTGAAAGCCGCCATTAGTAGCAGAACAAACATGCACATCCTGGTGGAAACGGGACTCAGTGTAAGAAGATATGGCTGGGTTTTTGTTGCTTTTTTTGCTGCTTGGAGACTGTATGGGAGTTATCCCATTTTTGTTTAGTTAATTGTACATCAGTTGCCCTGTTTTAAATGAAACACTTCATTTGCTCTTACGGTCTTGTGGACTTACAATGGCCACCGAGTGCAAGCGCGTGACCACGAAGTCCACAAGACTGTAGGGCCGTCATTGGTCAATTTAGGTTTCAGAAGGGTACTCGATATTTGATATGTGACACGGTCGATGTGCCCTCGATGCGCACTTTTGACTCGTAGGAAGACTGCGAGTTTTTGAGTGCCATTTGGGACATGGCCAAACTGAATGAAATCATGTTTGCTAAATGGCAAGCAACCAATTTAGACTGGTTACATTTATTTTGACTCTGCTACCGAAGTTTGGGGCCTGTATGATTTTTTTTAAAGCTTTTGAAAGATGTCTCTTTTTCTCACCAAGTCTGTATTTATTTGAAAAAATATACAGTAAAAACCGTAATATTGTGAAATATTATTACTGTTTAATATAACTGTTCTTTATTTTAATATCTTTAAAACTGAAAGTAAAGCTGAATTTTCAGCATCATTACTCCAGTCTTCAACGTCACATGATCCTTCAGAAATCATTCTAATATGCTGATTTGGTGCTAAAGAAACTGAATTTCACAGATATTCACTTATATTTTGTTTCAATATTGCTTTAAACCCCAAAATGTCTCTTACACAGTTGCTTCACTGTAGTCTGAAGAGTTCAAAGATCAACTCATCTGGCCCGTCAGTAAAAGAGATGTTAGATCCGTTTGTATCGCTCCTCCTGGACTGTCTTAACTCCATGCATGTAAAGGTCTGTACTACTTAATATATTTTTGATTCATGTGTTTTATTGTGCACAATCAGTTTTTCCTGTGCAGCTGTTCCTTTTTACACCCATGGTTGCATGAATACAGCAAAAAATTCTGTCTTTTGCACATCAGGTCATTACCGAGGCTCTGCAGGCCTTCATCTGGATCTTGAAGTTTCCTCTCCCGGCAGTGGAACAGAATTACGACCAGCTGACCAAGCAGCTCTTTGTCCTGCTGAAGGACTACGCCAAAGCTGGAGCCGCCCGTGGCGAGAACTTCCCCCTGGTTCAGAACTGCTTTAAGGTGCGTGAGACCCTCACCGTTTTCACATTTATCACGTCCTCATTTTAAATGTTAAACGTGAAATGTTCTGTTTTATAGGCTATAACTGTTTTGGTAAAGAGTGTGACAAAACATATAACAGAAACACAGCTGCAAGTGCTTCTGGGATATGCTGAGGAGGACATCTATGATCACAGTCGGCAAGCCACCGCGTTCGGCCTCCTGAGGGTAACTTAAACCTACTTATCTACTCCTGGTGGGTTTTCTATGGTCATGGAAAACCTGAAATTAGCAGGTTTTCCCTGACCATAGTAAAATGACCAGTTCTGGTAATTTTATGGTAATTTACCGAGATTGCAGTGTGTAAAAGTGGCTAGTGAGTCAAACTGACGATTCACTTCTGAATCAGTCTTAAAGGGGCTATGTGTAGTTTTTAGGGGCCTCTAGCGGTGATGTTTCAGACTGCAACCAATTTTTACAAGAGCGCTCGTGCGCGTGCTCGAACTCAAGAGCGAGCACTCATGGTACCGGCCACACTGAGACTTTCAACACACCGGAGAACTCATCACAATAGGGATGAAAGCCAACTCCGGGTCTGTTTTTATACCTAAATTTATACCTAAATTTATACCTATACCTAAAACAAAGCGGAGGTCTCTCCATAATTCAAAGCTCTGCCGATATTGATCCATGTTTCCGTCCGAAGTTGATCCGATTCACGTTTGGCCTGATGAGCTTCAGAAGATAAAACTTTATTTTGTTTTTTATATTTATGTGGAGTTTGTGTTGGAGTTTGTGTTGTGCTGGAGGCAGGTCGTTTTTTGGTGTTATCAGACTCCATGTAGATAACTGCAGTGCCGTCGCATAGACTGTATATAAAAAGGAGAGAGGCTCGGGAGCGCGCATGCACGTCACATCCGATGGATTTCGCGGTAAATCCGACCCGGAGCCTTCACATAGAAATAGGAATACTGGCCTTCAGAGGTAATGGCAAAACCCAACAAGTGGATCATTGTAATGTGTGATTACAACCCCTTCACACACAGGCAATAAAAAAAGGATTCATTTTAGAAGAAAAGCTACATATAGCACCTTTAATCAAAAAGGTTTTTAAATCCTTCTTTGGGTTTGTTTGTCTTGCAGGCGATTCTGTCTAGGAAACTGGTGGTGCCCGAGATGGAAGATGTTATGAAAAAATTGGCCAAGTTTGCCATTGACGGGTCAAACGAACAGGTCCGCATGCGCTGCAGACAGGTCAGTCAGTATATTGCAATCTTCATCATCATCATCATCCAGGATTATTCTGGTCCTGCTTGTCGTAACTATCATCAGTCTGATATCTGTCCTGTGACTGCAGATCTACCTGAAGTACCTGATGGACTATCCACTGGGGAAGAAACTGAGGAAACATTTTGACTTCATAGTTGCTCAGCTTACGTATGTTTTTTAGCTTCTGATTAATACCAGATGGATGTGAATTGTTTCCTTCATGTGAGGCAAATTAAAATCTTTTTTTTTCATATTCTCAGTTATGAATATGACACTGGGAGACAGTCTGCCCTTGAATTGATGGCTTACATTTTCCTGAAATTTCCTCAGGTACTGTATCAAAACCAGTTGAAAGGTCAGAGAGAGGGTGGGAAATGGTCATGCAATGCTATTATTAAAGTTTTTGTTGAAAGGGTTACACTTTATTTGGCAGCACTTTATTTTACAGTGTCCTTGTTACATGTACTTACCATAGCAATAACAGTAAATTATGCATAATTACATGCAACTAACCCTCAACCAAACCCTAATTTATTCTACTTTTCTTTTTCATTTTACTTTTATATTTTAAGTAATTTAGTTGTTTATGCCATATATTTTTAAACATGTCTATATAATTTATTCATCTTTACATCATTTTTAGTTTGTTTTATTAGTACATCAAGTTAAACTAAATGAAAATGAAAATTTTACTTTGTAACTACATGATAAAATCAATTTTTTATATATATTTTTTCAGTTGATGTTTATTTTATTTCAAGAATCAATTTTTATAGATTATTTTTATTTTTAGTGAACTATTATAACCCTGAACATTACATTATAAACATGAATGCACATTCCTGATCTTATTGGTTTAGAGCAAGCTATTTTATAGGAAAGTTATCTTTATGGAAAAAAAATAGCTGTGCCTCTGGAACTCAATCTGTTAATTTGTTAACCCTAAAGCCCAAAATCGTGCTCTATTCTGGGATGATCCAGTGAAATCCTGCTCGATAAATTAAGGTCCCATTCTACCTTTAAATTCTACCTGTTTGACTTGGAAATACTTTGCATTATCCAAGTAAACTGGCAAAAAGATTATTTTCTTGATGTTCATGATATTGGAGGATTAATCTGTTCTTTGTTTACAGGATCTCTTGCAAGAGCACTGCGGTTTGTTCTTTGTGCCTTTGTCATTGGCCATGTTGAACGATGATTCTGCATCCTGTAAGAAAATGGCGGCTCTGGCCATCAAGTCTCTGCTGAATCAGTTGGATTTGCAGCATCAAAACTCCATGTTTAACCTGGTTGACAGCTGGATTACAGACGAGAAGGTGAGTAGGAAAACAATGTTGAAAAAAAAAAGTTCTGCTGAAACGTGTTTGGGCTTTAACAGTTTGTGCTTTTGCAGACGGCTCTGCGGAGACTGGGAGCTCAGGTTTGTGGGCTGTTTGTGGAAGTTGAAGGAGAAAAGTTCAGCCGGAGACTGGATGTCCTGATTCCTCTCATCGAGAAAGAGATCCGCACTTCCAACTTCGAGGACGTGAGTGCAGAGTTTTATACTATGGAGTTCTTTTACATGATTTTGAGTCTGACAATGATATGATCGATCAGATTGAGGAAGAGGAGGATGAGAAGGCTGCTGACAGACTGCTGTTCGGGTACCTCACGCTCATCGTCAAACTCATCAAAGACTGCAGCTTTTTGGAGCTCTACAAACCTGCAGACCTGCTCAACAGCATCTGGGGTATGAACACATTCAGAAATTCAGTGTTTACTGTGTTTTATTTTTATAGTTATTTATGCTTTTTCAGAAATGACCTTTCGTGTAGTGTAGTGTTTAATATATTTGTTTGTGAATGTAAAAGGTCTGCAAAGTTCTATTGATCAATTGATTCTTTCTCTGTAATAATGCAGTTTTGATTTATATGCTGTTGAATGTTTGAAGATCATGTTAGCTTACATGTGTGTAAACAACAACTATCCACTCCTGGGGCCTATACCATGAACCCGGTTTAGGTGGCTAGCCTGATACGTTTCAGTTTAGTTTGCGCCAACCCTGGATTTTAGACATCATGAAAGTTGTTTGGCTTTTAGCAGTGTTCATCGCCATAGTAACTTGCTCTCCACGGCTAACCTGGTCCGGTTCAGGTTATGTTCCAGGCAAGAGGTTGAGAACCGAACTTAGACCAATCAGCTGTGAACAAAGTGACGCATGTCTGATGCGATAAAGTCACTCCACCTGTTTCCACTCCAAATTAAAGATCACTACATAGCAAATGATTTTTAGAGACAAAATCGTCTGGCTTTTAATAATGCTTATTTAGAATAATAATTTTGTATGATTTAGATATTATTTATGTAATTATTGTACCCTTAATCGATCACACATGTACAATTTTAGTTTATCAATTTTTATTACGCACAGTTTAATTGAATAATTATAAATAGTTAATATAAATACACTTTAGAATTAATAGATAAAGCTATAATTTGACCACATGTGAGCTTAAATGGTACATTTTCTCTAACTTTATCAAATGTATAAACTAACTTTACAACTTTTACTTGCACTGATATACATGACTTTTTATTTTAGTTGTCCTCTTTCATAGACAGCTATTTTCTTCTTGCTGTGTAAATTTGTTTAAATTCTTTATATTTTTAAGTCTTGTAATATTCTGCAGAAGAGAGAAGTGAATTGCGCTGCTTCTCTCGTGAGAAATTAATCTCAGTTTCACTCTTTCTCAGCATGTGATTGGTTGTTTGTTACTGATGTCACACCTAAACTCAGGATCAAAGCCTGAGTTGACAGAGAAAGTTGATGATTAGCATGGTTGGATTGGTTTAGTTTTGTCAACTCAAAACTAATCCTGTAACCCTGAGTTTGTTCAACTACCATCATGGTACAAGCCCCAGGTTTATGCAGATCTTTTTCTTTCCTCGTGTTTGGATTCGGAGATGCTTGTACTATTTCAGAACAGTGTAACAGCGCCCCCTACCATGGATTGCCGGAAAAACTCACCAATAGAGGGAAAGCGTTGTCATAAATGACAGAAAATCTCATCAATGGCGGGGAATGAGTTAAATAAACATGCGCTTATGAAGCAGAGATATTGTCATACATCATGCATCATTATTTCTCTCTCTCTCTCCAGGTCATATTGATTCCCATCTGCGTTACCCTCATTCCTGGGTTTGGCTGACCGCCTCTCAGATCTTTGGTTTGCTGTTTGCGGCTCATAAACCCAAGGATCTGTTGGCCTTATGGAGTTCTCAGGAGAATAAAACCATACACCCTGTAGCCACTGTTTTTATCACAGACAACCTTTATCACAAGGCAAGAGTCCGATAATATGCACTTAAACCCCTCGTTTCACAAAAACAAACTTTAATAAATGAATTCCTTTTTTTCCCATTTCTAAACCTTTAGATGAGAGAGCTGGTTCTGTCCTTCTGTTACCAACTGCAGTCTAAGTTCTTGGATATTTCTGCTGGGGAGCAGGTAGAAAATAATGAAATATGTTTGTTGTTGTGTTTTAATTATATTTCTATTTAATAATATTATATAATAATTTGATTTAAATATTATTTTTGTGGATGTTATAATTAGTATGGGGGTTATTATCGTTAAATACAAATAAAACTAATAAAAAAACCTTTCTCTTAATTATCTCTTAAAGCTGAAATAAACTAGAATAAAATATTAGTTGGAAAACCTAAATTAAATAACAAAAGCAAATAATGAAAATTAAAATAAAATGATTTTTTTTTTTTTTAATCAAATTTTAATTCAATATATTAAAATAACTCTTGTTTTTTTTAACAACAGAAAATTTTGATTTTGACAGTGAACCTTAATTTTAAGATTTGAGCTGTATTTTATTAATTATTATTATTATTTTATTTATTTTTTTGTTAGATTCAACCACAGGCCAATATCCATACAGACATTAAAATCCTATCAGACATGATTTTAATGCTGCATTAATGTAAAAAAAAAAAAAAAACTTGAATCGCGTGTTGGGATTGGCTGGCTTGTCTTCGAAGGGAGGAGTTTTGGAGGGTGGGCGTGTGATTGAAGTTACAAAAACTGCTGAAACAAACACAAAAACAAACCGTTCAAAGCATCTGCACTGGTCATCTGATCTGTTGTTGTGTGTTCCTTGATCAGGTGGTGAAGAACTTGCTTTATGTGGCCAAGGTGATCTACCTCATCTCACCAGAGTCAGATACCGTGAATCCAACTGATGAACAGGAGGAGGTAGAGGACGTGGAGGACGAAGCGACAGATACAATGGAGGGGAATGAAGGGGAAGGAGAAGAGGAAGAAACAACAGTTAAAACGGAGGGGAATGAAGGAGAAGAGGAAGATAAGGAGCAGAAGGACAAGCCACCGTCTCTCCTCTGGGTGATGAATAAGCTTTCATTACTGGCCAAAAGAGAAGCAGCAGATGCGCCTAAAGAGCCTTTGAAAGTGGGTGTTAAATCTGTCTTTGTGTTTAGACATGATGTGTCCAAAGAAACTGATTTTTTGAAATTGCTGGCAGATGAATGTCCAGCTCAGTGATTCTGTCATTTTTCTGTTTTTTAGAGAACTTGTGTTTTTAAGTTCTTGGGAGCCATAGCTGTGGATCTCGGAAAAGATCGGCTTGGACCGTATCTGACCACTATCATCGCTCCTCTCTACAGAGAGCTGGACAGCACATATGCAGACCAAAGTCAGTCCTCACACTATCAACAGAAAAAAAACCAAATCTCTTTAGTGATGCTCTTTAATATTTAATAATGATTGCATCAAATTTGATGTATTATTCTGCTTGTTTTTTGTAATGTGTTGTGAAGTGCTACAAGTATTAGAAAGGCGCATTACAAATAAAATTATTAGTATAGTATAATTTTATAATAAGGATCACTTGTTAACATTACTTAATGGATTCACTAACTATGGCCTGTTTTTTTAAGTACTTATCTTTGTTAATAATATTAGTTCGGTTTGTTAGTTCACAGTGCATTAACTAATATTGCCAAATTAAATTTAGAATTTTTAAATAGTTTGTCATTATGAGTTTGTAAATATTGAAATGACCATTGACTAAGATTAATAAAAGGCAATGAACATTAATGAGAAACTAAAAGGAAATATTACTTGAAATAAAATAATAATTGGGAATAAATGGAATAACATAAATTAAAATATAAATATTTTTAGGTAAAATAAATATAACCTGTATTAATCTTTTTAAACATTTTAAATCCCATCAAAAATGCTGACATTATTGGAAGTAAAATAGATATTAATCTATATTAGAATTTCATTCCCTCTACCAGTGACTATACGGCTATTATACGTCTTTTTTGTCTTCCAGACCCCACGCTGAAGAACCTGGCTCAGGAGTTGATCGAGCTGTTGAAGAAGATGGTCGGTCTGCAGCAATTCTCTCTGGCTTTCGCAGCGGTGCAGAAAGAAGCCGCCCAGAGACGAGCTTCACGCAAGAAAGTCAAGGCCGTGCAGGTAAGAACCACTGAGAACTTCTAAATACTGCTCAAGTCTTCCCAGAACATTTGTGTTTTTCTTAAGTGTGTCATTTAAATATTTCGAGACAATTATAAGTAAAGGCCCATTCACACCAAGGGGAAGAAATAGTGATTTGGTTTTAAAAATCGCTCTAAATTTAAAACCATAGCAGTCCACATCACAACTAAAACAATATCGACGGAATAACTTTCAGAATGATGATAAACTTGACAGCCAGAGTCCATCCTGCTTTAAAGTTCTTGCACATTTAAAGTGGCAGACAACAAAACTGGAGCTTGCGCTTACAATAAACAGAGGATATTATTATAGTTAGAACTCTTGATGTGAAAGGGCCTTAAACATTTTTTGGTTAATTTCCAGGTTACACATCTTTATAGCAGAAGTAAGAGTTAAGTAGTGATTATATTCAATTTCGTAAACCATGCATTCTCCCCATATCTTTCCCCCCCAACAGGCTGTTGTAAATCCTGACATAGCTGCAAGAAAGAAGGTAAAGAAGCAGCTCAAGAAAAACGAGGCCAAAAAGAGGAAAATGGAGTTTGTGCGTACAGGACATAAAGCAAAGAAACATAAGAGCAGCTCACTGAGGAACTTGGCCATGCTCAGTTGATCCATTTTGCTGCTGGTTAATGTTTTTTTTTTAGCAAACTAATTCTTCACATGTATACAGTAGAGCGGAGAGGGAGACGGCTAGGGACCCTAGGAACGTTACCTGAACCCTGTTTTCAGTAGTAAGGGGACTTTAGAGTCGATATCAATATATGGATTTGTGCAATGTTTTTAAATAAAAAAACTTTCAAGCCATTGTTTGATGTTCCGCATGATGTAATGTGTTGACTGCATATTTATTTTACAGCCATAACACAGGAGTGCGCTCCCCTGTACACGTGCAAATATAAATATGCCAAATCCAAAGCATACAAATGACAGCTAGTCTTAATTAAATATCTACCATGTAATATTAAAACTGAACTCATATACCAGCTGCAATGATTATTCCAAATCAGGGGAAAAAGGCTAAATTTAAAAAGCAAACACCTTTGAGATTTCAAACGTAGTGGATACAGTTCACCAAAAACGATCAGAAAAGGGGGGAAAAAAAAGTGAAGAGTTCATTCATAGTCCATTCAACGCCGCTCGCCTCACTTCAGTCTCTGTACTACACCGGAGAGAGGAGGTCTTCACACAATAGGAAGATGCAGTCACTGGTCCAAAGGACACCCAATAAGAAGTCTCTGAAGTTCCTATATACAAGATATTTAGTGCATTTACTGCCGGCTCTTCAGTGACTCCACCAGCCTGAAATATTAAAGAACAAGGTGGTATTTGGTAAACACAATGCAAAATATTTGTATTTAAATGTTTAAAAAGGAAATCAAACCTACCATTCCATTGCCTCATCCAGGCCTGTGCCTTTAGTAGCAGATGTCTTGAAGATCTGCCACTTCCGGTCTTTGAGCGCAGGTAAACCGAGAGAGTTGGCCACTTCAGTAGGGGTCATGGCCTGTTCCATGTCCTGCTTATTTGCAAACACCACCAGGATGGCTTTCTTTAGCTCCTCCTCCTGAGAGACAAGAAATATCATGTTCAAATGCACTGATAACAATAGAACGTTACATGATGTAATGGAAACCACATCTGACCAACCTCCAACATGGCCACCAGCTCAGATTTGGAGATTCCCATCCGGTCGCGGTCACTGCTGTCCACCACGTAAATCACTGCATCTGTGTTTGAGTAGTAACACCGCCAGTACGGCCTGGGAAGGAAGAACATCACATCTTCAGCTTTGTTTCTCTTTCTTAATAGAATGCATAGCAAAAGAAATAACTTCTTGCCTGATACTCGTCTGTCCACCGAGGTCCCATACTTGAAACTTCAAGTTCTTGTATGTAACAGTCTCCACGTTAAAACCAATTGCTGAGTGGAAAAAATTGCAAATTAGTCCACAGTGCAGCATGACATGTCAAAAGTTGTGTACATAAATGTCATAAATGCTTACTAGGAATTGTTGTGACCACTTCTCCCACTTGAAGTCTGTACAATATGGTGGTTTTTCCAGCTCCATCCAGACCCAAAATGAGGATTCTCATTTCTCTGGTGCCAAACAGACCAGAGAACAGGCTGGAAAAGAACCCCCCTGTAAAAAAAATCATAATTTTGTGAAAATAACTAAGAGATTTAGAAAAGAAAAGGTTTTCAACATTCTATAACACCATTTTAAATCAACACAACCATCAATGCTATACGCCTATCTCATATAGGATTTATACCAAACACAGTCGAATAAAACACTTATAATTATGAAAACAAAACTCTTTGAGTTTTTCAATAACATGAGTTTAGTTATCCGCAATGCTAACAAACAAACTAGCATCACCAGCGTGATGAACAAACGTCCTTTTGTAAACACGTAAAAAGGCGTGCCGGTAAATTACACTTTAAGATACTGCTAGATGTATAAGCTGTCTATAATATCCAACAGAATATGTTTTAAATCACGTAGACCTACCCATTTTAGATGAAGAACTATATTAGAATTGTCTTTCTGACGGAAAATCCGTGCAAACACTTCCGTGCTCGAGCTACTAAATGACGTGTCACATAGACACGTGCACGAGCATTTTTAGGGCCGATTCACCGTTCACACATTCGACACGCATCTAAACCTACACTGATCGAATCTACTGTTGATGGATACATATTTTTTCAATATAAATTAAAGGCATTCCTCTTATTATTTATGCGTTGAAGCGGGAGTACATGTAAAAAAAAATCTAAATATATTGTGTTTATTGAATTATAGTTTTATTCTCACTTGTCATCTCAAGTTTGTTTAGAAGCACCAGACCTCCATGTTTTGAGGCATTTAAAAAAAACTTAAAACAACTAAAAATGAGGAGGGCCTTAATACTCTCTAAATTACTGACAACATACATGGATTTACCCCCCCTAAAATGTATTTTTATTTATTTGTGTTATAAATAGTTTACATTTGCCTTACATGTTCTTTTTTTCCTTTACGATATGCTGCTTGATCTTATTGTTGATGTTTTTTAACAAACAATATGATAATGCCTGTTTGTTATTTGAAAAGATGTAATAAAGTTAAAAAAAGAGCTTTGGTCACAAACAGGGCCATTATGTGTTGAACATGGGTACTGTAATACAAACCCCTTCAGCAATCCACTTGTTTGTGAGACACATTTGCTGCTGCCGCTGCAGTCACACCACTTTCACAGAACGAGGGTTACCGTCTAGCCACGAAAGAGTCAGTTGTGATTTGATTTTCCAGCACTGTGAATGAAGGCAGACACAGAACACTTAAAAGAGTGTTCTCTTCAAAATTCACTCAGGTTTCATTTGGAAATTTTTAAACAGCAGATCACACTAGAGCATAAATAAATCATAGATGGCCTTACTGTTCACCTTTACTGATCAGTTCATAATTTACTTTGAAAATGTTTTGTCTGTTGTTTCTTTGAATTGTCTTTCATGCGATGAAATGTTAGAGAGCATTTCTTACTTTACTGCGTTAGTGCTATTGAGAGTCAACATCACTGTTTATTGTGTCTAAAAGGTTACGGCTCATGTATGCTGGCTTCCATTTTTTTTTATTAACAAATAATGTAAATATAAAATATCTTTGTATTAGGATTTTATTAAATTGTAGGGCTTATTTTGTTTGTTTTATAGAGAGCTTGGTTAATCAGACAATTTACTACAAACCTTCCTTTTTATTATGCAAATGTGTCATTAAATATCTACATATTTATAAAACTGATCAGAGATCAGGTAAAAACCATATAGACACTGGTTCATGGGTTCAAAGAGATCCCTCACGTGACTTTGGCAGTTTGATACTCGCTCCGAATCACTGGTTCAAAACAAATGACTTGCAAAGGTTTCGAAGCTTCACGAAGCAGTGTTTCTAAACGTCCATCACTTGTACATTCCTGAGTTTAGCTCCAACCTCATTAAAAACACCTGAAGCTAATCAAAGACTTGAGGATTACTAGAAATAAACAAGATATGCTATTTACAAGTGATGCATGTGTTGTAAGTTTGAGTTTGACATGTAATGAATTAATAAAGTTCCTAATCACAGCACTTATGATTGTGTGAACATTTAGTATTTGGTAATATTTCAGTCATTCATTGCTCATTTCAGTAATCTGACTAATTTTTAATAGTTTGATGTACATATGACTCATATAAATGTCATAAAGACATTTTTTCAATCATCTAAAAATGACAGAATTTTTTGTCATACAAATGAACACAGACAATGTAATGTGCAAGAAATTGTTAGGTGATTCATGTTCTTAAGCCAGTAAAATCTGACAAAGTCAAGAACACAAATCCACTCTAATAAAGATTACAAACAGGTGCTCAAACTAAACATAAGAAGAAAGATCAGTGGGCGATCAGCTGCTTATTCTATGTGAAAGTCCCGAGGTCAGTAAATAGCAGGAAATAAAGTTCAAATGAGTTAAAATCACACTATTTCTTACATTCAATTTTTGTCATTGTGAAAGTGGCCCAAATGCCAGCTTTCAGTGAGAAAGCCACAGTGGTGCAGTGGCTAAACAAATGTTGTTTAGAAAATAGATAGAGGCATGGGTTCAAACCCCACTGTTGTTTACATTAAATTAATGTCATTATAACCAACAAAGTGCCACAAACACCAGCCTTGAGTGTGAAAGCTACAGTGGTGCAGTGGCTAATCACACACACTGGTGATGAGGCTGCAATAGAGATGAAGGTTCAAACCCCAGTTCAGCTTTTATATCACGGGTCATCCAGGTGAAAAGTGAAATATAAGTTCCAGCACTTGTCTCAGCAAGAGATCTGTGGCTCACAGGTAAGAGCGCTGCCTCATGGTTTCAGAGGTTGCTGGTTTGATCCCAGCCAGATCTCTGCGATACGAGTGAATGGTGTATGTATGAAGGGGTGGGGATGTTTCGGGTCCCCCCCCGAACCCCATCACAATGTCCAGCAGCGGTTATGCTTCTTGATACAATGAAAACAAAAATTTAGCTGACTAAAAATTTTGGCCCGCCGTCCCTTCCCCACCTATTTAGGTCCATCATTTGCTTTTTAAAGGGGTGACCCTCCAAAAAGAAAATGATGATAACCTACATGTTTAGCGCCAAACAACAACATTCACACGTTACAAGTCTTACCTGTCCATCAGCAGAAGTCCATCTTTACAGTGAATGTCTGTCCACACGTCCCAGATCTCTGCTTCTGATGACTGGACGCTCCAAACACATCCCGTATTCTGTAGAGGAAACATGAATAAACACAGACATTACTCCATTGCACATCAGATTTTAAAAGTTAGTCTAAATAATAGTGCATAAATATAAGATGACATAACTTAATACTGCCTGATAGACATACAAAATATTAAGCACTGCAGCTCTCCTAAAGCATGAAGTAGCAGGAACATCAGAGCTTCTCACTCCAACTGACTCTATTAACAAACATCATTCCAGTAGATTATTGCCTTCAGTAAGAGCAGGTACACTGTAGAATCCATCATTCGGACTTTCCAAAATGAGAAAGGTAAGAAATCTACCCTCACTAGAAAATTGCAGTACAGCATATCAATACAGTACCCAATGAGTACAGTAGTACAGTATTGCCTGTGGACTGTTCTGTAGGACTGTAAAAATAAAGTATGTTTCAAGTATTTGGGAAATGTATTTCTACTTTGTATTCCTACATAGTATTTACAGTATTTTACTATTTGTTTGGCAGAACTGAAAGATTATCAACACAAGGTGATCGGGAACGTGTTCTGTCTCCTGAACAGGAAACTGAAATCATGAACATGTTACATACACCACACACTCATTCCACCAGATCAGATAGACGGCCCAGAGCAGCTCAGGTATGTTGTCATTTGGTAAGTTTCCACAGGGATGCTCTGGTTCGTAACTGGTTCACTGCCCACCCACCCTTTTTAGTTGTTTATCTCCCTCCATATTCTCCATTCCTCAATCCTATTGAGGATTTTTTTTCTGCCTGGAGATGGAAAGTTTTTTTGTATGTAGACCACTGTATGTGCAACTTTGTGTTGGTTGGGATGTACACTGTGTACATTGTTTTTTGTGGGAAAAATTAAATATATTTGTTACCGTGTATTTGTGTGTTCTGAGTATAAAAACAATATTCTCAAATATTTTACAACACACTTATGTATGTACTGTCTGTGAACCAAAAAAATGTCTGAGTCATTATGATGAATGGAGAATAAGTGTTTTCCATTCATCATAGTGTTTTACATTGAGCACAACAGTGTTCAACTGGTTCTTATAAATGTCTATTCATATGATGGTTTGTGTGTCATTTGAAAACAAAATACAATTTTGAGAAGAAATAACATTGTTTTGAATGTAAAGTTTCATTTTGCAGGAGAATTGAGGGGTTTTGCCCATTGTGTGTTTTTTTATTTGTGTGTTTTTTTATTTGTGTGTAGAGTTCTGAGAGAATGAGGAATGCTTTCAGAAAATGCGTGTATACAATCGAGAAAAACTGTAACAGCTGTTAAATGTAACGCAACAACATTTGTTTTTCTAAAGCTGTCAGTGAGTTCAGCATGTAAACACTGTCTCTCTGTGATAAACCTTCATATGAGATGCGACTGCCTTCATACATAATTAGCTGTCGAATAACAAGTTGGGAAACACCATCATCAATATTAATTTTGCTTTTAGTCCATGTGCATTCATTTTGTTGTGTTCAATACAATCCATAATAATAACATGAATCTAAATTAACTGACAGACGAGCCCTGCTATGACATTTTCAGCAGAACTATTTATCAATGACTTTTACAAAACGTAAGGACTTTTATAGCGCGTGCAAGTCATTTTACAAGAGAATGTCACGTTGTGCTGAAGGATAACGTTACTTACTAGTGATACTCGATTCCCGCTTTTTATCGCAGCGGGTTTCTCTGTTGTTGAGCTGGAATATGTGCTGTTTAAAGACATTAAGTATCTCTCACTGAGCTGTTATCTGCCAAATCTGTATTTTAAACTGCACGTGTTGTGGTGACTGTCATCAAGTGGCGTCATGTTGTTGTCAAGCATCCGAAGGTGTCACAGTCAGACTGAACGTCATTCTACTTACGCCGCCTAGTGGAGAGGATGGAAAACTGCACTTCAGTTTCTGTCATACGAGTCGTGTTATAGTGCCGAGAGATTAAACGTTGGTTGAGTTGACGTTTTAACCTAATTCCAAAACATCTCGCCTGCTTTAATATGTGCAAACTCAAAGCAAAAGTCTCTGTTTATTTTGTACACTAAGACTAGGTGAAAAATAAGGTGTTCATCAGCTCCTTCTTGTGGCCAATAAATGTTTCTACATCAATAAATTAAACCACAAAACTGATGACTCGCATAGGTCATAGGAGGACTCGGAGGTGAGACAACTGAGTTTTGATTTTTATTCATTTAAAATTATATTTATCATGTATGTTCACTAGCCGCTCCCCATAATCACATTTTTTGGAATTTATGGTGCAGAAATTACACATTTGATCCTTTAAGACCTCAAACAATTATTTAGGTAAATTTTGGGGACAAATGGAGATTTAACTAGTAACATTCATATCCACTGCCCTGTTACTTAATCTCTGAGCTCTTATAGTCCACTTCATTTTATTAATAAGAACAGATCATCTGAATGGGTAAACAGCAATGAATGACACGCAAGTGGTGTTATTTTGTTTATTCAATAAATAAACCCACAGGCACTAATTTACAGCTAAGGTAAATATTTAAACCATTTGATGATAAATTATGGCCATCTAGTTTAGTGGACATTTGGAATGACACAAACATTCATGTGCAACCTCTCTAATATCAACAGTGCAGCTTCACGTAGCTTCATCAAGTATTACTGTTAAGCAGTAGGCTCCAAAAACTAGTCAATCTAGATATACATAGACAAAAAAAAAACACTTAAAATAATGAACGCATTACATAATTTTAAATACACCATAAAAAAATAAGAGCTGCTTAATCAGGTTATTTCATGTTCTTAACTGCACTGAGACACAGATGAGGCTCAGGAACTTGCATGATATATAAATACTGAAAAAGTCTATTCGATGAAGTTTGGACGATCCTGCATGCGGCATTTGTCCCTCTATAAAGGAACATATCCACTAAATTCAGTGTTTTGAGTCTTTTTGTTGTGCTGGAATTCCCATCCTGGTTACCATGGCAACCGTTCTGTTGTTTCATTAGTGATGCTTCAGTTTGATCCCTCTTCCTGGTTCTCCAGAATGGGATCTGCATGGAAAAACAAATGGTCAGTGCTTTCACTACCTGTTAGCCTTCTAAAAACTTCTTAAACATAGTCAGTCGACTAGTAAACAGCAGTACCTGTCAGCGTTCCAAGGGGCAGGACGGAATTGGTGCTGAGGTCTTGATTAGATGGAATAAAGCTGCTTGGAGACGGAACCATGAGGACGGCTCCTTCACCCATCCCAGAACTCTCTACCGTTTCCTCCACTTTAGGAGAGTCTAGAGTCTAAACCAACGAAGGAGCATTATATTAACAGGAAGGTGGCATGACAATTTTTGGAAGGAGTTTAGAAATAGATGATACCTTTTCTCCTTGTATATCATTTGATCTCTCATCACACTGTTCCTCTTCCCCAGAGTTGTTTTGGTTTTCCAAAGGCTCTTCCTTCACAAGCTCCTGCTCTCCCTCGAGCTCTGATTGGCCGAGAGTGTCCGAGAGGTCCTCTGAGGTCACCGTCTGGATGATAATGCCAGGGTGGGACATCTGAACGGTCACATTCTCAGTGTCAGTCTGATGAGGAAAGAAAATAATGTTGTTTTATTTCAATTAACAAATGTGTTTTTAATAGTTTTAGTTAACTATAATAGCCCTTATGCACACGAAAGTTTTACCGTGAGGCTGTGTAAAATAATCTGGTCTGGTGAAGATGGCGAAGCTGCAGCCGTGAGTGTGACCGTGGGATTGGCTGAGAGTGTGAGGCTCTGATTGGTTCCTGTTTGGAGGAAATAAGTTCCAGGGGTGCCAGTGGGCTGCAGGTGAAATGACTAGGGAGGAAATTACACTAATTATTAATAAATTCAGCTTTTAATTATAAATATCAAAAAGATCAAAATTAAATCTGAGACACTCACAGGCAGTAATTCAAAGGTCTGTAAGGCCCCGGAGTTCAATGTGATGGTTTCACTGTCTGAAGTACCACTTGCACCGTCTGAAGAAGCTGTGTAAAGAGGAAATTAATATTGTAACAGTTCACATCGAATCTATTAAACTTACATAATCACAATAATTCCTCTAGATGTCTCCTCAACCTGCAACCTGAAAGAAACATCACAAGCAGTTCACTGAAAGCACAGTCAAATGATTCTTTTACTCACAGACATGTGTGATCTGCACTGGAATCTGGACCGGGATCTGCAGTGCAGTGACAGGGCTGGGCGACGCATTAGCCGATCGGGAACCAACCACCACGACTTTGTTCATCGTAGACGGCGGTGCCTCCACCACATCCTGCAGCCCTTTCAACAAGACTACACACACAGAGAACATTGCTTCAGAGCCTGAACTCACGTTATAGCACACATGCTGAAGTTTGAAGACTCACCGGGAAAGGGAAGTTCCTTGTGATTGGCCACTTGTCTTTTGATGGTCCACCATTTGCTACGGAGCCACTGAGGCGAGCGAACGCTGCTCCACCCACCAGACAGAATGTCCCAGTTAATGTCATTTTCATCCTCCACATCCAGCTCAGCTATCCTGCTCATACAGAGTTACGATTAATGATTAACATTTAGTTTGTGAACAGATTTACAGTACCATCCATGCTGGCCCCTTTGCTGTGACCGACCTGCGTACGAGGTTGATATCGTCATCTTTGGTCCACTCTGTCCCACCGCTCTGTTTCCAGTTAAGGTAGTTGAGCCATTTGGAGCGGCACTGCTTCTCTGAACGAGTGCCGACAAGTTCAGCAACGGACGCCCAAGAGACTCCCTGAGTTACAACATCACCCGCCTCCGTGCCAGTCAACTCGTGGACCACCTCTGCCAGCCTTCTCTCTTCCTCCTCTGTCCATTTTCCTAACGCGTGGGAGTACAAGAAGATATTAGTGTCACCCACAACTTTTTCAAAAGCAAAAATTGTTTATAGTTTTGTATATATATAATAAGTAAAGTAAGTAAATAAGAATAAAGTAATAAGAATAATAGGTTTGATTTAAAATGTATAATAAATGTATAATAACATTATACTAATGATTTTTTATATTTTTTAATTACTATAAAACTATTACAAATTTGTTTTTAATAAACATACATTATATATATAACAATTAAATAAAAAACTATTATTTATTTATTTATTCATTAATAATCACTAGAACTATACTATATAATGATAATTATGTGTAATAATTAATTAATACATTAAAAATTATATGTAACAGAAACATTTAAAATTATTTAATCCATTACATAAATTATATAAAAAAAAAGAATACTATACATTTCTATGTTCTATATATTATATATACATACATAAACAATTATATAAAACAGAAATATATCTTTAATATACTTTCAAATGGATATATATATATATATATATATATATATATATATATATATATATATGATATGGGTATCTCCTAGTATAATAGAAAACACTACTAAAATGAAAATTTGGGGGAACTGACCGGAATAATAAAATTGTCCAAGAAATTATTGCGATAAACGATAATATTGATAATAAACGATAATATTGTCGTTCTGAGACCATTTTCATCTAAAATAATGATAAATGGCATAATAATGCAGGTACACCTTTTCAAAGATCAATAAACTTTTATTTCTAAAGACTATTTAAATAAACAAAACAACCAAAAACAATAAAAGCAATGGACTCTGTCTCTGTTAACAAAAAATGCACTTACCAATATGTGACTTCCGTTCACACTGAGAATCATATGCATCATGTACTGTGTGAGCATGCGTCTCATATGAGTATGTGCGCTAGTTTGTGTGTGTGTGTGCTCGCGTCTCATATGAGTTTGTGCGCGGAGACTTTGTGTGTGTGTGTGCTCCGTCTCATTGAGTTTGTGCGCGAGTTTGTGTGTGTGCGTGGAGAGTTTGTGTGCGCGCGTGTATCTCATATGAGTAGGCTATGTGCGTGCGTGAAGAGTTTGTGTGCGCGCGCATCTCGTGTGTGTAGAGTTTGCGTGTATGTGCGTGAGTAACTTTAGGTGCGTCGTTGTGCATTTCATATGTATTTGTTTGAGCATTCAGCAGTACATGTATGTATGACTACTTAGTATGTGTATGCAAGTGTTTCATGTGTGTGTGAATGAAGTCTGATTTAAGCCCGAGGGAGAGAGAGAGCGCGCGAGAGAGAGAGGGAGGAGCGAGAGGTAGTGCTTGCGCTACGGCGCTATGCAATAAAATATGATTGTAAATAGGCACAGTAAAAAAAACAATAATAATTAAAAAAAACATTTGAAAATCAATGTGTGGCGGTCAGAGTTTATATTGTCATCCAGTCTCTTCGGTAGAGAGAGAGAGAGAGACGAGGAAAACAAACAAGCATGCAAATGAAAATTATCGCGGCCGGAAAAATGATCAAGGTTATTATTTTTATCGTGCGATTAATTGATTTATTGATTATCGCGACAGGCCTACTGACCGGTGTTGCATGTGTCCTTCATGAGTCGGCAGCGGTCCTTCACAGACGATGCACTCCTGCCAAGTGCCGCCCCAATGGTAGCCCAGTCATTTCCATGTTTCTCCTTTAGCCTTAGAAACACACACACCGAAATCTGACAATGTAGACTCACAAATTCAGATTAAAATAATGCATTCAAAATTCATAGTTCAACTTACTCTTTCAATTTATTGATTTCCTCATCAGTGTATCTAAATGACAAGAAAAGCACACATGAAATATTACAGCAGACATTTTTGGTGTATATATGGTTTGTAAATCTGTTTTAACAGAGAAATAAAATCAACTATGTCCTTACTTGCCTACGTGGTTTCGGTTATCGTACATTCGTAGTACGCGTCTGTATACAGCAAACAGTGGTCTGTTCAAACCGCACGCTATACTGCGGTAAAAATCCTTGCGCTCCTCTTTTGACATCTCAAAGATGATCTCCGCAGGGTCCTGGATCCCTCGGTTCTGGGTTTGGAAGCACAGACGGATGAAGAGTGAGGGTGCAAATCAAAGATGGCACCATCAGCAAATGTGATGCATTCATAAATCATACTCACCTTTAGATAATGCTCTATGTTGCTCATCAGGAGATCAATCTCCTCTTTTGACCACATACCCTGCTTCCATTTGTGACCTGAGGATATATGGCAAATACTATGACTGTGCACACTGACATCAGGTCCTATATTTCTAATGCTGAGTTTGAATGATAATACAGATCTGTATATATGCAGAATATGCTAAACTTACCCTTGTTAACCAGTGTGTCTTTATCCTCTTTCGTGGTGAACCAGGCTTGACTGACAGCTGTGACATCTTCACCTTTCTTTTGCCCAGAAGAATCCTTATCCTGTTGACAAACAAAGTTTGACATCTGTCTTGATTATTTAAATAAATAATATATATTAAATCACGGAAAGCTAGCCTTGAAAGGTGATACTCATAAACATATGAACTTGGGCTCTACCGGTGTTTCAGAAGGATCATCTGATTCCAGCTCCCCATCTCTCATCTCTGTAGCAGTCATTGTCACCTCGAAGCTTTCATCACCTTCTGTAACTGCAATCAGCACAAACCAGTTCGTAAAATATCCATCTTTACAGTTTAGTGCAAGTGATGGGTTTCTCTAATTGATTTATTTTGTTGCATTTTAAGTTAAATATTAAAATATTATCAGTAAATAAATGTCATTATTTGTTATTTAGACATGATATAGTCAAGTCAAGTCACCTTTATTAGTATACCTTTTATACAATACAGAACGAATGCTTTATATGAACGAACACGGTGTGATTATGATTCAGACTGCATCACCAAATAGACATGCATTTATAAATATTACATTAAAATTTTAATCAACATCAGCTTAACTACAGACATCTGTTTAATTGGCCGATGGCTGACAGGAAAATTATTTAACACAGTCAATATTTGCACTATCATTTGGCATAAACTGTGTACAAACATGTCTACTCACTTGGCAGAGTGACAACAGAGTACTCGGTTGAGGTAGAGTCCTGAGGGTCTTCTCCGTCTTCATGGGACAGTCGCAGTCGTTTGTGAACAGGTTCAGGGGTCCCGTCTGAACCCAGGTCCTCAACATCTACATGTCCAAAACATGCAAGAATATTATAGAAACAAATACTTACAATACAAGACAAAATGTCTTGTAAAGCACAATAGAATGAGGTCACCGTTGAGTTTTACCATTTTGAGGGCAGTGCAGAATTATGTTTCCATCAGTGTCCTGAGTAAATGTGACAGAATTGACGGATTCAAGGGTCACAGTTGCCGGTACATCCCCTGTGTTCATGCTCAGCCTACAGGTTAATTCATTGACACACAGACAGACACACACACACACACACACACACACACACACACACACTTATAATATGCTAAAGGTAAGCATAAACACTTTATTTGTATTGTATATTCATTAAACTAAGGTAAAATGTTGCCATTTTAATTTGCTGCTGTATATATTTTCACCATAGATCCACAAGAAATGTAAGTCAGTGCACTGCAAACTTGAATTAAACACACAAATGCACGACTCGAGACCATGGTAAATACATTTTTGTGGCCAAACTGAATAATTTCAGCATAAAATAATACTATACACCATTCTGAGTATTGCCTTATTGTTAATTTCCTATCTTCTCATTTAATATAAGCAGATGAGGAGTAATGAGACGCCATTTTTATGTGTATCATGACGCCTTGAAGTAGCGATGACATTTATTCGATGTGGGTGCATTGTTTTTTAACATAAAGAATAAAACAATACAGGTCCAGCACACAGGAGCGAGCGAAAGTGAAATTTAGCTATGATTTTGGTACTTACTTCCTGTTTTGGGTACGGGGACTTCGCAGTGACCAGGATGAAGGCAAATACCAGGATGGAGGAAAATACGTTTTTTTTTCTTCCTCTCCTCATTCAGAGCGGAAGTCTCTACAGAAGCCCGGTGGTGACTTCCGTTTTTTTTGTGTTTTTTTTTTTTTTTGCTCGAGTGTGAGTCTGTCTAAAGTGCACGTTTATGTGACTTATATGTAAATAATACTCGTCTGTGGAATTTAAGGTTTTACTATGTAGCAGACGTATTCGAATTACAGCTGATGCATTGAAACGATATCAGATTGGTGGCTGTATCAGCAGCGCCATCTGCTGTTGATATGGCTTGTTCAAATCAAATATTGATATATTCATTTGTTTATTTACCTAGGAAAAAATTGTCACAACATTTATGAGCTAAAATGTGATATACAATACTCTACTTGATTTCAAATTAACAACGAAATATTTTTGCTGCAACCATTTTTAAATTAAAATGTGTGATTTTCCTTTATAGGTTTTATCTTTGTTATAGTGTGAAAGTTATTATGATCACTCGTCTTAAAAGATTCTTACAAAAATATTTAAGAACGAAGGGTCTCTAGAGAGAGAGAGAGAGAGAGAGAGAGAGAGAGAGAGAGAGATAGATAGATAGATAGATAGATAGATAGATAGATAGATAGATAGATAGATAGATAGATAGATAGATAGATAGATAGATAGATAGATTTCATGATGTTCCACTTAACTGCACTGTAGTTTCCTGTTGGTTAACTTGTTTTGTTTATATCATGACAATAAATAAATGAGATTGTGTAATGGTGTAATATTACTGAATTATTTATTGTGCGTTGTCTCTCTGGTGCCCTTCCAACATGACTGTCTTACTGAGGGTCACTGTAAATAATAAAAGAGCATCGTGTGAGTGACTTTTTATGCATTAACAAAGCATCATATATAGACCATTAAACAATCCTATGCCAGGCATTTTATAAGCTATTGTAGGCCTATTTATATTATAAATACACAGTTAGGTTTTTTTAGTGGAACATTGTCATTTGTGAATCCTTAATGCTTGAGGTATTACAAAAAGATTAACTTGGCCTAAATAAAAGATGTGAATTGACACAGGGAGACTAGACTAGCGTGACGTCAGACGCTCCCTGTCAATCAAAGCCCCATAAGCGCGACTACAGTAGGAGCTTATCGTTGAACAGAGCAGCGTGTTCGCATCTCAGTCTGTAGTTTATGCATAGACATCGCGAAACCTCGTTATCTTTTCTTAGATCCTTGGCATTCCTTGTTTTTCTATAATTCCTGCCTTTATGAGATGGAGAAGAGGGCGCTCTGGACATCCTGTTATTTTGTGCGCTTTGTAACCCTCTTCCTCTGCGCACGAGCGTCAGTGAATCTGCCACAGTGTAAAGAGGTAAACGACAACATGCCACCTTTCTGTAAAATATTTTAAATATCACGACCATTTTAAACCAGTCACAACCTATATAAATCTTGTTTCTGCTCATGATATAACTATTTAAAATCCATTCTAAAATGTCATATGGATGTAATTGCTGTGAGCTTCTAAAATGCTTATTGTTATTATGTATTATTCATTTTTAAGACACAAACATAATGGTTATTTTTTGCACATTATACGCGATGAAAAACCAAAAAGAACATCTTGTTATTGACATTAAAATGGTTAGATCCGAGACTGACGAGGATCTTATAATATGATGACGCGGTACTCAGCTGACCAATCGGATGACAGCTCGACTATTGTGCGTTATGCGCTGCAGTTGTTTTAGAGCTTGTAAAATGGATTCATACGAACTTCAAACCTTTTTATACTACGCGAATGGCCTCTCTGGATCTCCACCCTCTATTTGATTCTATTACAAGTACACTGATTTGCCTCACCCATGTTTGCGAAACGTGCACATTAAAGGGCCACAAAGGAAAAAATGATGAATTCTGGGCAGAATGACAGCCTCAGTTAACACTTGCTTTTAATGTATAGAAAACGTTCTTTATATCTAATGATTTCCATTACACGAGAGTAGAAATACGTGTTCGGAACAACATGGGGCTAGTAATGACAGAATCTTCATTTTGGGGTGAACTGTTCCTTTAAGAGCATATGTGAGGCAGGCTGGCTGGGGCAATAGTGCCAGGTGCAGGTGCATCATTAGTGATAATGGGTGTGCTGTAACCAAGCATTACTAGATGACAAGCACCTCCATGGGGATGCATTTATCACCTTACTGAAGACAGTGTAGCCAACAACTTCATTACACTCTATTATAAAGCATTTGTATTATACTAAGTTATGTAATTTAATGCATGGCATGTGCTCTTCCTTTGTGTGTGTGTATCCAGTGGATTTGGCTTTTGTGTGTGTAGTAGGCCCCTAAAGAACAGGAGAACAACCAGTGTGTGTTTCAGGGCATTGAACAAACTGATTTGCATAACAGATCTGTCAACAAAGACGCAGCACACACAGGAGGTATTTAGTGGCCTCATTATTTCAGGTTGTTATCAGTGTAAATCAGACTCTACATTACCATCCACAACCAATAGCAATGAGTGATTGTCATGACAACAATCGCAGGGCTCCTGGCTGTTGCCCTGGTGACTGTCCGGGGACAGAAGGCAGATCGTCCCAATCCCCCCTCCCATTGTACACAGACACACACACATACACACACGTACACATACACACACACACATGCTATCTGTTTTATGTGCCTGGGAGTTTGAGTGTTCTGGAAACAGTAAAAGATCAGATAGGGCTGAGTGGGGTAAGATGTGTCACCTGCTTAATCTGAAAAATGTCAGAAATTTTGTCATGTGACCATATGTTTAGAAAGGCCACATTCTGTAAAGCTGCCTGTGATACGAGCACATGAGAAAAAAGATGAGCATTTTTTATATGATAGATGAATGTATCCAGGATTATATATATTTCTTGCTGCTGAATGTATACAACCATGTCAATTATTTTGCTAAAGATTACCCTTATATATATTATTATTTGATATTTTATTTTAATGACTTTATTTTGTTTTAATTAAATGTTTTATTTTATTTTGTTTTATACAGAATGATAGTTGTGCAGTAAAGGGATAAACTGTGCCAGTGGCTCAAATAAAATAATCATTGTGCTCTGCCACTAAATGAAACACTATTACAAAATGTGCAAAAACAATTCACTGCTGTAAATGTCTGAATAGATCAATTTGTATATGTTTCAGAGTGCATATGTTGAGTAGTAGTAACATTACAAAAAAAAAACTTAATCTTTATATAAATATTAATCTTTTCTTTGCTGGTTTATGAACAACCCCTGGGATATAGTCACGTTTAATGACCATAACGTGTGTTTGATGTAGTATGTCTGAATATGTCGATATCTGTGTGTGTTTCAGACAGATTACTACTTTGAGTACACAGAGTGTGACAGCACAGGCTCCAGATGGAGGGTTGCCATTCCTCACAGACAGGGGAGCTGCACGGGCCTGCCAGAGCCAGTCAGAGGCACAGACTGCAGTAAGAAAACAGCCAAATATAGACACGCTTAATGAAAATGCACTACATCACTCGGAATATCAAACCAAGTGGCATTTAATTTAAAGTCAAAGCACACTATGCTGCTCACAATTATGATATAAAAAAACATGTTCATAATTATTCTTTTATACTTTTATATTTTTGACTTCATGGATACATAAAATCACATTGAAATCAGGTTGTTAAAAGTAATTTCAAAACTAGATCATAAAAAACGCTGAAGTTAGTTTTGAGAAAAGCTCTGGGAGCATTTCTTTGTTTTTATATTTAGTTAGTTATCAAAAGTACTTGTCAAGTGAAGTGATGGGAAGACCAAGTATGGCAACACACACTCGGAATTTGTCCTCTGCATTTAACCCATCCAAGTTGGTGCACACACATTAGGAGCAGTGATTAGTGAACACACACACACACACACACACACACACACACACACACACACACACACACACACACACACACACACACACACACACACACACACACACACACACACACACACACACACACACACACACACACACACACACACTAGGATGACCAGATGAGATTGGCTGAAAATTGGGGGGAGGGGGGACAGGCCTACTATGATATTAGACTTATTAAACCTATATTAAACCTGAACCAAACATATTTTTATTTAAAGATCAACAGTCTGTCATTAGTCTTTAGTTGCCACAAAAAAAAAAACAATCATGAACTCAAATGTCAAACTCAAATGTCATTGTGAAATAAAAATAAAAAACAATGACTGTTGTAACAGTGCGTAAATCAGACCTTTCAGGCTATATCCTAACGCTAATAAGCCTTATGCCAAAATTATTAGTACAACTAAATTGTCGGTCATTAAATAAGAAAACTAAATAATTATGTAGATGATTTGCTTTGTGTAACCCGACATCAGACATTAGGCCGAAGTATTTTCTTGCACAGTGCCGCAACCAATCAATCACTCCTTTATGACTGGCTGCCTGCACAGACACAATATCCACGGACAGTTTTTAATGTTATATCAGACAAAGACTATTTAGGATTTTTTTTATTAGTATAATTTTCCGGGATAATTAGGGCCGGTTTCAGGATTCGGGACAACAGCTTAGATTTCGGGACTGTCCCGAATATTTCCAGGACGTCTGGTCACCCTAACACACACACACACACACACACACACACACACACACACACACACACACACACACACACACACACACACACACACACACACACACACACACACACACACACACACACACACACACACACACACACACACACACACACACACACACACACACACACACACACACACACACACAACCTTCGGCTTACCAGTCTGACTCTCTAACCATTAGGCCACTACTGCCCCCAATCACAAGAACATCCATGGCATTTAAATGCTTTTATGTGTACACTATTAAAAATAAAATTAATAGTGTACACTATTAAAAGTTTTAAAAGGAGGATTTCACAGCATTGCCATTGAAGAACCACTTTTGGTTCCCCAAAGAACCTTTAATTGAACCGTTTTAAAAAGAACCCCTTTTTGTTAGTGTGAAGGACATTTCATCTAAAGAACACCCTTTTCACGATTAAAGTCCTTTTGTGCAATTATGGACAGGTTCCATGAATGTTAAAAGTTGAACATGGAACCATCGATGCCAATAAAGATTTTTAAGAGTATATTGCGTCAGTATGCAAACACAATCTGTTGTTATTCGTTGCACAGCTTTTTCTTGTGAAGCTGGGGAGTTTTTAGAGATGTCCTCCCAGCAGTGTACATCATGTGCGGCCGGCTCTTATTCGCTGGGCAGTGGTGTGCGTTTCGACCAGTGGGATTCCATCCCTGCAGGATTCAGCAGTCTGGCCACATACATGGACTCAGGAGGTTCAGGAGACGACTCAATGACCTGCAACAAGTCAGTGCCAAGTTGCAGGCCAATCTGAAATATATATTCTGTTTATATATCAGTATATTCTATTCTAGGCTTTAGCAATAATTCTACAGACCTGGATCTACCTATTTACATTGTGTTGTTCAATTGCAGTTCTTCATGGACAGCTCAGGGAACTCACTTGGAATCCAATCGTGACGACTGCACAGTGTCTCTGGTGTACGCGGTGCATCTCATGAAGCAGGGATCCGTCTCCTTTGACTATCAATATGTCGACAGCAACGTCTTCTTCGAGTTCTTTGTGTGTTTTACTTTACACATCTTACAGTTTATTCTACAAATGCATTGTAAGCGAAAATATAACTCCAAAAAAAACTTTGGTACAGATTCAGAATGACCAATGTCAGGAGATGGACCAGACAGGGAGTGAGAAATGGATCAAACTCACCACCAGCGGAGAATGGGGAACACATACGGTTAGGAATCTTGCATATTATATTAAAGGGATAGTTCACCCAAAAATGAAAATTCTGTCAGTATTTACTCACCCTCATGTTGTTCCAACCCCGTAAGACCTTCTTTCATCTTCGGAAAACAAATTAAGATATTTTTGGTGAAATATGAGAGCTGGATCATTCTTCCATACTAGTCCATAGGCTTCTTCAGGGATTGAAACTTGCCGGCCTTGAAAAGTTATTAAAGATATCGTTAAAATAATCCAAGTGACTACAGTGGCTCAATATTAAGTTTATCAAACGTCGAGAATACTTTTTGTGCGCAAAAAAAAACAAAAATAACGACTTTATTTCAACTATTCATTTCCTTCTCTGTTGGCCTCTAGTCAGTTAACTTAGTGTGATAGCGTAGAGCTACGTCACACGTAGGCTCACTATTGGCCGACGCTGGTCATGTGTGTGATGCGTGTGACGTACAACAACAGAAGCACTGCGCTATATCACTAGTGAACTGACTCGAGGCCTACAGAGAAGGAAACGAATAGTTGAAATAAAGTCGTTATTTATTCATTTTTTGCGCACAAAAAGTATTCTCGTCGTTTGATAAGAGTCACTGTAGTCACTTGGACTATTTTAACGATATCTTTAATAACTTTTCGGGGCCGGCAAGCTTCAATCCCTTAAGAAGCCTATGGAGGAGTGATCCAGCTCTCAGATTTTATCAAAAAATATCATAATTCGTGTTCCGAAGATGAACGAAGGTCTTACGGGGTTGGAACAACATGAGGGTGAGTAAATACTGACAGAATTTTCATTTTTGGGTGAACTAACCCTTTATATTCAATAATTTGGAAGTAAATTGACATCTAATGTAGCTTTTGTACGTCACAGGTAAATCTTAAGACAGGAACAAATATTCTGTATTGGAGAACCACGGGAATGCTCTTGGGTGGTAAACCAGTGAAGCCGGTCCTTTTGAAGAACATCCAGATCGAAGGTGTGAGATTCTGCCAATATAATGTCAACCTGTGCGACTCATACCCTTTTTTATGACAAAACAATTATACTTTTACATGTTTTGTGAGCAGGTGTGGCGTACACGTCAGAGTGTTTTCCGTGCAGGCCGGGCACCTTCAGTAAAACTCCAGGCTCTTCCACATGTGACCTTTGTCTCAGGAATACTTACTCTGGAAAGGGAGCCAGTTCGTGTACACATTGCTCCGAGACACAGTATTCCCGTACGAACGCAGATGATTTCTTACATTCTTAGTTGCGCCAAACGAACAACTGTACATATGGCTTACTGTTAGCATGAATCAAATACAATCCAGTAACTTAAACAAGCTTCTCACAGCGCACGTTTGTGTGTAATGTTTTTCTACGTGTGTGCATGTTCTAGAGGAGGGATGGTCGCGGTGTAAAGAGAGGCCTCCTTGTTCAGAGAAAGATTATTTTCAAATCCACACGGCCTGTGATGGTGAAGGCAAGGTAGGATATAATGCAGAATGTGTTCTGTTGTAAATGTTGTGTGGATAATTTGTTAATTGTTAATATTCATGTATCATTATAGACCCAGATACTGTACAGGTGGGTGGAGCCTCAGGTGTGTGTGGAGAATGTGACCGGTGCTGTGACACTGCCACCTTCTGCAGAGAAAGAGGATTGTCCACCCTGTAATCCAGGCTTCTACATGCACAACTCTTCTACCTGTTTACCTTGCCCACAAGGGACTTATTCGGATGGTACCGCAGGTATATAGACACACACATAAACATAGATACATACTTGTGTGTATTATTAAGTTACACTTTTGGTTTACTGGTACTATAACGGAGATTTCATTTGGCACAGAATGTCAAAGATGCCCGGGAGGAACTGAACCATCTTTGGGATATGAATACAAGTGGTGGAACGTCCTTCCGAGGAATATGAAAACATCTTGTTTTAATGTGGGCAACTCCAAATGTGATGAAATGAATGGTAAGTGTAATAAAAATTTGTATATATATATATATATATATATATATACACGTATATATATATAGAGAGAGAGCACATTATGTATATCATATTTGCTTCTGTAGGTTGGGAGGTGGCTGGCGACCATATTCGTAGTGGAGTGGGTGGCTCAGATAACGATTACCTCATATTAAATTTACGAGTGCCTGGATTCAAGTGAGTCGAATCTACAATTCTAGTGTAAAAATTCTGGCTGTGCACAGAACATTTACAGATGTTCACCTTTTATCTCTCTCAGACTTCCTACTTCTGTGGACGATGCTTCAGCTACTGAGTTTGGCCGAATCACATTTATCTTTGAGACCAACTGCAGCGCAGACTGTGAACTCTATTTTATGATAGTAAGACATACAGTAACATAAATAGTATGCGAAAAACATTATGCAGTATGCAAAGATAAATTAAAAATGTAGTATGCTACCTCACAATGTTCCATATTTTAAATATGGGCAAGTGGCCCAATCATTATGATAAATGAAGTTATTTAATGAATCAATGTCTTCTCTGTAGGATGTAAACAGGAAGAGCACAAATGTTGTGGAATCATGGGTAGGGAGTAAACTCAGACAAGCGTACACCCACATCATGACCAAAAATGCTTCTGTGTCTTACACATGGGCTTTCCAACGTACCAACAAAGCCATTGATGTAAGTGTTCACCGGAAATTAGTCTAAAGTACCTTTTTGTTGCATGGAAAACGTTCTCATTCGCTGTCTGTCTCTCCCAGGTGCGTCACTATGTAAATGACATCGCAAAGATCTACTCAATCACGGTGACTAATGCGATGGATGGCTCAGCGTCTGGTTGCCACGCCTGTGCAATGATGAGTCAGCAGGACGGCTCTTCTTGTGTCCCGTGTCCTGCTGGACACTTCATCAACAAAGACACTAACCAGTGCCAGGAGTGCCCGTCCAACACCTTCCTCTCCGGGCATCACATCTATGGCCTCGAGGCTTGTCAGCCCTGCGGTCCTGGTAGCAAGAGCAACAAGGTAAGAGTAATATCAGAAGAAATGCATGACTATATATGACAGTATAACTATATATAAAATCCCAAATGTGTTTTTTGTGTGTGTGTGTTTGTGTCCAGGAACACTCTGTGTGTTTTAACGACTGCACCTTCTTACATATGGATCAGAACCGAACCTTGACCTACGACTTGAGTGCCTTAAATTCAGTGGGGTCAATCATGAACGGGCCTAGTTTCACCTCCAAGGGAACCAAATACTACCACCAGTTTAATATCAGCCTATGTGGGGCTGAGGTACTCTCACATACAAACATCTCTATCTTTAACTGGCTTCAGTCTAGCTAATAATAGATTGCTTTAATATAAAATAGAAACAGGAACAGTTGCTTTTTTTACTTCTTAAGATGATCAACATAGTCAGCTTGCACTTTTTACTCTCTGTTGCAGGGGAAGAAGGTGGCGGTATGCACTGACAATGTCACAGATCTGGCTAGTAAGGACGTGCAAAATGAATCTGCTGACCTCAACAATTTCGTTGAGACTTTTGTGTGCCAATCTACCATCATTCCTGCAGATGGGCGGGGCTTCAGAACAGCCCTGTCGTCTCAGTCCATCAGCCTGGCTGACACTTTCCTTGGTAAGATTATGTGGTCTGTAAGCTTATTTAATGTTATTTAAAAAACACTACCATTCAGAAGTTTGGGGACGGTGAACTTTTTAAAATGTTTTTGAAACAAGTCTCTAATGCTCACCAAAGCTACATTTATTTGATTAAGATTTTTACATATTATTAAAATTTAAAATCTCCGTTTTCTATTTTAATATATTTTCAAATATAATTTATTCCTGTAATTGCAAAGCTGAATTTTCAGCATGATTACTCCAGTCTTCAGTGTCACATGATCCTCCAGAAATCATTCTAATATGCTGATGTGCTGCTCAAGAAGCTGCTCTGCTACTCTGAACTACTCCCGCTGCTCAGTAGAAACCATGATAAAAAAAAGAAATATTCTTTGATGAATAGAAAGTTCAAAAGGACAGAATTTATTTGAAATCTTTAGTAGCATTATAAATGACTTTACTGTCACTTATAAAAAATGATACATTTAATGCATCCTTGCTGACTCCAAACTTTTAAATGGGAGTGTACGTTAAATTACTTGAATGTAATTTGATGTCAGTCTGTTATCTCCTTCTCTAAGCAAGTCTGCTCAGGGATCGGTGTCAAGCCTGTCAATGCGTTTGTCAGAGCGAAACTCTTAACTTGCAAAAATCTACAACAGGGGTTCTCAATTCTGGCCCTCAAGATCCACTTTCCTACAGTATTAAGTTCCAATCTTGATCAAACTCTCCTGCCTATAACTTCCTAGGCTGTGTCCGAAATCACCCCCTAAATAGGGCATTATGTGAGGGGACAGCCTTTTTCAATGGTGCTCGAAACCATAGTGGACGTTATCTAGCGCACTCATTCAATCCCATAATGCACTGCGCAAAAACGTGTGTACAACCTATGTACAAACTACGCAAAAGCGGCAGCCTTTCTGGCACACTCAGTGTCCGAATTCGCTCACTTGTTTTCATTCACTCCCTCAAGTAAACTATATTAGTGGACTAATGTAGGGAATGGTAAATGAGGGTATAGGGGGCAATTATGGACACAGCCCAAGTAAAAAAAGAATACCTTGATTAGCTTGTTGAGTTTATTAGGGTTAGAGCAAATCTCGGCAGACCTTGAGGGCCAGAGTTGAGAACCCCTGATCTACAATAAAGGCTGTTTTTCACAGCAAATTTTGTGTTTAGTTCCCTTTAGAATAGAGGTGTTTGAATTGCATACATGTGTCTCATTTTCTTCATGCTTCCATTTCTCAGGAGCTTCTGTTGATAACAGTCTGGATGGGGTCACTGCCAGCACAGACCTCTTCTCTGAGTCGTCACGGAAAGTTCCAGATATCAACTTCTTCTATCGGTAAATGAAGAAAAATGTAATTGTAAAAAATTCTTAGTTGATGTGTGCAATGATATTACATTAATAACATGAATGTTTTTTTTTTCTCACCCCAACTCTCAGCTCTCCGCAGCCCACAGCATCATGTCTGAATGGTCGTAGCACAGTCGTGACTCTGCGTTGCAGCCCTGAAAAGAGCACACGCGGGGAGCTCACTGTGCCAAGGTACATTTATTCAGTTTGACATAACTTTTTTCCATTTAATGTTCCATTAGAATGTGCATAACAGAGTAGCTCAGTAAATTGAGAACAATTTTTTTTATTTTTATAATTTATTTATAAATTAAACCCAGACAGGATGTGTAACAAGTCAGTTACATTATTTGTAGGGTGAATTATCATCACAGCTCAACAAATGAAATATCACCCATGAGTGAAACTCCGTTATTAATATATATGCTAATACGAATACCAGTGGAGGTTTGCAAGCCAGTTGCCAATATGCAATGAATATAAAATTGCCAGACCGATTAATTACATATACAAACATTTTCTTTGATTAAAGAAAAGACAATGCGGAAACACATTAATCACAATGTTTTTCTATGGAAGCTTGTTTCTGCCATGGAATAAAACAATCTCACAATTGCGTGTTATAAAGTCAAAATTGTGAGATATAAACTTGCAATTACGAGAAAAAAAGTCAGAATTGTGAGATGTAAACTCAATCAACACAATTTTTCCCTCAGACTTTATAACTCAATTGCGAGTTTATATGGTTACAAGTAACTGTTTTTATGAGTGATTATTGAATCATTCACTTAATAGATTCATTCAAATACACTGATTCAATCAGCAATGCCTCACCACTAATTTATATGTCTTTGGAAATGCGTAATCGTCAATTCTAGTACTTAGCAGAGCAAAAAATATATAAAGTAACTCCCGATATTGTGTCTAAAATATTTTTTTCTTTTTTAAATGTTTAATTATATAAAAAGAGTTTGATCTGAAGCAACAGCACTCTTGCTTGAGTGACATTTCTTGATTGTGTGTTTGTGTGTGTTTAGCAAGTGCCCAGCAGGTACATGTAATGGCTGTGAGTTTCATTTCCTCTGGGAGAGCTCTAGTGCTTGTCCTCTCTGCACCGAAGCTGACTATCACTCAATAGAAGGAGCGTGCAAAGGAGGAGTGCAGGTACATCTCTAACTGAACCACAAATTTATCTAGTACACTTTATTTGACATCTTCATGATCTTTCATTCGTTTATCTCATAACAGGACACCCTCTATGTGTGGAACGAGCCAAAACTCTGCACTAAAGGAGTTCCGCTCCTGAACAAGACCTCTGCCCACTGTGAGGTGGTCGGCCAATGGGTGAAGGCCGGAATTGGGGGCGGAGCCTTCATGGCCGCCCTCTTGGTTTCTCTCACATGCTATTTCTGGAAAAAGAACAAGAGGTAACAAGCTGTCAATGGAAACTTAGCTTCAGATGTAAAAAATACTTTTAATTTTTTTATAACTTTTTCTTTTTTGAATAGGCTTGAATATAAATACTCCAGACTTGTGATGTCAGCCAATAAGGACTGTGAGCTGCCAGCAGCGGACAGTTGTGCACTAGCAGAGGGGGAGGGGGAGGAGAATGATGATGATGTCGTTTACTCAAATACTCCTTCGTTACTGGGTAAACTGAAAGCTATCGCGAGCAAGGTCAGTTACTTGTCAAATTGAATTTCTGAGATTTCAAAAAATATATATTTTACACTACTATTTAAAAGTTTGGGGTCGGTAAGAAGTCTCTTCTGCTCAGCCAGGCTGCATTTATTTGATAAAAAAGTAAAGTGACAGTAAAGTCAGTAATATTGTGAAATATATTTTAAAATAATGGTTTTAAATTTTAATATATTTTATGAATGCTTAATATGCTGTTTGGGTGCACAAGAAACATTTCTTTAAATGATCAATGATCAAACCATGATATTTATTTGACACTTTTGATCAGTACTGCATCCTTGCTGAATAAAAGTATAACTTTTTTTAACTGATCTTAAACTTTTGCAGGGTAATGCATAGAAATTGTAAACAATTTTATATGGTACCTGATATTAATAACAAATTACTGGAGGCGCAACAAAATGTTACTACCTACAGTCATATTATTATATAATAAAGACAAAAAGTATTTTTTTAGAAATAGCAAAATATCACCAATTCGATCACTCACGAGGCAGCATATACATACACTGCCTGGCCAAAAAACAGGATTTAAATTTGAGGCTGATGAATCTTTACATTGTCATTCTGGAATATGGCCATGATGTGTCTTCCTACTGTACATAGTTATTGAAGAAATGAAAAGCTACATGCTCCAACAATTAGGGTATAATAATATAATACACATATAACATGCTACAAACACAATCATCACAGTAATACTGGTTTTATGGTGACTGTAAATGGTGACAAAATTCAATAATTCATGGCATCTTGGAGCTTTTGTAATAAACTGGTAGATGGTACAATCTTTCTGTGGTAATTGACATCATGCCACACAGAGCTTTTGTGTAGTTTTTGTTGTTGTTTTATTGTTTTATTTACCGTTGTTTGGCTGCAGGCAGATGGAGACAACAGCGAGTCAGTACAGCTGAAGTCTTCTCAGTCAGAGAGATGGGTTTGGGGATAACTGGATAAAAAGAGGACCACTACTGATGGAGAAAAAGAGACCAATACTCATGGAGTTTTGAGTGTTTTGACACTCCTTTTTCAGTTTCTTAATATTTACAGCCATCCCCTGTCAAAAGTCCCAGAACATAACTCTGTAGGGACTCAATACAATGTGTTGCGAGACAAAAAACAGGAAATCTCTCTCTCTAAAATTAAACTTAACCCCATAAAGTAACTGTGTCACATATACATATATATATACACTGCTAGGACATGTCAAAAGCAAAGATACCACAAGACATTGCTCTCTGAAACACACAATATACCACACACGTCCATCCAAGCACGGGGGCATCAGAGACACATTTGAATCAGGTGTGTGTGTGTGTGTGTGTGTGTGTGTGTGTGTGTGTGTGTGTGTGTGTGTGTGTGTGTGTGTGTGTGTGTGAACAATTAAAACAAATGATAACCATATGTTTGCAGGTATGCGAATAAGAGTATGTTTGAGAGAACATCTTAATTTTTAAGTTATATATTTCACACACTAGCATTCACACAACAATATCCAGTGTTTGGCCAACAGATGGAGACAGAGACTAACCGCCAAAAAGCAGCTTTAGTTTCATCTCAATGCCAAACATCACACAGCAGATCTAAAAGAGACAACAAAAGCCCTCCCTTCATGTATTGCAGAGAGGTCCATCCTCTCTCCACATCTCTTTTCTGGGGACAACAAGAGACAATACAGTTTTCTACTTGGTATTTTGTATTGTTGTGTATTTTGGAGCTGTATAAAGTTGTTATAATATATGTTTTGTTTTACTCCCTGATTCCGTTTATGCTTTAATAAAATTTAAGAGCGCTTTAAACGTGAAGCAAGTGTGTTAAATTGTACAGAAACAGACTACCAGCTACCAGAACCATTTCACCAGAAGATCCTTCAAATAAATAAATAAAAGTCCACGGCCTTTGCACTAGCAGGGATATTTATCATAGAAAAACAGAATGTGACTCACCTACAGTAGCTCATTCCTTGGTTACCTAATTGAGAATCCACAAGTTTGAGAAAGAGATCAATTATCTGGACATCCCATGGTGTGAGGTTACTAGACAACCAATAGACAAATACAGTTTGCACTCTATACAATTAGCATGAAAGGCATAAAAAAACCCATCAAACTGGCCACTGACATTCATTGATTTAACATGTTTGCACAATGTATTTACATTTACATAATTATTATTCAGCTTTGCTAGTGCTTAACTGTAATGTATGCTGGAATATGTATAATTAATAAAAAAATGAATATTTTTCCTAGTTTTTGGAGGCAGATATTTTGTAATATATTTATGTCAGACAAGAACAGTTTATTTAAAGCATTTTTCTTTTTATTTAAAATAATATGTTGGTTAAACAGTAATGCAGATATATGACATGGTAATAAATTATCCAGATAATTCAATACTTTGTAATGATGCAGCTATTTAATCTGTGGATTAAAATATACCTATAGACCTCAAAAACTGATTACGAGTAGGAACGTATTTTAGGGAAATGGCAGAAACAAGCTTGCCGAGGTTATGGCTTATAGGTTAACTCTCATTGCACTCTTTCAGGTGTCATTGCATGATGCTGTTTGTTTTCAGGAGAGGCCGTTATTAGGTCTTTCTCCCCCTCTATTTCCTAACCTCTATATCCTGCATCCTTTCATCTCATCTCCCTCTCTTCCCTGACGGTAGGCGGAGTAGGATAGCTTGTTTGCCTCCTGGCAGTACAGATGCACTTTGAAAAGATCAGTGAGCGAGAAAACAAAGAGAGTAGACAGAGACGAGAAGAGAGTCACCAGGACACAAAGCCCCAGAGCGAGCAGATGACTAGCCTAGACTCTCTCTCTCATACAAATAAACAATTTCATATTTCGTATTTAACTGAAAGTAGGGAAGAGTTAGGTAAGCTGTGACACTTTTCAAATGATAGAAATAATATATTGAAAATATCCAGAATATGTAAAGCCCAAATTTATTCAAATAATTTATGTAACTATATATATAAAAATTTAGAAATATTCTGAATAAAATGTACTTTACATATATTCATTTCTTGCCCAGCATTTTACTTTAACATGCTAAAAACATAAATTCAGAGCCTTTCTGATTATCTAATAATATTACAAAAATTGTGCACAGTTTTTGGTAGATTAAGGGATTGACGTATCTTACCCCACTCTCCCTAACAATTAAGTCATCAGATAAAGGATTGTTTGTGTGCAATTGTACAGTACGCTTATGTCAGTGTAAAATATATACAGCATGCAATTGATATATTACATCAACAAAGGAAATTGTATCTATGTGTACGCAACAGTCCAAGAGAGAAACGTATCCTTTTATGTGCATTGCGATCTCCAAATGTGCATTGCGATCTCCAAAGTCCAATCTGACATGACGTGGGCATTTTTGTACAATACGCTAATGAACTATTTCCAAGACCTGCTTAACGGCTGCAAACATCCATAATTGCTTCTCACAATCTATTCCCTTCAATAGTTTTCATCCTACAGTTGCAGTTAGACCTCAGGCCAAAAAAAAGCCACTCAGCAGCCGAGCAAAAATATCTGCAGCCTGTTCTACATAATTCAATCTGATAGACTCCAAAAAAATAGCTTCATTTTCAATGGTAATAGTTTGTGATGGCATGAAACGAGGCTTTGAAATAATACATAAGGTGTACAAAGTGTCTTTTGTTGTGTAACACTGGGCTTCCTCTAGGCATCATACTTCTTTCCCACCCTGTGAATCTGCTGGTATAAGGTCATGGAGAAGGCCATCCCGAGCAGCTGCAAAATAGAGGAAATGACATCAGCATGGTCGTGAATCAAACAGGATGTGACAACATTAGAGGCAAAACTATGCCAGGATGAGTGTAATCGTAATGCTTGTACCTGTAAGACCAGCACACACATCGCGATGGTTCCAAGCAAATGTTTGTTGTCGTTCAGCCATTCCTCAACCTTCTCGTAGCAGCCCTAAAGGTCAGAAAGAAGAGGTGCGTTGCAATGCGCAATAAGATTATGAGTCATGTTGGGGCGGCTTTGAAACTGTTCGAAAATGTTAAAAAATGTTGTAACTTTTTACAATGTGCATGATATTCATAATTTAAAAGTACTACCTTTTAAGCAGCCAGATACGGTACAAGCTTGTAACAAAGAGTAGCTAACTACATTAAAGCTATTTAAAGGGGGAATAAAATATATAACTCGGTTATAATATTAATCTGGACGATCACAGAAGAATTTATGACAACCTCAATTAGAGTAACAAGTCTAGGGAAATTTCATCTAAATAACTTGTAAACTACTAGAACTAGCTAAAAAAGGAGATTCATTTGATACATTTCTACAACTGAATCAAAAACATTTTAGTTTAACTAAATATTTTTGTATTAATTACTTTTTTGTTGTACAGTACAGTAAAATCTAGTTTAAAATAATCCCAAAATTTCCTGATTAGATTAGTCATTGTTAAATTTATAATTACTAATTTTCATTTATATGCTCGATAAACTGCATTTTTTCATTTATTTGCCCCAATAAACTGCAATATTTACCAACAGAAATTTATCCTAACACAGTGTAATGAAAGTACAAATTAATTCATGTTTTGAACCGATTCACTGAAACAATCATTTTGATTGGTTGAAATTATTTTTTATTGAGGTTTAAATAAGAGATAAAATAAAAAATAAAAAAGGATAAGTTCATATAAAAGGGCATTAAAATAAGTTTTCAGTAATAAAATAAAATAAATAGTATAAATGATTAATTAATATAAAGGCATTAAAATAAGGTTCCAGTAATAAAATAGAATAAAATAAAAACAAAGTATTAAGGATGATTTCAAATAAAGGCATTAAAACAAGGTTCCAGTAATAAAATAAAATAAAACTAAATAAAATAAAATAAAACTAAAGAATAAAATAAAATAAAACAATCGTACCTGTGACCAGAAGATGTTAGTGGCGTTGCGACCGCACTCTCTGTAGTGCTCCTGGCAGCATCTGTCTGGCACTGTTTTCTCCAGCAGGGCATCATGCCAGTCTGTGTGCCCAGTTACACCACAACACTCCCACTGAGAGAAAGAGTGCATATTCAGATGCATCATTCCCACACTTCAAAAAAATTTTTTTTTGCAGACGTCTGCATATTGTTCAATACTAGAGACTTCATGAGTTATCTTTCACAATTCTGTGGAGAGCAGCTGTGGATAGACGGCCCAATCAACTACCTGAACTCTCAGTGACCCACCATTACTGTCTCTGACGACAGTATATCACACCTGCACTCGTGCACACACACACCTCAGCTTGGATAATGTTCCAGGCGTTGCGGAGGCCGACGTTATTGTCCGTGTTGTAGAGGCGCAGGCCGTCTTTAAGGTCCTGTTTAGCATTCTCACTCACCTGCAGAAGAGTTTAAATCACATTTTCTTCACGAGTTACAGAGCAGATGTTTGGAAATGAAGAAAACTTTAAGATTACTGAGAGTAAACCAGAATAGCAGGTGTGTGGGCTGTTGGTGTTGTCAGGATTGGTGTGGGTAATGAGAGTTTGTGCACGGTGGGTGGTAAGTTCTTTGATTGTTTGTGTGTAATAGATAGATTGAGAGGGTGTGTAATGCTTGGTGTTCGTACTGTACCTTGTCTGTGTACACGAAGAAAAGGATGAGCAAAATCAGCTCTGCCAGCAGAATGATTAACAGCACAATGAAGAACTACAAGTAAAAAGAGAGCAAAAGTAAGTAAACTATACACAACAACAAAGTGCTTTACATAAGACATATAATGTACATACTTATTATACTGTGGAATATTTGATTGTGAGTGGTCAAATTGTGCCATTGAGTTGTCAATGAACTATCTGCTTATTAGCATGCATTTTACTATTATATTGGCTGTTTGCTAGCACTTATAAAACCTTATTCCGCATGACCATATTTTACATCCCTTAATTCTACCCAATACCTAAACTTAACAACTACCTTACTAACTATTAATAAACAGTAATTAGGAGTTAATTGAGGCAAAAGTCATAGTTAATAGTTAGTTGATAGTGAGAATTGACCCTAAACTAAAGCGTGGCCATATATATTTATTTTATTTTTTCTTAGCGGAGGCTTCAAGCCAAAATACTTACCAAGTGTCACCCAAAGGCTGACAGAAACTATAAGCAAGTGGAATTTGACATGTTTTAGTACCATTTATAACAATGGTAGCAGTTTGAATGTGGGAATGGAGATAGGCACGCTTTTGTTTCTCACTAGCAGCATCTCATCTGCGCAGCTTTCTCTCCACTCCCACACTCTCCATGAACGGAGCGCTACAAAGACCCCTGATGCTGCATGCCGTATTGTGAATCATTTACATGAGGTACACATTGGTCCATAGTAGTTTTCTGGACAACTACTAAAAATGATTTACTATATAGACATACTCAAAGGTCTGTAAATATCTTGTTTTAATGTTTAACACTATTGCCCCGGTTTCACAGACAAAGCTTACACTTAGTCTAAGACTAAAATGCATGTTTGAGCTGTTTTAACTGAAAGCATCTTGCTCTGACAAATCTTGTTATTGTTTTGTCTCAAAATACAAACCAGTAATGTTTTTATCTAAGGCACCTTTATAAAAGCTACTTAAATATCCTAATTGAACTAAGGCCTAATCCTGACTTAATCAAAGCCCTGTCTGTGAAATCAGGCCTATATGCTTAAACCTGAATTTTGCCACAAGACATTTACCAAAAAACAGCCAATCATAAATTAGGCATCCTAAACTTGGCTTTGTGATGGAACCGCAGTGGGTTCATGAGTTGATGAAAAGCTTATAATTAATTAAAATCATAAAAATGTCAAATTTTAAATAACTAATTTTCAAATAAAAACACTCAAAGTAAAATGCTTACTGAAAAAATGACTTATTTTATTTGTTTACATGCATCTCATGTGACCATTAACCGGATGCAAAGAACCATGAACATTTAAATTTTTTATTAAATTACTGAAATATTAATTTTAAGTCTCAGATGGTATTTAAGCAAATATTTTAGGTCTTGGCTGACAAAAAAAGTTGTTGGGAATCCCTAAACTAAACAATTAAATATTTATGTGCTTTGTAGAGGACATATTAAATCATAACATGCATAATTAAGACAGGTTTTGCAAATGTACTATGTAAAAATCTCAAAACCTGACAACCCAGGATTACACTAACCCATGGTTAAAACAATCCTGGTTAACAATTAGTTCAATATACAGTGTGCATTGTGGGAGATGTAGGTGTCGACTTACACTTAGCAACAGGCACTTGTTCTCCTTGATGGCACCGAGGCAACCCAGGAAGCCCGTTACCATGACGACAGAACCCAAGGTAATGACCAGATTGGCGGCTGAGAGGGAGGGGAAGGAGGGGGAGAATGTGGCAAAACTGCCCTGAGAAACAGACAGCCAGATGCCGACACCTAACAACCCACAGCCCGACAACTGAGGAGAGACAAAGAGAGTGTTTCATATAAATAAACACACAGAAACTAGATCAAACACGCATAACCGCTCAGTTCGATAGTATTTCGTCAGGCTTTTACTTGTGCAAAAGTTTTATAAAGTATTAGAGCAACTCTTCAGTTTCCAGAAGCACCACTTTGTGAACTCAAGATCACTCAAGGTAAGTTATAGTTAGTGTTGCAGGACTGATGTAGAAATGTGTGTGCATGCCTAATCAACAAAATGATATCTGTGTCAGCTCTCCCTGCTGTGAAAGCAATATAAATGCTAATGGAGCCGCAATAAAGGTTTTTGAGTATTGAAGTGTGAATTTTGTGTGTGTGTCTGGACCGCACAAGGTGTGCTTGTTCACATCTCGTATGGGGAGAAACTCTAGTAATTTCATGCTCAGGTAACTGAAATGTAACAGTATTCCAGTTTGCTAAAGCCAGGCAAAAGGAGAAAGTTTGGTAACAAACCTGCACTAGCTCCAAAAACCCCCAGAATGGACAGTATTTGAGGAACAAGGTGGTACGTGTGTGCAGGTGTATGCAAGGTATTTTAAATCAGATAAAAATGGCTGTTTCTGAATCGTTGCAAAATAAAATAAAATAAAATAAAATGTCAAAATGCTTTGTTTTATCCAAATTTACCAAGCAGAGTCAACTATAAGATCACATTTGTATGTAATCTTTCAGCAAGATATTTATCTTGACGATTCAACTCTTATGTCATGGCCGATGATAAGTTACTGATACACACACAAATATATATTTACAAACTTTTACGTAAGATGCTATTAATCGATTTGTCAGCACTTATTAAAACAAATATTAAGATATAAACTTTATATAAATAAAACTAAATCAATTAAAACTTAAATCATTAGTTTTAAATGCTACAAGTGACTTTAGGCATCAACAACATTATAATTTATATTATGAAAAATGAACATTAATTTTAAGATTAGCTAAAGATTACATTTAACAATGCTAAATCATTATTGTTTTTTAATATTCACTTATAATAATATAATATAAAAAAGAAGTATTTTTAAAGTCTTTAAAATGAAGAATTTGCAGGGCAAGATGTTCTCTGTTAATCCTCTTTAACATTATGTGTGTCATTGCAAGATATGCCCTAGAGCAGCGGTCTGGCTCCCCACACACTCTACTTTTGAGTTTAACTAAAGGTGAAAAGCTGTGTCATTCAGTTCCCTCGAGAAAATACCCAACATGCACTCTGAGAACCATGAAGAATCTAAAATGAGTCAGAATCCTTACGCTCGGAAAATGATGAGTATGAATAATAAGAGATAAAACAGGTGTGTGTGAGCGAGAGTGAGCGAGAGTGAGAGAGAGAGAGAGAGAGAGAGAGAGAGATGGGGGGTATGGGGAGCAGCGAGTCAGAAAAATAGGTTAAAGATGATGAAAAGCCAAGAAAATGAAAAGTATGGCACAGTAATCAAAACGTCTGAGAGGAAATAATTAGGGACAGAGAGCAAATGCAAGCAAGAAAAATAAGCCAAAGAGCGCACAAACTAGAAAATAACAAAATAAAACAAAGAGAAAGAGCAGAGAATAAGTCTATTCTGTCCATAGGAGCAGACAGACCATGCTGGATAATAAACAGCTTTTAACCCAAATTGTCGTATTCACGATGCACTACCAGAATGAAGACACACAAACAAATCAAATTGAATTCAATCTATTCTCTCTGCCTTTGGAAAATCCTTCATAATAGGTTTGTTCTTAATCTAATCCTGCATTTTAAACTGGGAGACGGTTCATTCGTGATGTAACACACACAGACTGAGGCACACATTCACTAGATAAATGGTCTGAAGTAGCCAGCATTGAACTCAATTGACGGTGTGTGAAGAGAAGACTGCAGAAAGGACAGCGGAGACAATAGAAAGAAGGGAAAAAAATAAAGGATAAGAACAAGAGAAAAAGAAAAAGAAAAAGGAAGAAATAGAAAGGGAAAGGACATGGCATAAGAATGGAAATGGCCTAGGAAAGACAAGAAATGAACTGTATTCAGGAAAAGGAAAAAGACAAAGGCCAGGAAAGGGTTATGAAAAAAAGAATAAAAAGAGATTAAATAAATAATAAAAAAGGACATGAACGGAAATGGGAAAAAAAGAAGAACAAGGGAAAAGGAAATGAATAGAAAAGGACAGGGAAAAGAAAAGGAATATAGTGCAACAGTCGGAAGTAAAAATGCCATTCATTTTCTCCATAGGGAAATAGATTTTTAATGATAATTCATTAAATGTTAAAGACAGACCTACTGTGAGTTACAAGGTTTTTAATCAATGGTATTTGCTTCTGTTGAAGGCGCCAGCCTGCATTATTTCAACTAGGTTTTAAAATAATTGTGTTTAACAGCAGAATTCGTGGTGAAAAACTACATTACCCATGATGTTGTACAGAAACTTCGGCCTCCCTACGATCTCAAAATAATTCAATATTTGTAAATATATGCATATTTTGCAAAAACATTGTTTTTATATAATCAACATTTTAAATAAGTAGTTTTATATATTTCCATCACTTTTAGTTTGCTTGTGCTGTACGCGATGCTTCATGGGATTGTAGATATTTCCCTCACTAAAGCCGTACACAATTTTGTACCTTTCACCTTTGTGGATCAATGTAATGATTCACCTTGTAGCTGTTGGTTGTTCATGGCTTATAATGCTTTATCGAAGACTTTTTAAAATCCCTATGCGAAAAATGCATCGAAAAAATACTTCCGGAACCAGTGCCGCTGAAAAGGGTGGCGGGAACTAATGCCCTCTATAGAAAAAGACAGGGAAAAAAGATGGAAACAAGGAAATAGGAAAGGAAAAATTACAGGAAAAGGATAGAAAAGGAAATGACAGAAAAGAATGGAATAGTATAGTAACATTAAAAAGAAAACGAAAGGTCAAAGGATAGGAAAGGGGGTGGAAAGGAAGGCAAGGGAAGAGAAGAACAGATCAGGCAAGGCCAGGAAAGAAAATTGAAAAAGACAGTACAGGAAAATGAACAGCAAAGGAAATTAAAAACGATAGCAAAGAAAGAAAGAAATCAATAGAAAAGGACAGGCAAAGAAAAAAGGAACATTAAACATGGAGCTGAGAGCCATCAGGCTCAGTAATGTCAAACATATGAAATATAGATTAACAGCGACCTAAAACACCCCCTCAACTCCACTCAGAAACATCATTACCATCCCATTTACATCCTGGGCAAAATATAAAAACGCACACAATTTGTCAACTGTCTTTCACATAAGCAGGAAGAGCAAGGGTTTTAGTATTATGTTATGTGAAGACTTTATGAACGCCTCTGTAAACCTTGTGATTCAGAACAGGCAAGTGATTTCTCTTCAATAGAAAAATGTAACCATAATTAAATTCCAGCAAAACAAAAGAAAACCAAAGTGCTCAGACAAACCGTTCCATCTCAAAGTAATTCTATATAAAGCTTTCTGTGTCTCCTTTTCAAATCACTTTTATCTTTCTATCTGCCTCCTCCATCTTTTTTATTCCCTCTCCGCCCCGCTGTTTAAAGTGTACAGTGTAAAACCTCCAGGCCTTTGCAATCTTTTCATAATTTCCCTATTCTTTTATGTACCCTTTCCATCGCTATATGGGTGTATATGTGGGTGGGTGTGAGTGCAGTGGGAGATTTCAGATCAGTCGGGAGTAACATTTTTCTCAAGTTTCCTGCTTGTGATTTGGTGCATCCGTCATTAAACCCGCTCAGAATCAAACAAAAAACAACACACAGGCGCAGCAGATCAAACGAGTAAAATCTTGCAACTCACAGAACCATAATCTGACACAGACTTCCTGTTGTATGTCCACAACAACAACAACACCACAGATGAATGAAAAGTTAAATGGTGAGCCTATAAGAGATGAATGAGAGAGAGCGAGAGGAAAATAGGGTGGTTCATTTGAATGCTCTGGTTCAGATGAATATGTATTACTGCCTTTGATCTAAGAGTATTTAACACCTCATGAGGAACCTCCTTTCCTCAGCTCACATGACAAACCCCTACAAACATTGACTATGGTATCCATTTTCACCAATATACTCCAGTTATTACCAAGAGCGTCATGTCCATTCAAACTGATTTCTGAGCTAAGTGCATTTTGAATATAATTAAAATGAAAGGTAGCGTGTTCAATTTCTGACAGAAATTGGAATTTCTTTAAGGGTTACATGACATTTGCATGATTTTCAGGTTGTTTATGATTATTGGGATCTTTAGAAACTGTTTTATACAGACTACATTCACAACTACCCGTTTTTAGCTATTGAGGCACTTTAGATTGTAATTTCAGCCTGCATAAAGATTTAATTAATTTCTATGACTTTTCAAAATCAGAATTGCTGTTTTTATATTATATAATATTTTCATGATTGTGAGAAAATAAAAACATTATCTATGTTCAAAACAAAAACACCACGCATCCACTGTTTGAAAACCCACATACTCACCTCACTAAGAATTTTGCCACCATTGGCACCACTAACAGCAGCAGAATAGTGCAAATAGCTATAATTTTCCATTTTCTAAGAAAAATTTGAGTGATATTTGCTTGCACAATTCTAGGGTGTTTGCCAGGGTGTTGCTATGTGGTTACTTAAGTGTTTTAGTATGATACTATGTGGCTGCAAGGGTATTGTGGATTTGAAAGCCCATATTTCAAAGTATCAAGCTGTGATTTACATCCTTCTTTCAGTATAAATTGATGGAATTGTGCCACAGAGACACCATGTTAACTTTTTGGAGAAATCATCACACACATACTAGCTTACAACAGTCTCTGCACATCAAAGATGGACAGCATTTTTTTTGACAACAAGTAAGTTTGCATAATTCATGCTGTAGTTTGATACTCACCCAGAACAGCAGGTTGAAGAGGAACATCATGTATTTGACACAGCACAGGCATCCACGAGCCATCTTCAACTTCTCGAACTCTAGGAGGAACACAAACGACAAGTCCAGGTAAAACACAACATACTTCCCACGGGCAGACACGCGTGTATCCTGAGGCTTTGCTCCCGGCGGGACCGCAACTACGGCTCCTTCATTCTGTGCTGTTTGATCTTTGACATTCGAGCCCCGGGAGCCATAGAAGGCCCCCACTGCCAGGCGGTGACCCCGACGGGCCGCCTGGGTGAATTCTGACTCTGCGCTGTCCAATGAGGGGCTACGCTGGACCTCGGATTCGTGGCTCTCACACCTCTGCATCGTCGGATGAAGGCAGAGCAGAGGGCATGTTTCACACACAGACTCACACAAGCTGCAACTTAGCACATGTCTTCAAATTTGCCATTTGAAGAAAACAGATTGAAATTAAACTGACGCGCTCGCATAAACACCAGAACTTTGGAGGTTACAGCTGTCTTAGTGTCTTGTTCTCCAATGGATCTTTGATCCGTAATTCCTCTGCACTGAGCACGCCTTTCTCCCTGTGCTTCCTATTTATCTTTTTCTTCTTTCTGCCTTTTCTATCCTGCATGTGGGAATGTGGAGCATGCGTTTTCAACTTTCCCCGCTCTCGCTCCATCGCATTCTTTCACTGCTCTGGTTCAGCATGATTCGCTTTGCTGCATGTACCACTTTTTATCTGCACGCTCTCGCTTCCCTGCAGTGCTATTATTAGAGATTTTGCTCTCCCGGCATTTTCCATCCCAACTAGCGCTCCGTCCCTCTCCCTGCATCCTCCTACCTTCATCCACTCATCCCTCTCTCTCTTTGGCTCCTCCTCCTACACTTTGGCCAATCTGTTTGCAGGTCAATGGATGCGTTATCTCCCTTCCCACGTACCTTTTGAAAGTATCACAAGCCAAGTGGGAAAATGAAAGCTGATTGAGGGAAGAAAACAAATCCTAGCACATGTATGTGCAGTAGTATGTGTAGTACGTGTGCGCACGCCATCTCGCCTAAGAGCAATTCTGCAGAGAGATTGTGCAGTGCTAATGTTTCCAAATCATTTTGCTGTTGTAATAGCCTACAAAGTTTAGAGAGTGCATCTGATGTGTTTTTTTGGTGCTGTGTGATGGTGCCCTTCATGACCTTTAAACACACATTTACACATTAAACAAACTTGGAAGACAACATGCATTTGCTTTGTTTTACTGCCTGCTGAAAATATGAAACCAATAATATAGGGCTTTTCATACTTGGTTATGAATTTGGTGCTCTGTATTTTTTTTTATTCTGTCAATGTTAATGTACAAACTTGTATTAATTAAATATTTTTAATACAGTTATGTATTTACATTGACATTAGCCACATTTTATAATATTATGTTTGGCCCCTTAATGGAAAGGAAAAATAACGGACTGCATTGTTTTGTTAGAAAATATACAAACCCAGAATTTAAAACACCCTACCAACCAGCTACCAACAACCCTCTACTACACTGTACAGCATTAAATTAATAGATAATAATTAATTAACTTTAAGAGGTTTGAAGTTACAAACGTTCAAATGCCAGTCCAGACTGCAGTCTCTCGTTCCCATTTCAATCTATCAAACCAAAGTCACCTTTTGATAGTGATCCTGATTTAAGCACTGGCTAGGATTACTGACCTCTAATGTGAGCTGCAGTGAAGCCTGAAGCAAGGTTAGCCTGAAATATTATAATTTGGTTAATAACATATAAGCAAAAAATGTATTTACGTAACCAAACATGCATGTGTGTGTATATGTCTGTAGAGATCCTCCTGTTACTATTTTGTTAGCTATAATTCCTCTTTCCCTCCAGTGCTCTTTCCACTCTAATTAAATGCCATAGTGACATTGTGTAACAGAGTGTACGTGTGTGTGTGTGTGTGTGTGTGTGTGTGTGTGTGTGTGTGTGTGTGTGTGTGTGTGTGTGTGTGTGTGTGTATGGAGCTGACTGTATTTCACCCTGAGGTTGCTTTGTGAGATCTGATGTACTCAGGAAACTCATTAGACAGGATTTTATTAACTGAAAAGTGTTTATTTTGCTGTTATGGTGGATAAAACTTTTCCACAGCTTCACAATTGGCCAGCAAATTTGTACACCTATACTTTTGAGGGCCTCCCATAAATGTATATTGTTCCTTTAATTTGCCAATTTTGGCACAGTTTTTTATGGGGATTTTCATTACAAGTAAAAAATTACTATAAAATAAAGTTATAACTGTGAGGTTTTACTATACAGTACATTACACTTCAAACATTTGGAATCACTAAGAAAATGAATTTATGCTTTATTGAGCAGCATTTTTTTAACAAGCATTTAATAAATCTAAATTAAAATGAATTTCTAAATATATTTTTGTTCATTGTTAATTCAAGTTCGTTCATTAAAGAATAAATAATGTTAATTTATACAACCAGAACTGACATTTGTCATGACTGACAGACAGCCATGACTGGGTGGGTAATCAATATCAATTTCTTTCAAAAACATGTGATTTTAACTTATAAGATCATTATTTTGGTATTGCTAAACAAGTACACTGCAACATACTTTGTTTGGGTGAACTATTTTCTAAAATTAAACTCCTGATTCTAATTTTACAGGTACAACAAATGTACTACATGTCTAATTGTAAGACCCAAAAAGTAGCGCATAACACTACTGTATATGCTCTTATGGAATATTTGATGGCTTGTGCGTCTCACGTTGCTGCTGTCTGGGTGCCTGAATAGAAGCAGTGCAGATTATCTGTTCACAGGTACTTAACGCATCCACAGCCAGAAACCAGTCATTTATTATACATACAGAGAATAGAGGAGAATAGAGGACAAAGAGGATTGCAAGACATCTGATGGAGAGAGAGAGAGAGAGAGAGAGAGAGAGAGAGAGAGAGAGAGAGAGAGAGAGAGAGAGAGAGAGAGAGAGAGAGAGAGTAACAGAAGTATTCTTAAAGTTAATTGATTTTCTTAATATTTGCCAAAGTCTTGCTGAATTTTATTGCATATTATTATTGTTTTTATGACCATTTCTTGCATCATTTGTGCATCATATCACATGTTGGTACTGTGGCAGTATGTAAATCATGCCAAAAAAGTATTGTCTGGAGAACTTTATATATATATTTTTTTATATGATTCAGGAGATTCAATTTCTTTCAAACCTACTCAATCACATATGTACTAGTTTGAGTGGTAAAAATGCTTTTATTTAGCTTTTTATTCAGATTTTTTATAGCTTTATAATCATAATGTATATGATATTATGTATTATTATATATGGGGGACAATAGTACAAAATCTTTAATATTTCTCATTAAATTTATATAAGAATTTTTCAATAATCAAAAAAAAAAAATCTAAAATCTGTTTATCTAGTTTTTTTTTGTTTTTGTTTTTTCAAATCTTCAAAGTGGTCAGTGTGGATTTTTGGATACCACAGTATGTAGTAAATGCTGCCCAGATGTGTTTTTAAGGAATATTAAATAAACAGACTCTAAGGAAGAACAATCGTACAACGCTATAATGAACATCTGCCTATACCGATCTGCTCAGTTTCACACACACACGCACGCAAACACCCACGCACGCACGCACGCACACACGCACACACACACCTCCTCTTTGTACACTATTCAACGACGATGTGCTTAGATCCTTCTAAGACAACAAACTTTTCTAGTCTTTATAGGAACGTTTCTCACTGTACATGACTGTGGTTACAAACAGGCCATTTTGTTCAGATGAACACGCCAGCATGCATGTAAAGCGCACTCTCGGGGCACTCAAGAGGGTTTTATTCCCGAACAGTCTGCCCTATATGTAAATCAACTACCATTAACTCTCCATCCAGGGAATGCTGGTTGACTTGCTGGCAAAAAAGCACTTTCCAACACTTTCTAGGAAAATGGAAGTTGCGTACTGTGAAAGAAGGAAGAGAATTAGTGATGTTTTCCTCCTCCAGCAAGCAAAAAGCTATTTCAACCAGCCATACTTTTTCTTTCTAAGAATTAAACAGCAGCTACAGTCAATAAAGAGCATGAAAAAACAGGTGAAATCACATATGGTGTGTCATATCATAAGCAACGGCTTAATTAACTACAGAAGTGTAGTTGCCTAAAATATAACCTTTCTACCTGGCATGAATCAATATTTGCATACTAACTGTGCAATTGTACATACTACCCTAGTGAAAAAAAGTATACTTTATTGTATTTGAAATATATTCCTTTTTACTAGTGGTGGGCATAGATTAATTTTTTTAATTTAGATTCATCTCACTGGAATCTTGGAATTAATCTAGATTAAAGCTGCAGTAGGGAGTTTTGAGAAAATTTTGACTTAGCCTGAAAATTTGAACAAGCACAACTTACAGGTCCAACCCTCTTGCTCTCTGCTGCGCTACAGCTCCTCCCCCACAGCAGAGCCTGCCGTGAACGCACAGGCTAGTAAGCAGGACGATTCGCGGAACGATTCGCGGGACTCCTGCAAACTAGAAATATCTATGAATAAAACATTAAAACTAATAGATTTTTATTCATCTGTTGCAGAAAAGCAAGAATAACAACTAAAACAAAATAGAAACGATTTACAGGCCAGAGTTTCTATTCATGTTTGCAGCGTTGAGTGATGTAGCCAATCACAGTCATATGTGTTGATTTCTTGAACCCAATGGCCAATCAGAAGCATTTAAGATAGACTCCCCTCACGGCTCAAAACTTTTTTGTTCAATGATGAATTATGTATTCTGGCAAATGCTCTAATTATAACAGTCTGTGGATATTATGAAAGATTCATTGTGCAGTCAGCTTCATTGATAATAACAGAGATGTGTGAGATCAATATGAACTGTCAGCTTTTTAGGAATTAGACTATTAAGGGAGCGCACTTTGCGCGAATTCAGTCATTCCAGAACATGCATGCAGTAGCCTGCTTGCTTTTATGTTAAATTAACAGTGGTTTGTGTGTTAATACATTTATTATTTTACTCATTATTATTTATTTTTAGACTTGTTAAAACAAGCAGAGAAGAAAATAAAAACAGTCTTCTAACCTGTGTTCTAAAATAGTCTTCTGTCTTCATTTCTGGGAGCCTATGGTTACTTTTGCGGTAGAAATATCGGTATCGGTACTTGGTATCGACAAGTACACAAATGTAAATACTCGTACTCGTACCGGTTTGAAAAAAATGGTATCGGGCCATCCCTAATTTGTTTACAAAAGTTACCTACTGCAGCTTTAATCTAGATTAAAATGGCTCATTTGAACTCTGCCGAAGGCATTCAGAATATGTGCGCTACCCGAATAATGACTAAAAGTAAGTCTTTGAGAACGGGTTTCTGAAACCCGTTCTCAAAGACTTACTTTAGACCAGGGGCTCATCTCCTGTTTCCAAAATGCATCACAAACTGCTTGAGAAAGCTGTTCTTGTGTTTACTAAGTGATAGAGCTGTGCTGACCGGCTTGCCTCGGTTGCACTCAAAAATAGTAGTTTGACGACGACTCTTCTCCTGCGCTACATCAGTGCTTGACCCGGCATCTACCGCATTAGCTAAGGGATGCTTTGCGATTAGGTGGTATTGAGACTGTCAGCTGAATGTGTGGAACACTTTTCAGAGAAGATAAGGTAACTTATTTTAGCACAATTCACACCCAGCGGTAATTCAGGAAAACAAAATCTCCGAAGGCTCCACATGAAACTTTGGTCTTCCAACCTTTTAACATTGTGTCGATTTATCTTGGTTAATATGTGTGAGGGAAAGAGAGCAAGACAGCGCTTAGTGTGGAGATGGTGAAGTCGCCTAGCTCCGAAGTGAGAGATTGCGCGCGCGCGACCGGGGGTCTCGCTCTCTCTCTCTCTCTCTCTCTCTCTCTCTCTCTCTCTCTCTCTCTCTCTCTCTCTCTCTCTCTCTGTGCTCGTTCTTTCAATTTAACATGTGCCCTGTCACAAGTGCAGCAGTTCATCTACATTACTCACCGATCAAATAAGACTTTGGTGGGACAAAAATTCGCTTTGGCGGGCGCTAAAAAAAATCAATGCAGGAAAAACCCTGTTATTGCAAACAGGATACAGCATAATTTGTCTCGTTTAGTACAATAAAGCCAAGCTTTAGTTTAGATCATCTTTTCCACTCCATGTTTACCTCCTCTGCTCAAATCGCTTTGACATCATGAATGATGAATGACGCACAGATGCGTATAGGACGTTGCGCTATGGTGCCCGATAAAGGACAAAAGGGAAAGATGAGTTCGCGGTCTGTATATTATGGCTGGGACTTGGTGCAGGAGCATTGATAAGAGGAATCGTTAACGTCGAGGGAATACAATATCGGTTGTTTGTAAAACTTAGAACCGGTTCTCGAGTTTAACCGGTTTTCAATTCCCATCCCTACCCCCTACAGTGCAATTCGGCTAGGTATACATTCGCGCTAAATTAAATATCAAGGTGAAAGTCATCATACCTTGCGTAGTATAGACCAAGCTCCCAACCCAATAGATTAACGGCGATATTTTTTTTATGGCCCGATAAGAGTCTCACGTTAACGCAGCACGTTAACGCCGATAACGGCCCACCACTACTTTTTTAAAGTTTTTTCCAACTGCTTACAAACAAAATATTTTCATGTCACACTATTCTTTTAAACCTCTTACTCAAAGTGCAAAACTACACACCAAATCTCCAAAATTGAGTCAGTTTTCAATTGCATAAAACACTTTTTTTCAAAACACTACACACAATTCTAACAGGAAGTGACTTGCTATCCTTTTCCAAACACAACCAATCAAAATGCTACACTTATTCACCAGGTCTCACACACACTCCTCACATGATCAAACACTAGTTGCTTAATTGATCACTAACCAATCACTGCTTTACTGTAGTATAGGCCTATAAATAGGTAAAAGGTCAGATTACCTGTTTTGAACAATGGATACCAACAATGGACAGAGAGCAATAGGAGTAGGAGGAAGACGGTGATGGCAAAGAAGAGGGTGATGGCAAAGAAGAGAAGGAAGGAGAGATGAAATTAGGGCAACACTTTGTGATCATGTGATCAACCACGGTTTGACCATGAGAGAACTTAGGTCGATTTACAGAGGCGTCCATAATTCGAACCTTCAGACATGAGAACAGTTATTCACCTATCTAATGACTATTTTAGCATTACAGTAATGTACTGTAAAATACGTATGACTGCATATTATTGCATAAACATTAGTAACTCTAAGCCATCCGTTTACTGCACTGCATTGAATGAATAAGGTTGTTATCATGCTGCTGTACTAAATTTTTTTGTAAATTGTTTACAGTTCCTGCTGAACACATACTGTTTTGAATTCTGTACAGAGTGGAAAGGCAAAGACATCATGGAGGACGAGGACGCTTGTTTACAGATGTACAAGAGACTGCAATTATAAATGTGGTTTTGGCCAACAATGCAATTAGGATTCGAGGGATAAGAGAGCATATCTTGAATAATTACACCATATTTAACAACATCAATGCTGTAAGCATGTCGACGATACAACACATCCTCCAACGGCACCAAGTGACGATGAAACAACTTTACAAGGTACCATTTGACAGCAACTCTGACAGAGTCAAGAATCTGCGACATGACTTTGTAGAGGGATGTATGCAACACTACTTCCAGTACTTCAGACATACCATATTTACTCATCTGTATATCATTTTGTCTGTTAGAGATTATTGGAGATGGATGCCCATGTAATTCGGCATGAATTTATTTATGTGCATGAGGTTTACTTCAACCTCACCAAAACCAGGCGCCATGGAAGAAATGTAATAGGACAGAGGGCAAGTACCAATGTCCCTGGACAGCGTGGGGGTAATATAACTGTGTCCTGCCATCACAATGCCACACTGGGTCCGTACAACACCGGCCATATGCTCAATTTTCTGGATGCAATTTACACAATGCTTGTCCCTGATCCAGATCAGGAGCCTGCTAGATTTGTGGTTATATGGAACAATGTTAGTTTTCACCGGGCTGTTCTGGTCCATAACTGGTTTGCCCCCCATCCACAATTTGTAGTTTTGTACCTACCCCCATATTCACCTTTTCTAAATCCCATAGAGGAATTCTTCTCAGTTTGGCGCTGAAAAGTGTATGATCGCCATCCCTATGCCCGCATGCCGCTTCTCCAGGCAATGCAGGACTCATGTGGGGACATAGAGGTTGCCTCTGTCCAAGGTTGGATACGCCATACAAGGAGATACTTCCCTCGATGTTTGGCAAGAGAAAATGTATCTTGTGATGTGGGCGAAGTATTGTGGCCAGACCCAGCCCGGAGAAGAGATGAAGCGTAGCTTAGCACTGGTGATTAATTCCGACACATTCTAACATGTTTATGGTATTTTGAATGCAGTGTTACATTTTGAAGGAGATGTGAGGCATTTTGCATTTTGTGTGTGCAGTTTTGAAAAAAGGTGACATAGTCTTGAAAACGTGTGTAAGCAGTTGGAAAAAACTGTAAATAGTACATTGCAAATACACTCACAAAAATTGTACTATCTTTAAATATATTAAATATTAGCATCATGCTTTCACCTATTTTCACAATACAACTTTTAACACACTTTAAAATAATTGTACTTTAGTATATTTTCTAAAACAGCAGAAACAGCACAGCCTGTCCGATATATTTATATTTATATATCAGTATAGACCAACTGTTCCCAGCAATCGCATTTCTAACGTTTAGCTTTCCTGCACAAAAATGAATATTAAAGATGCCTTCCATGCAGAAAATTACATTTTCATTGTCAGAACGTAAAGAAGGACTTTTAAAGGACACAAGTTGTTTTGAATGTGTGTGAAGTTTAAGGTTAGTTCAAGAACAGCATAAAAGGATCAGTTATTGTAAAAATGCCCTTTGATGCGAACATTCAGCACAGGACGTACTCTGTGCATGACAGCCTGAGGGCATGTGCTGTCTCTAGGGCTGTCTCAGTCCTTAATTATGTTATTAGTGCTTTCTTCTGGTTTCTATTCAAAAGACGCTGTGCTCTGACCTGCTCCAGTTCACACTTGATCTCTTTTCTCTGTTTTAATTAAACTATTTAGCTCTAATCACGTGACCTCTTGGCCTATCGAAAAAGACGATAGGCCAAATGGTGAAAGGTCATAACTAGGTCAAATTTGATCTGTAAAGACCACAGACTTAACCAATTTTCTGAACATTTATATGCATTATGCAGTCATTTATATACATTTATATAAAGTCAATCAAATTCTGTGGTTTTCCAGCATCTTTGTGAATGAGTCCCTCAGCTGTCCTCAATGTGAAAAGATAGATCTCAAAATCATAGTCACTGCTGGAAAGGGTTCAAATATGCTGGAAAACCAAATAATTTGTGGGACCAGGAGAATTTTTCTGAAGAACATTGGCCAGTTTAACAGCTAGGACAAACAAAGGGTCTTGAACAACCATTACGGGAAAAACAAACAAACAAAAAAACAGCCATGGATCATCCAGGTAACCAAACAATGTATTAAGAATCAAGTTTTATATATATATAAACAGCTGCTTTCAACTATGCGCTTTAGTTGCGCCAATTCTGCACATTCCAGCGCACCGCAAAACACAGCCTGCGGGCTCGCGCACACGCACACGCACGCGACCGGGGCATCGTACCTCTATGAACAACCGAGGAGAAGTTTCCTGAATGCTAAAGAGGCTGAGTTTGATTCAACTGCAGGCCTTCAACACAGCTGGACTCCTTCTACGTGCCAAGCCAAATCTACTCAATCTAGGAAACTGCAGGCTACGTCTATATCTGCGTAATAAGCATTGGCTATCTTTCCATAACAGAAAGCTAGTTTCCGTAGTAGCAGAGATTATTCATACACACGTATTAAACTTCCATATAATTTTGTTTTGTTTAAATAACACATTATAGCCACAAAACAAAACTGATAGTATTTCCCTAAACTGATATAAACATAAACGAGCAACTGATAAACATCAACAGTAGCTACAACAAGCTAATACAATATAATGCCATAGTAACTTACACAATTGTAAATATTAAAAGTTTAAACATGTCCATACAAAAGTATAACATTTTCGTCTTTTTTAAGCCTTACTCACCTTATTGGAAGGACAACTTAGGTTTTCCGATTTGCTTTCTTCTTTCCGAATGAAACTCTCCCCCACTTTCGTTTACTTTTTTGTTTATATAGAGGATTAGTGATGTTTTAACTGTGACCAATATAAGTTAAACGCATACAAACTTTCGGTAAGCAGACTTTTGCTTTCATGGTGGTCGGAAAAAGTTCAAGAGCTCGAAAAAATCGGAAAGGCAGTAAGTTTTCCCGTTTTCCCACGAACGGAAACAGTGTAGCAGCAGGAAAGATGGAGAGGCGTGACTTCACTCCGTTTACCGTCACTGCTGTAAATCCACAGGGGGAAAAAGAAAAAAGAAAACACCACTGGCGTTTTCCAGCAGGGGGCGCCGACACGTACTTCACGAGACTTATTAAAAATATTTTTTAAAAGTAACTAGACTTGTAATTCCCCAAAATATGTAAAATGTAGAAATTAGTGTGCACAAGGCACCTTTAGGCCCTGAAACCTTTCTCTCAACAAAAGGTTTATGTAAAGTGATGAACAGACTTCATTTACATTTATGTATTTAGCAGATGCTTTTATCCAAATTGACTTCTCTATTCCTCCAAAGAGGAACAAAAGCAATGTCTATAAGCCAGCATTATTCGTAATATACAATGCAAAGTTTACTTGCTAACTAGATTAGGAAGAAATGCAGAGTTGTTTTTTTTAATTTAATTTTAATAATGTTAGTCCAGTGGTTTATGGGAAATTTGTGACTGACAGCCTCAAGAGGTCAAACTAAATTCTATATGAGCTGTTGATTTTTTTATTTATTGGGTATTGACATTTTTGCACCCGTTACAAAAATGTTCGGAGTTTAAACACTGATTTGTGTAATTTTGTCATTTTCTGCTAATAAACATTATGTAAACATTAAAATTAAACAGATAAATGGTATAAAACTAGGCATTTTATAACAAATAAATAATAATAAATAAGTTTGGTTATTACAAAAAAATATGTATAATATAATTTTAAGTCTTTATCAGTATGAGTATTATTACTAATGCTTTAAAAAAAGTTATAGGACATCAAAGTGTGCCATATTCATGGATTTCATGCCACAAAAACAAAATCAAATGAAAATGTAATAGTCCACAAATTTTTCTCAAAAGAAAAGTTGTTTAATGCAAGGAAGTGTTACAGAATGAATATAACAACAACAAAATGTAAAATGCAGTTATGCTGAAAAAATCAATATAATTTAAAAAACACATTTCAGCCAATAAATTAATGTCTTTATATTGAGAATTGACAGTGTGAAGTTAACTTATGTAGGTTAAACAACAGGAACAGTTGTAAATAAGGTTAAAAAAAAGAAGATAAAAAAAGAAAAACATCTCAATCATACATTAAGACAGGCCTTATCTTGTGTATACAAGTTTGCATGCGTCAGTCTGTACTGCACAATGTGGTTATATATGCCATTTCATATTCATTTCTGTCAAGTCAAAACACGATGAATCTGGGTAAAATTACAGCTGTAGCTTAACTGTAGCCAGTTGTTTGAAATAAGACAACAAAGACTGAGAGCAGACTAAAAGATGTTCCTTTTGCATAGTAGCATAGCAGTCTTAAAGGAGCATTATTTGGCAGCAAGACATCGCCACTCGTTCTAATCAGTGGCTTTATTTTGCACCTCAGATAACTGAGAATTACTTATCGGCCAATATTTTGCTGAGTTCTGGTATTCAATACATGGACACCTATGTAGTTGCACATACGGCCCAGAATGCAGGAGGACTGGCCTGTTTGGACCAATGAAAACAGAGCAGCTGCATATTTTTGGAGCCCTTCAAGCTGTGTGATGAGATTCGTGCATGTGCGTGTCAGTCCCATTGCAAACTGAAGCCCTTAGACAGCATAACTGACTCCAGGTCACCATCCTCCTCTTTCTCCCTCACTCGCTGCTCCTCCAGCAAGGCCACCAGCGCATCCCTCTGCTCAACCACATCCAGCATCTCGCTCAAAATACGCCTCTCCTCCGCCAGCTCGTCCTCTCCCTTCAGATGGTCTGAGAGAGAGAGAAGGAGGAGCTGTGTGACTGCAATGAAATTGTTATTAACTGAAGAACCAGTATGCGAGAAAACCACAGAGGAGGAATTATTTATATCCTCTGTGTGTACTAACCGTCCACGGCCATGCGCTCTCTGAGCTCTTGCTGCAGACGGCTCTGCCTGTCCTCCAGCTCCAGTTCACGAGCACTGCGGACAGATGAGCACAGAGCAATCAAACATTACTAGACCAGATAGAGAAGAACACACTTACATAACACCTGAGCACACATTACACATCACCAGATCAACCCACAGTTTAGAGACTTCAGAATGCTGAACGTGAAATACTCACATTATCATGAGCTCAGATTCATAGCGCACGAGTGTGTTCTTCTCCTGCACAAGCTTGAACCACTGATGCATTAAACTAGGATCATCTTTCTTTCCCATTCCTATGAGAGAGAGAGAGAGCGAGAGAGAGAGAGAGAGGCTGAGGATGGGACCCTGTATGCGATGGACACGCTAACATTCACATGCATGAATAATGCATGTAAAAGGGTCAAATTAACACTTTTCGAGCACTAACATGTATCTAAAAATTGGCTTTAGCTTTTATCCCTCAATATAACATGGTTAAACTATTTAAAATATAATAACAGTCTGAAAAACAAGCAAGTCAAATAAAGAACATATTTATTTTAAAATTAAAAATCTATAATATTAAAGTTCATTCTATTATCAATAATGTTAATATTTTATTTGTTTATATTATAATATTGTTTAAAAGCATTTAAAAACATATTAAAAAGGTAATTTTTGAATCCTGCTTATGAACTTTGGGGTCAGTAAAATTTTTTAAAATCTCATCAAATCTCATTCAAATAAATCTCATCAAAGCTGAATTTATTTGATTAAAAATACAGTTCAGACAGTAATATTGTGAAGTATTATTACAATTTGAAATAACTGTTTTCTATTTTAATATATTTTAAAATATATTTTTTTCTTTTGATGCCAAAGTAGAATTTTCAGCATCATTGAGTCACATGTTCCATCAGCTGATTTGGTGCTCAAGAAATATTTCTTATTAATATTATCAATGATGAAAAAATATTTGTGTGTAAACCATGGCATTTGTTTTCAGGATTCTTTAATACATAGAAAGTTCAAAAGAAATGCATTTATTTGAAATAGAAATATTTTGTAACATTACAAATGTCACTTGTGATAAACTTAATGCGTCCTTGCATCCTTCTTTCAAAAAATTAAAAATACAATAAAATCTTACTGACCCCTAACTTTTGAACAGTATTTACATAAATGAACAACAATGTGCAAGACAAAACCAAACAGGACACTGCTACAGACAAGACAATAATACAAAAACATCTGCACACACATACTGTATCTTTTCATATAGCAATTCCCGAATAAGACTTGATCTCCTGACATTTTAGATCTACTGACAGCCATGCAGACCAATGACATGCCATGCCCATGCAACTCCATCATGAAAGGTTATATAGCGTAAATAAAGATTGCAGGAGAGAAATAACATACTTAGCTGGTGTAGTGGAGGTTCTTGCACTACATAAAGAAAAAAGACTGTACAGACATACACTGAATGATCGTGTTCTGTCCCTTTAGCTTTGGCTGTGTACAGCAAGATGAAGGAAGAAAGAGAAGAGAGGAGAGAAAAAGGAGGATTTAGTAATTATAGCTCTACAAAATCTACACTAGAAGGGTGAGTCCGGAAGCTGGGGTGGCGTTACCTTCGGAGGAACAGCAAGGACAGAGATAGACAGGCCTTCTACGAGGAGAACCCAGAAAAGGCTCGACTAAGACCGAAGAGACGAGAAGGAAAAAAAGGGAGAGGAAGTATTCAGGAGGGCAACAAAGCGAGAGAGGGAATAATGGAGGAATGTGCGAAGCTGAAATGGGTCGAGTTGGATGTTCATGTCCAGGCAGTGATCTGACTGAAAACCTGCTGTCTCAGAAAGTAGGCCACCACGAGAGATTTGCCTAAACGTCCCCACTTCCTTCTAAGATAAAATAGCACCGAAATATACCATTTACCCTGACAAAAGTCAGCATTTGTATTACTAACAGTCCCTGCCATTCAAATCTCATCTCATACAGTCACACCCACCACACGATACCAACCAAATAATGCTACCACGAGCATCTAGATTCAATTCAGACACAAAGCTAACAGCAAGCAGACAGGACAGTGTCCACAGCACGAGAAAAAAAACGCTACCACGTTAACATAAGATACTAAAACGGATGTTTAATTTATGTTAACACATTAACTAATGATCCTGTAAGATGGTAAAGCTGTTTGTTAGTGTCTTGAGCACTGATTCGAATCGAATGCGTTGTACATACCACCCAGATGTACGTCCAAGAGGTCAGAGGTACTAGAGTCTTCCCAGAAGTCTATATCATGAGGAAGGACACATCATGAGGACCGTGACCCGTAAAAGTCACAGGAAACTTAATAGCCTGTGCTGCTCTCTCTCTACAAAGTGTTTCAGCAAATATGCTAAAATAATCAATGTAGCAATAAAACATGGTGTTTTTGATGAATGCAAGACTAACATATAATGGGTATGAACAATGATAGATGACGACATTTCAGAGTACATCATAAAATGCCTAAAAATATGAATTAAATAAATATAATTGATTAAATATTTGTGAGGTATATGTTTAAAGGGAATTACACTTAGCCTATATTCAAGACATATTGTATGAAAACAAGCCACCTTCTGTTTGAAAAACAGCTTAGACCAGCTTAAGCTAGTTTCAGCTAACTCAAGCTATCTTTCAGCTAGTCAGGTTGGGAGACCAGCTAAATATTAGCTTGGTCAGGCTGGGAGACCAGCGAAGAGCATCTTATACCAGCTAAGACCAACAAACCAGGGACGAGTTGCATGAACATATCCATTAGGTTAAGACAGTGTCTTAAGATTTAGTATGACCCACCAGCGGTTAGTGAACCGGCAGTCAGTCTTATTTTTGGTATCAAATTTGACCAACCTACGTTTTGATGTAGTGACTAAAAAAATGTGATGACTAACTTGTAAAACTAGTCTTAGCGGTTTATGCAACCGGCCCCAGGTTTTCAGCAGGGCTAATGTCTCATGCAACGCTTTAGGATTTTATTATAAGATATTTTAGATACTTTTATTTATTTTATTATATTACTCTTTGATCAATAGACCTTTAAAAAGAACAGCATTTATTTGAAATAAAATCCTCGTCTTTACGGCCATCAATTTCCTGCATCCTTGCTGTATGAAAGTTATTTAGATATGAGATATATTTTAGTTATTTTATTATATGAAATAAAATTACATTATTTAAAAAAAATTCATCATAAGCTTCTTGAAACAACGCAGATAAGTGCTTATTAAAGTTATAACTGACAATAATATAATTTAAATAACTGAATGCAACTCAATCTTTAAATGACCAAATGGATTAAGAATTTTCAATAAAATATTATTCCTAAGGTTCATTTGTTTGAGGAGAAAGTGACAGGTCATTGACAGGTACCTGCTTCACCTCTGAGGGCCTTCTCCACTGCCACCCCCTTCTCCTCCAGCTGTCTCTGCTTTACCTCCACCTGCTCCAACTGACGCTGGATTATCTGAGACGACATACACACACACACACACCGTTTAAGAGACAAACAAACAATGATGCTTCAAAAGATGTCACACACACACACACCTGTGCCCTGTGCAGCCTCCGCAGCTCCTCCTGCTTGGCCTGTCTGCGCGCTGCTCTCTGCACTCGCCGTGTCAGCTTTGCATTGAGTTCCTCCTCCGTTCCTGCTCTCTGAAACAGCGTGGTACACATACTTATGCTGGAGGGGTCCGGGTACACCACCCAAACACCCACCTCCTCTGACGGACATGATGACACTGGGGTGGCCTCCTTGGTTGGCCGCTCAGGAAAAACACTTTTCTGTTTCTATTGAGGAACAAGATGCTGAGTGTTTCTGATTCAGCCAATGGGATTAAAGGTTGAAGGGGCTCAAAACATGTGAATTAAAAGATGCTACCTTAACAGCATACGCCCTCTTGAACGCCAACGCATGAGGCACGTAAAGCGACTCGGGAGACAGAACGTAGAAATTGTATTAATCTAAACAGAATTTCGAGTACAACAGGTAAACAGTGCTACCCACAGCACAAACTTCAGGTATAACCAATAAAAAAAAACACACCTATGTGCTACCAACCACAGAAGACTGTGCTTTACAAGCTACTTTCAGCATCACAATCTAAAGCCTGTGAAAATACTGTGCAATAATATGATACCTCTTCCCCTACATGCACCTCTTCATATACTGTTTCTTTCAGAAGGTCTGACTTGATGTCAGACAATTCCTCCCTCATCTGAGAGAAAAAAAGACATTTGATTGCCTCTAAAGTTTAAAAATAAAAATCACAAAGCGCTAAATGTTTCCATCAGTCCAGCTATACTACTCTAGGGGAGTCAGGGATGAATGCCAGACAAAGAGTGCCGTAAGACTGAGAATAATTGAACGATTGAAGAGAATTATAAGAATATGTTCAGTAAAAGACAAAAATCAATACAAGAAGAAAACTAAAAGGCAAAAATAAAAAGCAAGGGATTAAAGGGGCTTTATTGTGAGACATCATAATGTGGTTGATTTTTCAGCAAAAAGAGTCCATTGTACTATGAAAATGTACTGTCGTTCAGATATAAAAACACAATTTATTGGAAGTAAGCTGCAAAAAGGACTCATTCTAAAATTCTTAGACCTCTGACACAAAGTTCCACATGTAAAAGGGACGTTTACATACAGTACAGGTACTGTACAAGTTTTATAGGCACAGCAGAAAAAATTGTCCATTTAAGTCCAAGTATCAGATAAAGGGTGAAATGGTCATGAAAAAGTTAAAAAAAAATTCTGCAAAGAAAAGTATTTATATAATATAAGATACAAATATATCACAAAAAACAGGCTAACATTAAAGTGAACCACGGGGTAAAAATAAAATTGCTTAACAAAAAATTGTGAAATATGTACAAATAATACAAATATATAGAAAATATTTTAAAAATAAAATATTTACAAAATATATTAATATAAGGTAAGGCAATGAAGTGAGAATGCAAGAAGAGGGAGTTTTTTACTCTACCTGAACTCTGAGAGGACATCTTTCTAGAAGAGCATGGCAGGACAAGTCTGTGTCTTCAGAAAAACTTGGATTCTTCCGGAAACACAGGTCTGAGATGAGAAAAGACATAAAACCTTACAGCCACTAGTTCATGTGATACCTTTTATTTACAGATCCATCAATCTCACCTGTGGTTCTGTTGATACCCGGCACTTTCCGCTTACTCTCAGTGTTAGCTGCGGCAGGTAGAGTTTCCGCCACCACCACTGCCTCCTTCCTCTTTTTGTCCTTTTTATACACTGAAAAAACGGTCTTCCAGAGGGACTTGTGCTTCCCTGGCTCCTGCTGGGTTTCAGCTGCTGCATTCATGCTCTTCTTGCTTTTACGGGGCGAAAACAACGAGTTGCGCTTTTTCTCCTTCTCTTCCACACCCGGGTCCCCCCCCCACAGCTTTATCTCTGACCTACGAAGCCTGACTTCGGGTCCCCCTGCAAGCAGTGGGGCGACCAGCCGGTCCGGGAGCGTCCTCCTGTGCTCTAGCCTACGGTTGTCCGTCTGCCTGACCGTGTCGCCGGTCTCCACAACGCCAGAACTTTCTGGCAGTCCAGAAGCCTCTTCCGCCTCATCCCCACACATTATCTCAATTACATCCGGGGGAAGACTCAGAGCTTGATCGAGTTCTGGTTTAAAACCGTCCCGCTGCGGGACACAAGCAGCGTAAGTAGATGTGAATTCCATAACCTCTCGGTCCAGTATGGGTTCGGAGTGGCGAAAGGCGCGACACTGCTTGCTGACAAGAGGGGAGGGAGATGGGCTGTATGGAGGTGTCGGAAGACCTGCGTCTGAATTCAAAACACTTTCATCGGCAAATGTTGTGGAATTGAGGTCCAAACCCTGCTTGTCCGCCATCACACAGCCTTCTACAGTGATGCTGAGTCTGTGGATTACAGAACAGCGGCCGATAGCCTCTTCTAAAGCGACGCCTGTATCGCCATCCATAGTGACAGATGGTCCAGGTGGGGATGTACTTTGAAAGTCTGTCAGAGAGGGAGTTTGTGTACTGGAGTCACAGTTTCTTGCCATTTGGTTGGCAGAATCCAAAGCAGCGGTATTATATGCGACTGAGGTGTAAAAGCTTTCTTTAGCATTAGATGTTTGGGATGCCTTATGTTTAGGGAGGAATTCTCCAAGCAGCGGAGTAAGGCCTAAACTCTTCCTGATCTCGGCACTCTTCAGCCAGAACTCCTCTACGACCTCTGACCTCTTGGCAGGTGGGATTTCGGGGTTTGTCGACAGCTCAGGTGTGGGTGTGTGGCCTGATTCTGGTTGTTTCAAGGAGGGTGGGAACTCTATAGAGGTAGGTGATTGGTGGATTGGAATAGACTCTTCCTGTTGGTCACATGGTTTGGACTCTCTGACTGAGATGGCATCTATATCTAGGTCGTCACTGTACCCTTCACTGGACTCTAGTTAATAAAAGAATGAAAGGATAAAGAAAAAAATCAAATGAGAATGTGAAAGAATTCTAGAATCTAGAAAAATTCTAGAGTTCTAGAACCTTAACAAAATAGTTTTGCGGGGGAAGCGGTGCATCCTTTCAGATGCTCTTAAACAAGCAGTAACATGAAGCAGCCTGAAAAAGATAAGATGATAAAGATGGTATTGGTCAATCAAAATACTTAAAAAAAATGCAAAAGTGATTTACACCACACTATGTGCTAACCAGGCGTAGTCCGTTAAAGCAACAAAACATTTTATTGGCCAGTTGCTTTTTTTATATACAGTAGTATATATATCCACCTTATTTTGCAATGCGGAAGCTAGCTATTTTCTGTGAACTTTCTGATTTTTAAGAATAACAGTGCTGTGGTTAAAAGTGCAGTAGATGGTAAAACGATTTGCACTACATACCAGTGTCTTTATATGACAATACATTAAAATAATATGATAAGAAATACCAGTTTTCAAAACCAAGCAGCATAACAAACTGTTTTGTACAGCTAAAATAACTGGAAATGGGTAAAACCGGAACCATCACACATTCATGTATCATGTTACAAATAGCCGATCTCACTCTTATGTTAAAATAAGGTGGACAGTAAATATGTTCTGATTGTTTACATACTGCAGCATTATTGCTTTCGGTGTGGGCAGATAAATTACTACATGAAATCTTGTTATGCCGTGCCTGGTTAGGACACATTTATGAATAATTTGCCAAATATTTAAAACAGCCAAACTTAAACAACTGCAAATTATTTCAATAAAATCCAGCAAAACCCAAAAACATAAAAGCCAATGCAATTACAAAATATACACAGATTAAAACACACTATTATTCATGCACAGCCTGCAAATGAAATAACCTGCAAACAACATCTTTTGGGTTAAAGTAATGCAGCAAATGCTAAAGAAGGCTATAAATGGTCATCGGGGGTGGTGCTACCTTGAACAAACCCCGCCTCCTCTTCCTCAAGCCACACCCCCGAGAGCCGTTCCTTCTCCCAAGGGCAGTACTCACCCTCTATACACATACAAACACATGTGTCAACAGCCCAAAATACACACATACAGTCGTGAATACAGAACAATAAACACATACAAACAAGCATGACAATATTTACCTCGCACACAAATACATTGACCAAAATATTGTTTGAATGACACCAAAAAATTTACAAGACATTAAATTGAACAATACCTTATATTAAGATGATTTCGCTGAAATAAACAAGCTATATAGTAAAGAAATTTCAGATAAGATTTAACTTTTTTGCTCATTTTATTAGTCATTTCTAAAGATATTGAATATGAACATACACTCACCATCACTAGACACTCCCTCTTCATATTCTTCTTCTGAAACTTCTGCTTCCTCCTCCTCCTCCTCCTCCTCCTCTTGTTTTTCCTGGTTTTCCCCTCCCTCTTCCTCCTTTAATCCCTCCCCCAGGTCTAATTCTCTCCCTCCATTGGTCCTGGAGTGCAACCCCTCCCCCTTCCTCCAGGCAAGCTCCTCCTCCTCTAAGTCTGACTCAGAGCTACTGAAGACCAAAAAAGAAACATATTTACCAGGACAAAACATTGAAGTAAATATTGGGAGCATAACAAGAGCGTGTTTGGATACCTGGACTGCTCCTCTGTGTTCTTCTCCTGCAGGCTAGCACTGAGGTTGTGCTGTGCGAGCGTCTCCTCTGGAACCTCCTGCATTGGGCTGTCCAGTTGCTGTGGACAGGGTTTGTAGTTCTCCAGCTCAATGCGCTCTGGTGTACCACACAGTCTCTTGGCCAGGCTGGATGCCATGTCTGCGTGGACGCTGGAGGACCAGCAGTCTGGCGGTGTGGCTGTGCCCACTGACCCGGGAGAGGACAAAGACGTAGTAGTTGAGGATGGAGCAGGGGGAGCCTGAAAAGATGGAAACACACACACACACACACACACACACACACAGGCACACGCACGCACACACGCACGCACGCGCACACACGCGCACACACACACACAGACGCACACACACACACACGCACACACACACACACACACACACACACACACACACACACACACACACACACACACACACACACACACACACACACACACACACACACACACACACACACACACACACAGAATAAAGGCACCAACAATGATAACAATAAAGATAACTATAACTATATTAGCTACCACTCCAACAGATGATAATGTTCTATTTATTGTAATCGCACATGTTTCTATGTCTATTATATAATAATGATAAAATGGTAATATATTATATTTATACAATGTAAATAATATTTCACATAAATTATTACAAAATATTATTTAGCATAGAATACATTAATATATTTGAATGCAGTATATAAATAAATTATAGAGGTAGGCTATACTGTATATGTATATATGTGTAAATTAAATTTATTACATTACATTTATTACATTACATTTATTACAAAAAACTATTATACTATATACAAAAGAGCTTCCTACTTTTACTTCAGTTGAGTCATAAATCTGTCAGACATAAATAGTCATTATACTGATATTGCAAGTGTACTATAAAACATATATACATATATATATATACACACAATACTGCTGATCTGTTGAAAGATGAGGTTACCTGAGCAGGCCGAGGGGCCACAGATGGGGCCGGTCTCTTTCTCTGAGCCACGCTAGCCAGTCTGAAGCTGTAGTGGTGCTTACAATAAAACTTCCCTGTACACACCAAAAGACAAGAAAAGAAGAGAGAGCGAGAAAATAAAAAGGTAGCTGATGCAGGGAGTAAATCTCTTATTTATACTGTAGCAGAAGTAGGTCTAAATGCCGCCTCTTTTTAAAAACTTGAAGTGTTTGAGTCATGTGATCTACATAACCCTATCAGTTAGTGTTGTTGTTTTGACTCCTATTTAAAAAAAAATGTTTAAGTGGCAATTTGCTGAGGGCCTTCAGTTTATGTGTGTGTGCCTTACTGTCGGACAACAATAAAAGCCCTGTCCCAACACACACTCTGCAGACCTTATGACCATGCAATGGTAACAAAAGAGCAATTTGTTTGGCCGAAAACAGTAGCCCACGGCAACAACAGGGAATTTTCACACTCTTTGTGTCCCATCTTGTGACAACATCCATGAAAACCTAAACACCTATTATTTGTATTAGCAGCATAAAATCTTAGAATCACCAAGTAATGATAATGATCATTTTATTAGTGGAAGTATTAAATGGTTAATTGTACACACACACCATGTAGCTGGTCATAAGCGTAGTTGGAAAGGCGTAACGTGGAGCTGCAGTGGTCACACTGGAAACAGCTCCTGTGGAAGAACTTTCCCTCCGCGCTTAGCCTCTCCATGACATAAACGCGACGGCCGCAGAAATAACACACATCACTGCCGCCCATATTCACAGGAAACTCCTTTTGAGATCCCTACAGGTGAGAAGTAATAAATATATTTAAGAAATAAATATACAATTGTTTTAATATAATAAATAAAATATGGCTAACATAATGAAATGCTTCAAACAAAAGCTCAAATTTCACCAAATGCCATAGACAAAAGTTTAATCGTTACAATAAATTTGATTGCAGCACTTTCATGGACCGACACTTTGGGTACAGTCAGTCTAACAAAGCTTGAGCCTTATTAGAGAAATTGGATTACAGCAGGAACTCATCACACACTCACAGTTATTAGTAAATATATAACATCAAATAAAATTCAATGCTGGGTTACAGGCCTCATACACACAGTAATACAGGCACTTAAAGGGACACAAGAACATTCACAATGTTAGGGAAGATTTGCTGCCAGCACTACAGAAGAACTCTTACCAACTCCCTCCTGTGAAGGAGCTTGGGAGCTTGATCCTGCTGACTCTGAATCTGATTGGCTATCTGCTGAGCCAACGAGCTCACTCCACCCGTATACATCTGAATGTAGCTCTACAAATTAAAAGATGACCATGGAAAACAAGCAGAATTGGAAAATACTCCTGAGATGAAAACCATCACAAAGATAAAATAAATAATATGAGAGTAAAAGGGTTTGGCAGATTGGTCTTGGAAAGTGGAGAATAAAGGAAACAAGAACGAAAACAATAAAGATAACTATAGCAATAACTATGGAAGTGTCCACGCCAACGGATGATACTGTTCTGTTTATTATAAGCGTGCGCTGCAGTTATGATGTCTGCAACTTTAAATGGTCAAGTTCTTAAAAGTTAGGAGAAAAAATCATTCTGAGTCGTTTCTCTGTGTTGTTATTGTTATAACTTTGGTGTGGACTTCCCTATTCCCATTGAATTAGAAAGATTTTTAAAACTTTATAGTTATCATTATACAGTAGTATCTATAAAAAAAATCCATTAAAAAAAACGGTAAGTCAATGGACAGTCAGTCAGTCAGTATCAAAGAAAATAAGATGGAGATAATAAATCATTCTGTCTGAGATTCTTCAGTTAAAAACCCTCAGATCACATGTCCCACGGCCTCCAGTCACTGATAGGCTGTTAAGCCCAAGGCCACTTCGCACACAGAGCTCCTTCATAACCTATTCATACTGGGCCAACAGTCCCTGAACTACACCAGAGACCAAAGAAGCTTAAAACAGAACCAGATTCGCCATTTCTACCCCAAACATTTCAAAGTACAGGTGTCTTTTTACTTTTCCCTTCTAATTGGCAGAGATTGAATCTTTTCCCTGTAGAGTAACCCTGTTGCGTTGCGGTGTGCTTTTTTTCTTCGGTAGGGAGAGTGGACATGAAAATGTTATGCGATGTACATCAAAACTAAACATCCAATGAAGCATCTTCTAATGCTGCAGCTGTTACTGTCAATCCCCTAAATGGCTTTTAATCTAATAAAACACCTGGCAAAAGCTGGCTAATGTAGGTCAAATTCTAGTTCAGCTTGTTAGCGGTTACGCTAAAGTGTGTTTGCGCAGGGGCCACAGGTTGAGTCAGCAGCTTTTGCTGGGGACAAGAAGAGCTAATTCACTCTATATTAGAAATACATCACAACATCTAATGGCTAACAGAGGCACTGTGACATTTTATCAGAACCAAAACAAAATACTTCATCAGTGACTGTTATGACTGTTAGAACCAGAACGCGACTAATCAAGCTAAATGACTGACAAAAAGTCCCAACCAGCCTTGCAGCGATATCTCTCTTGCTTGGTATACTGTCGTGTCATGCTTTCTAGCCCCGCCCACAGCAAAATCTTATTGGTCCAAAATCCTACTTCACATTATTGTATATTGTATATATTGTAAACATGATGTTGCACCAGACATGGTGTAACTCAATTTGTACGCATGTTAAAGTACACATGCATCACACAAATACTCACACACCTGTCTGCGCAGTGCAGTGGCTGAGGCCGATGGAGAGTTCTCCTCAAATTTAGCCAGCAATAGCGTTGCCATGGACCGAACCTTGCTGTGCCCCTCAGGGACCTTCGGTTCTAGCCCGGGAGTTACTGATGAAGTCATGTTTTCTTTGGTATCATGAGGAATGTCCTCCTAAATCAGGAAAATATCACAAATAGTAAAAGAACTTGGGGAAAAAGAGGTTTAACAGATGACAGATGAACAAAAACACAATATAATGTAACTATACAGGTCATTATACAAAAAAAGTCATGCCATTTACACCGCAATGTGTAAAAAAACTGTCGCAAAACGACTCACCTCTTCTGATTGGCCAGCCTGGCTTGTTCTCCTCCGCTTTCCAACACTATCTACTTCCTTCTCTTTCTTATCCTGATAGAGATGAAAAATAGATCAGCTCAACATATGTGTTACAGACTGCATTTGTGTAATTGTGTGTGTGTGTGTGTGTGTGTGTGTGTATGTTAGGGATGCACCGATACCGATACCAGTATCGGTATCGGGCCCGATACCAAGCTCATGTACTTGTACTCGTACTCGTAAAAATACCCCGATACCAAAGACCGATACCTCACGTATATCCTTAGCTTATATTTCTTAATTCTTATGAACACTCTTCCTGCAGTTATAGTGTTGCTAGATTTAATAGTACACTCTAATATTTCACTTTACACTTTCGGCTGTGATTACATTGTTACTCAGTGTTATGTTGAACATTTGTTCTGTGATTTCTTTGGCACCTTATGACAAATTTGATTGTCTTGTTGTCTGTGATTTCTTTAGCACTTTGACAACTTTGTGACAGGCAGGTAAAAATTACATTCATTATGTCCTTGGTTTTGCCCTTTGGAGGTTATTGGACACTGTGAAATTTGGGCTTTGAAAATTTGTGATAAGCACAATAAGAATTATTTATTTTTTTAGGTTTATTTAAGTTGTTGAAAATAAAGATGCTGATTTGTTCATTAGTCTCATTGTGTTGTTCTTAGAAAATTGCCACATAAAACGAGAACCCCCCCAGTACAACAGGCATCGGTATCGGTATCGGCGAGTACCAGGAAAAAAATATCGGTACTCGTACTCGACCCTTAAAAAGTGGTATCGGTGCATCCCTAGTGTATGTGTGTATGTATGTGTGTGTGTGTGTGTGTGTGTGTGTGTGTGTGTGTGTGTGTGTGTGTGTGTGTGTGTGTGTGTGTGTGTGTGTGTGTGTGTGTGTGTGTGTGTGTATGAGTGTGTGCGTGTACCTTGGGATTGCGTTTGCGGGACAGACTGTGTCCCAGTTTGCTGAGCAGTGAGATGGGTGACCTGGTGCTGGAGAACAGAATAGATCTCTCTTCTGAACTTTGGTTTTCTGTGTGGAGGAAAAAAGCATTTGTTTACATAAAAAATATAAAGGGTCAAAAATATGACACAAATAAAAAGAAAATAACAGATAATGCCTTATTCTGACCACTAGGTGGCGCTATGTCTTTGAGGAGCTCATGTAGTTGACTGAGGTACATGACCATGCAGAGAGAGTCACTCTCTTCCAGTGCACTCATCTCCTTGCCGGTCATTATAGGACAAATACCAAATTCCTGCTCCGCCATGTTCAAACCCAACTGACCATTGAACTCTGCCTCACTCTCCTCCAGAGACGCAAAATCACTGCAAGAAACAAAGGCGCTACTATCAGAAACACACATTCAGAAAAACTCAATGTAATAATACAGTCAGCCCACACTTTTAGTTCCTAAATCTCTTTTTGATGCATTAAAACCACTTTAAAGCCCCAATGAATGTTTTCCAGCTTTTAGTTTGAGCCCTATATATATATATATAATTTGAATTATATAATAATATATGAATATTTAGTTATAAGATGTAATACATTTGTCACTGTATAGATAAATAATGAAATGTGTCAATAAATGAATGAACAAATAAATATGCCAATAAAAAATTATATAAAATGTAATTTTTTTTATTTGACACATTTCATAATGTATTAACTATATAGTGTTAAACTCCCAAATATATAAATATTTAAATGTACATATTTAAAACTAACTTTCTCCTTTGGGAAATAGATACAAAATATTGATGTCTCAGTAACATAATACAAATTTCATACTTTTGCCAACCTGTAATATAAACTTGGTTACCAGCCAGTGTTGCCAAGTCCGCTTATTATAAGCGACTTTGGGCATGTTTTTCTGTAAAGTCGCTTACAAATATTGGTAGTCGCGGGTCGCGTTTTTTTGGGCTTGTTTCTAAAGTGTAGTTGCTTATTTGGGCTTGTTCTCAGCTCGTTGTCAAGCAGATATTTTCTATATGTTATTTAAACGTAGGAGTTTGTCTTGCCTGTTCCCTCTGTCTCTCCCCTTTCCCTATACACAGAGTTTTTTCCCACCCACAGCCTGCTTCTAATTGGCTCTGACCCAGATGGCAATGAGTACCAGCCAATCAGAGGCAGAGCAGGGCAATCGTTTTTTTTTCTGGTTAGGAAAACGTCAGTGAGTGAAGTTTAAATGAAAATACTTGTGAGTCGCGAACGTCGCGACTGATGGTGACTGGACTGTAGGAGAGTTTTTATATATTAATTATATTTTAGATATTGTAGATATAGATATTATAGTTTAATATCGTTTAACCCTTTAACTGTCACTCCCCCTTTTTTCGCATCGACATGAAAATCACTATTCAAACTTAAATGGTTGTAATTCAAGAATGCTTTGGAATATAGACCTATGGTTGGTCTTGTTTTAAAGAAGACATTTGCCAGATTATTGTTGAAGTGAAGTATTATGAAATTATGAAAGTGAAAAAGAAAAAAAGTTATAGAAGTTTGAGTTTATGAAAATGAACAATGTGAAAATATAATTATTTATATTTTATATAAAATATATATATTACAAAAAATATTTTACTCTAAAACTGCAGGAAAATGTAAGCCAAAAATCTGAAGAAGTTGTGTTCCAAATTTTAGGTTGATATCTCAACAAATTAGCTTTCAGTAAAATTTTATTTGGCCGCAGTACCAACATTTTTCACTAGATGGACAGCCACGCTTCATTACAGAAGAAAAATAAACTGTACCGTGTGCACAGTTTTAAAAAACTGGGCACAGTTTACCAATCTGTCCACATGGATGTAAATTGACAATCTGTACCCACAGTTTAAAATTATCCGTCCCCACGGATTGTAAAACCGTGCACACAGTTTATCTTATTTTTCTCTTCCCGGAACCTAGGGGGGCTCCGTAGAAAAAGCTCTTTTACTGTCTATGAGGAAAAAGTCGCTTGTTTTGGGCTTGTTTTCACGGGCCTGGTTGCTTATTTGTCTCGCGAGATCTGGCAACACTGTTACCAGCCTTTATGTGTAAACACTACGCCACAACTCTCATTCATACCCAGATAGAGTGTGGACTCACATGAGGTCAGGTCTGAATCTGTGAATGAGAGCACACAGGGCCAGGCCGCTCCTCCAGGAAGTTGTAAAGTCCGTCACACACACATTCATGTAATCGTGCGTCTGCTCCTCACACCAGGTCAGCAGCTTACTGTAACGAGCCATTGACTCTACACACACACACACACACATACACACACACACAGAACATGTGAGCTTGTGTATGACTGTATATGTGGGAGATGTTATACTATATATGAAATAACACATACCTTGTCGTGTAAGTCTTGGGTGTGGGGAGCTAACAGCATCAAGACGCAAAACTGGACCCTCACCTGTGTCTATGAGATGACGCACCTGTACACACATTTTCAGCATTACCATGAGCATCATTACTGGTTATGACTCGATTAGGACCAGGGGTTAAAGTGGGCCGGAACGGTCCGGAACTGCGTTCCGGCACCTCAGATAAATTATTAAATAAATAGATTAATCTCAACGCATCTCGCTGGTCCCGAGATGGACCGACTGGCCGACCAACCTCCCTTCCTCCCCGCTGAACGCGATTATAAATGCGTGAAATGCACTCACGGTGGTTGAGCGCGGTAAAGTTAGTTTAATGTTCGATATTTCGCCGGACATTGTTCTCCCTTGCCACTGTTCTACAGGGTCGGCAGTCTTACAAAGACATCAATAGCAGGATTAGTTTTAACATTATGTAACCATTATCGACATTAAATATTCGTTCAAAATCACCGGTCATTAATGCTGCAAACTGTATTTATACCTGAGAATGCTTTAACGCGTTTCCACAACGCATGCCCAAGGGAACGTCTGCCAATTCCACAACTGCGTTAAACGTAGCCTATAATTTGTATTATTTAAAATTACTTTTCAAATTCCAAAGCTTGTAGAAGGTTCCTATTGGCAATACTGACCTGGTAGCCTTGAGTAAATTAACTTATCTAAGAAAATGATTCATAAAACTCATCATTTGAGCATATGTTTACTTTCTTCACTGACACAGACCAAAATGAAAAGACTATCAGTCAAAGTGCAGCTTTAGGAGGGGAAGAAATACAGCAGGATAAGGAGACTGAGAGAAAAATGAAGATTAAGATGATAGAGCAGGTATTGACAAATAATCTAATGCAAACTGACATGTTTAAAGCTATTTATTATCAATTTTTTTGGCCTTCAAAAGTCTTAAATTGCACATATGTAGGTCAGAGAAATCAACATTTTCTCGGGGGTTTGCCCCCGAACCCCCCTACCTCACATTTAAATGCACATGGCTGTGGGGGGTAATGTGGGCTGATGTGGCTACAATGCCAGGGCTCAATTTTTGGCCCAGTGTTCAGCAATTTTTAACATATATCGTCATCATATCAGTGTTGATGGACCAAAATAAAACCATTAAAATATCAAGTAGGCTACATAAGTATTGTGATATGTGGTGCCAACAGTGACACTCTTGTCCCCAAAAGTATTGCTATAACACGATACTCAATATGTTGTCCCACGGTGAGTCATTTTCCCCTGTTGCACCTACACAAAATTTGAGGGTTCCCCCACCTACCAAATCCCACTTTAATCACTGATTCGGACTGCATGTTTCTAACCTGAGCAGCGCTGATGAGTTGCATATTGATGTTGGGATAGCGGCTAGCAGGATCCACACTGTATTGGCTGTAGTTTTTACTGACGTTTTCTGGTGTTGTCTGAGGAAGCAACCGATACAGACTCTCTCTGAGATAAGGAAGAAACAGAGGGGGAAAATTAGAACAGAAGTATGATACCTACATTGTCAAAACTGAATGTTCATAAATCATTTGGATCCCTTTTTAGCTCTGACCTCTCAGCCAGAACCTCTAAAGGGGTGTTGCCCTGACACCAGCTGCGAACCATCCAGGCCGTGTCCATGGCTGCCAGGAAGCCCCGAGCTATTCCTGTTCCCATTGGCCAGAATGGCTATTGGAAAAAAAATCATTTTAAATCAACAAAATCAGAGCCAACAATACCTGAAAATATTACAAAAGCTTTCAGAATGTACTACAAAAAAATCATGGTGTTTTTAATATTTTCAATATAAATATCTGCATAAGATATTATTAACTAGTTTTTAAACTGTAGTTTATACGAGTAGACTTTTAAGCATAAAATGCACTAAAATTAGCACTGAAATATATGAATAAGTGATTAAATATGCCAAGTTAAAATCTAAAATCTAAAAATTTTGTCTGATACCACTTAGTCATTAAATATATTCATATTATAGCTGATAGATTGCAAATATAAAAATTCGTTACGATACAGTTTTAATAAATAAATTGTTAATAAATAAATATAGTGTAAAAATCAATAAATGATTTACATATATCATGAGCTATTTATTTATTGGTGCTTTTAACTAAGGATCAGAATCAAACTCCCAAATCCTGTACATTTGAAAATGTTGCACAAATTGAAATAAACAATATCAACAAAGAAACTATACTGATAAATAATTAAAAAACGATATATGCCGATAACCGATATGATACCGATAAAAACGCAGTTTTTATAATATAATTTTTCTTCTCGGGTTAATATATCTTGTTTTAAGGTTTCGGATATTTTAACTGCAAAAGAAGAATAATAATTAATAATATATATTTTTTTGCGTTGCTCATTTTTCTTGCTCTCACCTCTAGTAAACTATCCCCCACCAGAGTGACCAGCAGAGGGTGTTCCCTGCGCTGACGCACCAGTGCTGCGTTCTCAGAGGCATACATGCAGGTAAAGTCAAACATGGCCACATCTGGCTGTCCATAGTGATTGATGGCAAAGTCCAGAGAAGGAAGCTGATGATTGGTAGAGAAATCCGCTGCTTCACGAGCGTACGAGAGCAGTGCATTCTGGTCCACGTTATTCCTGGACAGAAGCATCTCGGTGTCAGCATAATCCTGCAAAACAAAACAAAAAGAAGAATCACTCACAATGGTATGTGTACGATAAGCCGATATTTGCACACAGCATTCGATCATGTGACACTCACGTGCAGAATGACTCCTTTGTCCAGAAGACTTTGTTTTTTGGCGGTCATTACAAAGTAGTGAGTGTCATCTTTGTAATATACTATATTCTCTAGATCAATTCCTGCACAGAAAAGATATTGACAGACACTCATTGTGTTTACATCATTTTAAACACATGATAAACTCATTCATAGAGAAGACAAAGGTGCCTAACTGTGCAAAAATGAATATTAGTTGATTAAAATGCAATACATATGGTCTTGGTATCTTTGAACTCTGGTAATGTTTTAGCTACACTGAAATAATTCAGTACCAGTATCTTGCCGGAGGTCCTGGAAAAACCTCTGGTTGAAGATGAAAGCGACACCGCTGATCTCCTCCACTTTAGCCTCAGCGGTGGTGTTTCGATTGATGAAGTTCGCTGTGACGGCAATGGCCAGTTTCCCCCGAAACTCCTTCCTGCGAAACCCTATCGGACACAGACAAATCAAACCCTTACACAGGAGTTTTGAAAACAATAAATTAGTGATACGAAGATGTCCAAAGCAGGGTAAAATTAGAATAGGGGAACTGTCTGTTATAGATGACTGTATGAGTGGCGTCATTTCCTATGACTCAAAGTAAAGTACAAATTAGAGAACAAATTGTCGGCACAACAACATTTTCTGGGTTTTGATGCATGTATGAGAAAACTGAAACAAGTGAAAAATAGCAGAAAACTGAGGAACTATAGTTTATAAACTGTGTGAACTTATAAGGTTATAAGGGTTTATATTAACCATCGACTGAAGCATCTGTTTGGTACATTTCTGTGAGTACAATAGGTCTGAGACTGTGTTTTTGCAGATACCTGGTAAGGTGTTTCTTCTGCCGTCTGCACCAATAACCACATCAAACTCCAGCTGTCTGACTGGATGAGAGTCTGGGTGGACCTCTGCTCGCCAGCCGACACCTGAACACGACATGAACATGAAAATTGTCAATTCATTTGCAGATAAAATTAGGGTGAAATTGTTACATTTCTCTTACGCTTCTTCTGGTCTTCTGGAGGTTCCAGTAGATGTTTGAACTCCACATTCACGTGAACCTCGACACCCAATAACAAGGCCACCTTCAAAAGCATCAGCTGCAGCTGACGAATACCTGAGCATAAATAGATGTTGACAATAAATAGGGTGTAAATACACTAAACTGTTTAGAAATCAACAAAATCAATTCATGAGAATATCACAAATGATTTCAGAATACACTACAAAATATTATATTGTTAATCAGTGTCTGTCTTATTTTTTATATAAATATATAAACATCCTTAAAATAGGATTAAATTGAGAAGCAAAACTGCTATTTTTCAAAGCATATTTTATGTTATTTCATATGTAAAACTTTCAACTGTAAAAAATAGTTTATGAAATATATCAATAAAAGATTAAATCTGCCAAGTCAAATTACAGCTATATTAAAATTCTGGCTGATATTTTTGGCTAATTATCTGGCTGATAATTTGGCTATTTTGGATAATTATTGGCAAAATTCTTAGCCAATAATTAATTTTATGTTATGGCTGATAGTTTTAAAATGCTTAATTTAAATTTTTAAATTTTTGTTTGGAATTTTTTTTCCAGTCTAAAAACAAAAATAAATAGTTTTAAAAACTACAAGTGAATTTAGGTAACACACCATTATAATGTACAGAACAAAAAAGGATATTCATTTTGATATTTGCTCCATACTAGTATATTTACTTGATACATACAATATAAATTATACATTTAAATAAATCTACTCATTAAATATTTAATGTTTTTAAATAATTCAATGTTAAATATAAAATAGTAGATATAAAAATAGAGGCAATAAAAAATTCATACTAATTTAAACATCAAATATCAACCAATACTAATAAATTAAAGGAATCGCTCCACATATGTTGTTAAAATTAAATTAACACAAAAATCGATTAAATTTATATATAAATTCTATATAAATAAAATTTTCTCTTTGAGCATTAAATTCCATCCAAAACATTTAATGTAACAAGTCAGGACATTTATTGATTCACTGGGAATGAATGTGTATTAAGAAAGTACATTTCTTTAAGTAAATCAAATTTTTATTCCATTTTGATCTCCTGTTTACTCACTGATATGGTCTATGGCTCCAGCACAGAACTTTCCGTAGAACTTTTTGGCCCCCAAACCACGGAGGTCCTGAATGGTGAAGGGCCAGAGATGCAGTACGTTGTTCCGTGAGAAAGCATCGCGCTTTTCCACAAGAACCACCCTGGCACCCAGAAATCCCAGCTCAATAGCCGTCCGCAGTCCACACGGACCTGCGCCTATGATCAGACACTGAACACACAGCAAAACTCACATGTAAAACAGCGTTCAGCTCACTAGTGAAGAGAACTCTCTCTTGTAATGCATTGCGGGTGACCCTGAGTTAGTACCGTGGTGCTGGTGCAAGCGTGGCCTCTCATGTACTCTTTCTGGCTGGCTCTTTTGTCCAGTTTGGCCCATAGTGCTTTGGCCTTCCAGTAGTGCAGTCTGCTCCTCAGGGTGTGGTAGAACTGCGGCTGACCCACGGGATGCAGCTTCAGCTCTTCACACAGCTCCTGGAAGGCCCTGAGGGTCTCTCTACACGTGCCAGCCTGCACGAAGGCGTCGAACAGGGCATGTGCATGACACGTCTCAGACCGTCCGTCCCACATCTCACGAGCCACACAGGAGTCAGCTCACCTCCAGAACGCACCAGACAAAGGGCATCTGAGGAAGAGAAAATATTTACAGTGCTGCAGGGTGATTTTGGACAGACAGGGAAAAGATGAATGTGGAATAGGGAATTGAGGATTTTATCTCCATCGTTCTCTGATGCAGATAAAAAAAATTTTTTATGCAATTTGCATAGATAGGCTGTAAAGCAGATGTGTCAGCAAAGCTTGTGCCACATTCTTCTATATTTATCTGCACATCATGTTCCACTCTGACACACATCTCTCATTATAGCTCCTCAAATCAGTTTGTCATTGCTTATACAAATGTCAATAAAATGCCCAAGGAAAATAAATATTTATGGTTAAATTAAATTACTTGAATTTAAATATAATATGTCTCATACTCCGGTGCTGCACACATGCACAATACTTGATCAATATCCGACAAATTAAGTGCAATAAATAATCAGTGATAGAACATAATATATTGTTCCGAGAAATTAATTAGCTAATACTTGGACATTTTATGATTATCATTATTGTCAGTTCCACAAAAAAACTTTTGAGTAAATATAAAATAAATAATATTGATATCATTTAAATAAATAAAAATGTGTTGTTCACTAGTTTTGTAAGCCTTAACTGATATGGTTATATATTGTATTATATCTTAAATATATATTTTATATTATATCAAGGAATAGATTGAATTATTATATATACACACACACACACATTTATAATATATTTTGTTCATATATATATATATAAACAGTATAAAATAGCTTAAATGTGTTTGCAGTGGCTCCAGCACTGATTCTGACTGGCTGTTGTGTAAAAGGGGCGGGGTTTACAGTGCTTTGTGGAATCATCAATATATGACAGACAGTAAACCACTTCATTAAACACATTACAAACGATTACAGCAACGGCATTGACTCAATTCATTCAGCACTACTATTCAGCTGTGCACTCCAGCCTGGATGAATAGTTTGACCTCGAAGCGCCTACATAAGAATGACTCATTAAATGAGTTTGCAGATGACGCCTGATTTGATCCCTCGTGATTATATGCAATGATAAGCAGACTATTTAAGTGTGACACTGACTTTGGTTTCCAAATCCTTTTTATAGATGATTTTCTTTCTCTCTAGCACTTACTTGTCTTTTTAAATTATGACAGAATTTGTCTCTAAAACAGAATAGGATACATCTAGAATAGGATGCATGGGGTCAGCCTGGCATTAACTCTGGGGAATGAAACCCACTGGGAGAAAGTGACTGTCAATCTAATCTTTCTACTATGAAAATTACTGACTGTGCTGACTCAAAAATGAAAACTCTGTCATCATAGAAAACTGAATGGTGACCAGAAGCTGTCAAGCTCCCCAAAATGACAAAAGGCACATGAACTTATATTCCAAGTCTCCTGATGACACATAATAGCTTTATTTTTGTTTTTAGTTGTTTTTCGCTGATAATCTTCCCCACACCTCATTAACCACATCATAAGGAGCCCCTGAAGGGACATGATGGTTTGGGGAAATTATATGGCAATGCTTTTGCATTCTTTCATAAAAACAAATTTTATTCCCCAGAGAAAAAGTTTTTCAGGGGAACGCAAAAGTTTTTAAATCTATTTTTTCCTCAATCTCATTTCTTTTTTCTTTTTCCCAAACGAAAGAAATTTTGAAGAATGTCGGTAACCAGACAGTTGATGCATGGACCCCATTGACTTCCATAGTAGGAAAAATAATACGTCAATGGGGTCCATCAACTGTTTGTTACTGACATTCTTCAAAATATCTTCTTTGGTGTTCAGCAGAAGAAAGAAACTCATACAGGTATGAAAATACTTGAGGGTGAGTAAATGGTGACAGAATTTTCATTTTTAAGTAAACTATTCCTTTAAGCAATAAATATACTCACAAGAGTTTCATGTAAACTCTCTGTAGGAAGAAGAAGAAGAAAAGCAAGTGGCTCTCAAAACAGAAATTCCACTGCATTGGACGTCATTTACGCATGATCATGTCCACCATAAATGGAGGGCGAAACCCTGGAGCATCATCATAAAAATGAATAACCTGCATCAATATCCTTATTCCCCTCTCTCTCTTCTCAAATGTCTCAGTGATGGACTTGCGTGTCGATTTAGAGCAGAGGATTACAGAGAGCAAGGAAAGTGCTGCAGAAAGAGGATCGATCAGTTTTTCCTCTAGTCAGCCATTCAGACATTGATTACACCGTGAAACTATAAAGGCATATGCACATTTTAATGAAACATTACAGCTAATCATTGAGTACATACATACAGTAGAGTCAAAGTGTTTCCATGTAAACATGTGCCATGAATGACCATCTAACATCTGCAGTCATATGCCTTTTTCAGCTCTTTCCATATCACATCAAGGTAGGCTGCTTCAGACTGTCACAAACATCAACTGCTGCATCAGAGTGACACGCACACAAATACATTCAATACAACATTAGCAAGTGACACTTACCGAGCTGTTTCTCAGTGTGCGGCACATGCTGCTGACATGCTTTCCTTCCTCTTCTCTCGCTGTGTTTCTCTCTGGCAAGTTCCCAAGTGGATCTAGAGTGGTTAACTCTGGTGTCATATACACAGCTGCAGTGCAGGAATTAGCTCCACCACTTCACACACACACACTCTGCCCTCGTTCTCTCTCCACCATCTCTCTGTAGCCAAGGTCAGAGGAAGGAGCTACCAGGCACATGCTGACTCCTCCTCCACACACACACGCTTTCAAACAGGCAACAAACACAAACATTGTCTTTCAGAACACACACATACACCTCTATACCACATACACACTGTAGATGATTTGCATATTCCTGCCAGCGCATGTTAACAGTACAGATTCATTATAGCAGTGGATCTGCAGGTGGTTAGTGTTGGAGTGTTATTGAAAGCAGCCCTGGATCTAATCTGATTTGCACCGGGACGGAGGCTTCTTAAAGAGATTACAGAGCGTAGATGATGGGAGGGTGAGAGAGGAGAGGTGGAGGAAAGACTGAGAGATCTGCACAACATAACACTTTTGACTACTTGATCTTTAGCTCTGCTGAACATAAAAAGAGTGTAATGTCTCCCTCAAGTGGCTGTTGGATTGAGACCCTAGAAATTAATAATAATAATAAATAAAAATAAAACATTTTTGGCTTTTCAGTCCGGGGACCCTTATATGGGGCAGCAAAGGAGTGACAGGGGGACCATAAAAGTCAAGAGAAACATACACATATACATATATATATATATATATATATATATATATATATATATATATATATATATATGAGATTAAAATAAGTAAATAAATAAATTAGATGAAGACAATAAAAACATTAAAAATTTGATTAAAATTAAAAACAGTGATCTAAGAAATAGTCTTACAATAAATTAAAATAAAAACGTACTGATATAAATAAATACGAATTAGATTAAAATTAATTAAATAAATAATACATTTAACAAAATACATAAGTAGGGCTATACAGGCCTAACAATCATTAGCTACAATAGTGAGTAGAAAAAGAAAGAACCTAGAAACTGTTTTCAGGATGTATTCAGGATGATCATATTTGGGGGTCCGTGCCCTCTGAAAGATTGGAAACCCCTCAACCAAATTACGAATGAAAATACGGTCATTAACGAATGTTAACATAGCCTACTGTGTTGACGAAAATATGATGAGGGGGAAAACCAGGGGCGTCATGCAAGCCAAAATTCTGGGGGGGCACAATCTGAGACCAATTGTTTTCTGACGGGTGATATGGATCATGTTAGGAGGGGTCGGGGTTTCCCCCCCTGAAAATTTTAAAATTCTGGCTACTAAACATACCATTTCAATGCAGTTATGGAGGGACAGAAATACCTTAACGGAGCTAGCAGCAACCCTCCTCTATCTGAGGACTAAGTTAAAGTATCTATTTTGTAAGTTTATGTAAAAGACAGGTTGATGAAAGAACTGGAAGCTCAAATTCAAAAGCTTTTGAAGTCTACTTCATTAAAGCATGTTTACACACACACTTACTGTACACTTAGGCCTACTACACATGATTTTAAAAACAGTACCATTGCAGTTTTTATGTTATGATTTTAAATTGGTATGTGACCTAAGAACGATCTTACATTAAAGGTTCATACAGGTGCTGAGGTCTGACTTTGTGGTGCTCTGAAATTAAGTTATTTTAATATTAATATGTGATGAAGGACTTTGAAAGAAGTTTGACAGATTTCAGTGCTGAATAAGGTTAACACTACCCCGTTTATTTGAAAATGGTTAATATTTGACAGAAATGTAAAAAAGTAATCAAATCAAATGTAATATGTAACATTACTTTAGTAAAATCATTGAAATACTGTAGTTACACTGCTCATTATTATATTTTAAATAAGGAACTTGTAAAGAGTACAAATTGTATGGCAGGAAGTAACGTTAGCCAACTAGTTTACGGTTAGACTAGCTAACTTAAGTTAATGCTCTGAATTCGCAGCTAATATCAAATCCATAACTTTTTGATCAAGTTAAAATTTCCAGGTCAACCACAAATAAACCCACTACCTTTTAATATCATCCGATAACTAATTCAATGCCGATGTGTTGCTTTGCCCACTTACCACTTCAAGACCATCTTTAAAACATTTCCAGCTCAACGTGCGAGACGAGTGAGTTGCTTGAACACACACAGAGCAAAGATTCTAGAACGATACACGTGTAGCGCTCTAGATTTGATATAGCCTACACAGACACCATATTAGGAAAAAGGGGCGGGCTGATGCTGACCGATTTATTACACATGCAGAAGAATACATTTGAGTCGTTATAGGCTCTGGTAATTATGGAGCATAATAGGAATAAAGTTGTGACAAAAAAATTATCAGGGAGGAAAAATCTGAGGGGGCACGTGCTCCCTCACTTTGAATGGGCATGACGCCACTGGGGAAAACACGATATTAAAATCAGGGGTGGTAAAAGTACTCAAAAATTATACTCGAGTAAAAGTATATATACCTTCACATGTTTCTGCGGTCATCTTCCACAATGGCGAACTGACTGCTATGTGAGCGTATGCTGGCAAAGAGCTTGCGCGTTCTTTTTTTCAAAATAAAACCAAGTTTTTATTGGTTTGGAAAGCCAGTGTAATAAATACTTGGAGCAGGCATGGGGAAATGTAACTGAGTAAAAAGTAAACTTTGTCTTCAATATTGTAGTGGAGTAAGAGTAAAAGTAGATGCAAATAAAAAATACTCAAGTAAAGTACAGATCCCCGAAAAAAATACTTAAGTAAAGTAACGAAGTATTTCTACTTCGTTACTTACCACCACTGATTAAAATGCAGAAGATTCCCTCGCTTGAGCTGAAGCGTCCCTACTAGTAGGTTAGTTACTCATCCTAACTCTACCTACACGATAGCCTGCCGTGTTTACACAACACAAACGTTAACGTATTACGGCCGACCATAGACTGTAACGACAAGCGCGCAAAAGTAAACTTACGTGCTTCTAGTCTGCGTAAATCACGTTGTGAATGCGCGCTTGTCGTAACAACTTACAGAACACGGACAATGAATAAATGAAGCACAAATCATTTATAATGTTGTATTTCGATTATGTAGCCTACTTATTACAATGTTATTTATGGGGCATAGGTTTTTTATAACATGAAATGTTTTTAATAAATGCTGATTTTGTTTTAGTGGACTAAAATTAATGTCATTTTAGTAGGCTAAATCTGACTAAATTAATGAAAATGACACAACGAAATACTGACAATACATAAGTTTAGAATATTTCTGTCAAAAGACAAAAAATATGACCAAAACAAAACAAACCCTCTAGCTACTCCTGAATAAATACATTTTAGACGATGCATACACGGAAAAATGGACTAAAAATATTGATGATTTGTCTTGTTTGCAAGAGCGTATAGAATGTTTTGTCCAATAAAATGCGCACTAATATGAGATTGCCCCTTAATATTACCAATCAGTGACTAGCAATAGCAAATCATTTTGCCAGGCTTTAACTTCCTGTTACGCGAGGAACACAGGAAAAGGGTTTTTTAACATATTTTGCCATTATTACTCTTGAAGAACACAACACAGGCAACAAAATTAATTATTATAAACGGTTTCAGCTTTAATATGAGATCATATTTTGTTACAAAAGTACAATTGTCCTTCATCTCCATTGAGGTGTTTCAGTCTTGTTGCTGAAATAGAGGGGAAAAACTAAATTGTTAAACTGTAAGGAAGATAAACAAAATCATCTCAGTTTGACCTCGGTAAAAAGTTGCTTTGAGAGTTGTGAAGATGCTTACCAATGCTCGTCCTCTGGTCTCAATGGGCATAAAGGCCACTCCTATCGCACAAATCACACACGCTGTGGCGAACGGTGTCAGGGACAAAATCACAGACCTAGACATCAACACCTATGACACATGCAAACAATGTTATCTTTCATAGCGTTAAACACAAAATACAGATATTTATTTAGACGAACACACACATGCAAAGTCAAACACACAGAGCACCTGTGCAATGAAAGGTGCGATCATTCCCCCAACTCGACTGAAGGATGTGCAAAAGCCCATTCCGATTGAGCGCACGGATGTGGGATAAACCTGCAAACACACACCAATCATTCGGCTTTAACTTAAATACAATATTAACTCTTCCTTTAAAGGGAAAGTCCACACATAAATGAAAATTATGTCAACAAGTAGGCCCACTCACCCTCATGTCATTCCAAATCCATAAGATTTTGAAATCTGAGAGATTTCTGTCCCTACACTAAAAGACTAACCCAAAAACATGTGATTAAAAACCTAAATTAAATCTGTTTATCATATAAAGCGATCTTGTCTCTTCATTAGACCTGGATTAAACCGCTTGATTCATATTAATTTATTTTACAATCTCTTTATGAATGTTATGAAGCGTCATAAGCGTTTTGGGTAAAAAGACTTTCAATGGAGGGACAGAAATCCTTCATATTTTATTAAACATATTTTCATTTGCATTCCAAATATGAACAACGGTCTTATGGGTTTGGAACGACATGAGGGTTAATAAATTGATGACAATATTTTCGGGTGAATTATTCCTTTAAGATATCAAGAGGAAGTGGGGTGTTCATGTGTTTGGGTCTCACCTCTGCTGTGTAAATATAGACCACATTAAAATTCATGGAAACCACAGAGCGCAGAAGGAAGAGCAGTACAGTGAAACCAAACCTGCACAGGGACAGACACATAATTCAGTCATCTACTTTAGCTGCACTTCTAACACATGACCACAAGAGGACCACGAATTGTTTGAACACCCCTATTGTAAGTAAACGGCAGTGTGCAGAATAGCATACTGCCATACTGCTTTCTGCAGTATAGTTTATGTACACAGTTCAAAGTATGTATAGAATACGTAAAATAGATGGTACTATAATTAATTACCAAAGCAATAATAATAGCAGTTTGTACTTACAAGCAGGTACACAATATAATTCAAGATTAAGTGAACATACTTCATTATAATTAGATAAATGCACCGTAAATAATAAACATGTGATATAAAGTGCGACCAATGGAAAGCAGTGTTATTTTAGTATCATTCATACATTATTAGTTTTTATATTTTCATTTTTCATTTTGATTTTAGTAAAAAAAATTGTAATTTGTTATGTTTATGCTTTATTATTCATTCTCATTTAAGTTTGAGTTATTTTAGTACTTTCACTTAAACTAAAAAACAATTAGAACTGTTGCCTCGGCAAGTAACTAAAATGCGTTTTTTATGCACTTTTTCGTTTTTTAGTTAACATTTATTGTATTTTATATTTACATGAATTAGAAAATGTTTGTTTTACATTTACATTAAAATAATTTTCCATACTGTACATTATTTTGTGATGCCTAAATTAAATTTTAGCATTTAAAACGACTGATTGTAATTTTTAGCATTTTATTTGTAATTTATTTGTAATTTTAATATCTGTCATTATCGGTTATCAGCCATAAATTGAAAATAATTATCGGCTTATTGGTTTTGTCTTGAATTTTTTATATCAGTGCATCCTTACTATATGATCTACATATTACTCCTGAGTTGTTGAAAATTATATTAGGCATTATTAAAATGATTTACACCGATTAGAAATAAAATAAGTTTTTTTTATATTTTATTTAAGTTAACGTTTATTTTATGTTACATTTATGCATTTGGTAGATGCTTTTATCCCGAATGATTTATATTGTATTCAAATGCTATTTCAATGAACAAAAATGCTTTTTATGGTTTTAATTTGAATTTCAAATCATTTTAGAGAACAAGAGAACAATATACTCACATTGTTGTGCAAATATTAACAAGCATGAAAAAGATGGCACACAACACCAGCAGTATGGCCATGCAGGGCTTCCGTCCGAACACATTTAACAAGGCGATATTGAGGGGGATGACTGCAGAGGAAACATACATCAGCTTTTAACATTCAACTAAGTGGAGTATGTGAAACTGGGGTGAGTGAGAGGTCAAAGGTCACTCACGTGCCACCTCGCCCAAACAGCTGATGAGAAGGGTCTGGTAATCAGCCATGTTGAAGGGGATGCAGTAACATAGCGCCTCCTCGTGTTTGTGTTTGATCTGGTGCTCTGGGTCGGCATCTGTGACACATAGAAGGTTCTTCTCCAGTAACTCAGAGCTGCTCAGAACGGAGCCGTAATAGATGAAGGAAGCCACAAACCTGTGGATAAACAATGCAATACATCACACATTTAGCATATAAAAACTGCACAGGAACTGAAAAGTGTATTTGCTGGTTACATACACACACACACGCAACACACATTAACCAAAGGGAAAAGCTTTAGACATTACCATGAGTACCACAACAAAAGTGATGTTCTTCTGTAAGCCGGGCTGATCAGAGTTAATGCATTTCCTCTTTCTGTCTGAATACAAAAGGTCCTGTCAGTTGTACACTTCAGTGCGTTTACACTGACATAAAAGCATGAATTAATCTGTAGGAATATAGATACTGTATTTCCTAAATGTTCAAAAGTACCTACTATCTGAAGCGATTTATATATTTTTAAATTCAGGCTTCCTTTAATTGATTTCATTGACATTTTACATAAAGTAGTATATGATATACATACAGTATACACCCCTAAATATTTTTCAAAGCATTTATGTATTAGAGATGCACAAAAAAAAAAAAAATATATATATATATATATATATATACCTGCACCATGTTGGTTATTGGTCAGTTTCATTTAGATTTTTCAGTATTTGTACATATTTTATATTTAATTGTACATGGTCATGTTCACTATATTTCCATTTAGGTTACCTTTCTCATCATCTAACACTCATTGACAATTAAGCTGAAAGTGATATCAAGCATTATGCAGTGATTCTATTATTTAATTTTGTTTATTGCTTAACTTAAACTCTGTCATAAAGGATTCAGATATAGAAAAAGGAACTTCTCATACACACCACTTCAGGTTCCCGTAGTTCTCCTTCCGGAAGGGAGACGCCATTCATCCTGGCGATCCAATTAAGTGTAGACATTGCTCCTTTTATGTTACCCTCTGAGACCTGGAACCGTGCAGACTCAGGAATTAACTAAGGCAAAGGAAGAGAGTGAGCGAGTGAGTTAAAAACGAACATCCACTTCCATTTCGTTCCGCATATTTCAACGGCATATAGACAGAACTCACCAAGAAGAGGCCAATGAGTATGATGCTGGGAATGATGGAGAAACGGATCATCCAACGCCAGCCCATCGTGGGCACCACCGTCATACCGAGAACGATAATAAGCATAGATCCCAGCATCCAGAAGACCTGTCCACCAACACAGGTAAGGTCAGTATTGGAGGTTTCCCAGTTGCAGGTCAAACATAACTTAAAAAAGCACTTTGAGAAGCTCCTTTAAAGATGCTATAGAAAAATTAAGTTATTATTATTATTATTATAATAATTTTGCATTTGGAACTCACTGAGGCAAGAGGCAGCAGGAATGCTCTGTGTTTAGCCGGGATGAATTCGGTCTTCAAAATAAACCTTTAAAAAAGAAAATAGCAGAGAGTTTGTCAATGCATTTGAATTATTATGTTTATGTATTCTGGAAAATCAAGGTTACCACAATTTATGATCAATGAATTTCCATGACCTTTTTCAGTTGTTTATGATTACTGGTTTCAAGGTTTAAAACATGTTTTGATTCAGACAGATTTCCATATAAATCATTCAAACATAAATTACTCAGCAGAACAATGTGCTCACAAAATGAACATTTCTATGGCTCACAAGCAAGTCGTTGTCTAACAAAGTGACATTTTTGAAATATTTTTCAGCAAAGCATATCGTGAAAAATGTATAATTGTATATTTCCAGAACAGAAAAACACTATTTAAATAAGATTCCTTGAAATTTCCAGGTTTGTATGTACTGAAAGTATGTGAGTACAGTATGTTTTACATAATAATCTCACCCTTGAGATGTGGCTGCAACACCGCAGCCCACCATACAGCGCAGGAAGATGAACCAGCCGTACGATGGAGAGAATGAAGTGAGCAGAGAAAAATATGATGCCCATATAAAGCCACCAAACACCACCTGTGCACACAAACATGTGTTTTTCTCTTAAATCTAATTTACCATAAAATCACAATATACCAATTGTTATGGGTTAAAAGAAATATCGTCTGACCTTCCAGCGTCCGTATTTGTCGGCAACATAGCCACAGAGGACCCCAAATACCATAAAACCCATGAACACCATCTAAAAACAAAATATAAGTCCTTTAATGATTATATCAGCATTTTATAGAATTGCACAAAAAATGCACCTAGTTTTCCTTTGCATATAAACCTGGGATCAAAGGAAGTATTTTAGCATTAAATATATTATATCACCTATGAATAGATACAAAAATCTCAACCAAACTGGTCAGATAGACACGTGTGCATCTTGCACTTCAACATTCCTTTCCTGTCAAACTTCAAAAGGAAAACTAAATAAAGCGCTCTGATTGGACGAGCTCCTCACCGTGGAGACAAGAGCCACCTCCCAATCCTCTAGACGCCATTCACAGCGGATCTCAGGAGAAACCACAGCTAACAACATGATCTCCATTGCCTCCACTATCTACACACACACACACACATTAGCAATGAAACATGTAAGCAGTAAAAACAGTAAGGTGGTTAATGAATTACAGAGACAAACACATACACTTGTCTTACATTGGCACTACCCATGATGACAAAAAGCAGAATATGGAAGCGTCCAAAGCCGATGCTCTCCACAGCCTCCTCAACGGTGTAGGATTTAAGTTCTGTGTGGGCTACAGAGGTCAAAATCTCACTCGATTAGGTGACTGGATACTACTTGAGGAATTGCTTTGCTCTCTGAGAGTATAAACATATCTACTTTAAGTTTTTTTGTTCCTTACCTTTGGCCTTGGCAGGTTCAGAAGGTGTGTTATTGCTGCTACGGGTGTTGATCTCTTCCTCCAGCTCCAATTCCTGAAGCTGGATGCCATCGACCAGGTGGGTCTTCATGGAAGACGATCGCTTTAATGCCATCCTCTCTGAAAAGTCGAGCTATTTCTTCAATCGTAGGCACTAATAAGTTTGGATGAAGATTTTATGTTAACAAAAATGGGTAAGACCTAAAAGCAACAGAAGAATGCTTACAAAACTTATGGTGGTATCATACTTTTAACCAGCATGGTATTACTGTGATTTTGTTTTTTGACGTACCATGATAATACCATGTTTTTGGACATGGTACCATGGATGGTAATCACCTATTTTTTGGATAAAGGTTACAACATGTTTCTGGACACATACCATGATAATATCATGTTTTTATGGACATAAACAAGTTTTTAGGACAAGAACCATGGTATCATGATATTCTTTGATGTACCTTTTGATTATTAAACAAACATTATGGTATATCAATACGTTTTTATCATTCAGTAGCATTTTATGACCACTTGATACCTTCTGTACAGCCACAGTATTTTTTTAAGTGCTCTGATTATTTAAGTTACAGTTAGTGACAAAATTACACCACACAGCAGACTAATCTACTTAATGACATTTTTTTTTTGTGAGCATATAATAAATTCTTACTATAACATCGGATGATGAGCTCATCAAACACGATTCTTCGTCATGGCGAAGCTTTTCCCATCGCATCTCATCCCGTCTGACACTTTTTTTGATACTGTAGTCTATTTGACAGCCAGCTCTTCAAGAAATTCCCGTATGTTGTGTCAAGACCTTTCAGCGATTTATGCAAATCAGTCTCGCAAAACGCCAATAAAAATGGGTCCAGGAGATTTCTGAACTGTAAAATCCTACCTACTTCGCTTTTATAATCCAGATTCTGAACTCTGTAGAAATTGTAAAACTCCCAGATGCAGCATCAACCTTTCCCGCATTAACAACACCCGCATACACCTGCCGACAGGTAAACAACGTCACAACCTTCATGGTGGAAAGGGTAGGCTACATCTTAACTTTTAAAGGGACATGACTCATTTTTCTTTAGTTTTTTCCTCCCATTTCTTTCTTTCTTTCTTTCTTTTTTTCTTTGGCAAGATAACACGCCCAGTATCGTGTTACTTTGCTCTATTTGTAAGGAACTGTGGATTGGATTATTTCGCTGTTTATCGAGAGTGGACGCAGCTTGGTGGACAAGCAGGTTTTAGTGTTGCTCTCCGGTGTCTGAGTAGCCTGACCTAAATATTGTAAACAAAGCTGTGGGCACTGACATATTTGTAGTGTGCATATAGCCAACATTCTCGTCAAAAGGTAACAATTGCAATTCTACGGACCAGTTAGACAAGAGACATGAGTAATGTTACAAGGCCTCAGCCGAAGTGGGCGCGACCAAAACATCCTGATTGGCGACTTTGACATAACGAGGGATTGGCGATTCATGATTCGTGAATAGCCTACATCATGTTTATGAATATAATCTTTTCAACGAATCCGTTCAGTCTGTTTACAACTACATAGGCTACTTTATGTAGTTAAGTCGATGAAGCGTAGGCTACTTCAAAACAGTTGACACATTGAATAGATGTTTATTTGAAAAAGTATTAAATTAAATGTAGCTATATGGAAAGGCTACAGAGAGTAAATACATTTTTTAATCCTTTACATGTTTACATTTCAGAATTAGGCCTATTTTATTTTATACCATGTTATTTTTATTGAAGCCATATCTGAATCTTGAACTATTATCTTCTTGACTTCTTCCAATATAGATAGATAGATAGATAGATAGATAGATAGATAGATAGATAGATAAATAGATAGATAGATACTGTGCACTTGCCAGTTGGGATTCATCTTATGGTTACATATTACATAAGACCAATAGCTAAAGATATATTTGTATTATTAATCTTTTCTTTTTAGATTTATGCTGCATTACAGATTGTATTAGATAAATTACCCAGAACTGACACAAAAGAGACATACTTGACAGCACATTGTTTATTATTTAATTTACACAACAATATAGAGACATTAAACACCAAATACTGGGATCCAGTTTGCAGAGACCAAGAGAGAAAGAAACAAGACAGAAGTGTGTGTGTGTGTGTATATATATATATACACACACACACACACCTGCATGATAGGGTCACAAAGATGGTGTTCGCATCATTTACAAAAAAGATGAAAATGTGGTTAGATTTCAGGTAGTTTAAATGAAATGAAAAATTACATTTCTGTAAGATTTTGTTTACATTCCTATGATATCCTATGGCACCGACATAGGGACAGGGGGAGGTATACTATTGCGCGCACACACACACACACACACACACACACACACACACACACACACACACACACACACACACACCATTCAGTTAATCTCAGAGTAATCTCATTGTAATTTTTCTAAATATGATTAAATGCAGTTAAATGCTGTAAGGGATTGATACCACACACACACACACACACACACACACACACACACACACACACACACACACACACACACACACACACACACACACACACACACACACACACACACACACACACACACACACACACTGAGTATAGCACCATGTTAATCAATTGAATGAAATATAACACTTATTCTCAACATAGTCTTTTATGAATTCATACACTTCTCATTAAGAAATGTACAAAAATTAGAAAAAAAATATGGAGAAAAAAAACAAAGTTGGTTTTGCACAGTGGGAAAGGGGTCACCTGACAATGATGTTTGCCTCTTACTGGTCAACTCTGGACTACATACTGAATATTTAAATATGGAGAAATGTCCGTTTACATATTAATACTCTTTCTATGGGATATATTTTAGCCATAAATATTGATTTTCAAATACTTTAAAAAATATTATTCAGATTTAAAAATGACAAAATACTGAGAATTTTTTTTTTTGAGGATCAGGATGGTTCGCTGTGCTTTGACCATTGGTTTTTAGTCTAATGAACCATTACATATTAGTCTTTCAAAGTAAGCTAAATTCTATCAAGCATGTTTGAAGTATTTTTCAATATTTTTAAAGACTATTAGCATGCCCATCGAGACATTATCACAAAAAATAAACAAGGAAGAAATAAAGCATAATCCATCACTTCACATGCGTAACAATTTAAGGCCTGCCAGGAGTCTACATGATTGAAAGAAAGAAAGAAATATAGAAGAATGAAGAAAGGAAAATTCTAGATGTAAGAAAAGACAGGGATATTAAATTAAACTAAAAAACTAAGACGAAATGGGTTTCCACACCTTTTGACCAATACATTTCCATGACTTTTCAATTAGTTGATTATTGATTATAGTCATGATTATTGTATAACGAATTTTTAAATAATTTTATTGCACTCCCAAAGAGCAATTTCGAGCTAATGAAATATTCACTAGAGATATATGTAACCTGAAATCTAGAAAATATGACATAAATTATGGAAATCTTGATGATCATTCAATGACCTTTCTTCAAGCTTGAGAAATATGAATTTTCCATGATATTTTCAAGTTCTTCATGAGTGTGGGAACCCTGTACAACCAAAATAAATAAATAATAAAAGATAATAAAATGAAAGAGAGTAAAAATAGTACAGGCAATTAAAGGCCTTTAACCTCAACATTTCCTTAAAGGAATCTTTACAACATTTCTGTGCAAATCCACATGACCATATACATGAAAATACATTGAGAATGCCTACCGAATTACGAAGCTAAAGGAACTATATGCTTCAACAGTGATTTGGTCTTTTTTTTTTAAATGTCCCATAGCAACACTTCCCCCACATCTTTAATACGTTTCATAACAATAAAAATAAATACAATCTAATATGTTTAACATATAATCTAACATATAATCAGATTGTGCTCAATGAGTTGATACATTAATATGCAATATATATATTTGTATAGAATATGAACTCACTTATATCTTTCTTTATAGTATTTATATAGTTACTGTATACTATACTCTCTTTTCCACAATGAACTATTTAACTGATTGACTTCCATTATCACCATGATATGAATGTCCAAAGATGAGAAAATGTGCAAAATTAATATCAACTGAGAAACTACCTCAGCCATACTTTCGAAAGACACTGAAATGATTGGACAGCCAATATTCATAACCCACTGGCAAAAAGAGCTCAAAAGAATACACACGGGCATCATGAACGTTTGCTTTGATACTTTTCCTCAGATGCAGACCGGTTGGACAAAGTAAAATGATGTTATCGGCATGGGAACCATGCTGGTCTGCAACTGAGGCCGCCTGTCGATCATCTCCACATGTGGGCTGGCTCAAAAACTCAGAGTACGCAGAGTAACTTCACTGTTTACAATCCCAACAAAATCTGTTTCCCTCCCCTGCAGAGTTTGAAGTACTCAGAGCTCAAATGTAAGGCAAGACCTGACGACCTTGACAGACTATAGCTCTGTTCCAAAACCTAGTGAGCTGCTGCACTGCCTACATGGGCAGCATCCCAACTGTCATGGAACCTCATAAGTGGCTCATTTGGAACACACTATATTGGCTGCAACACAAATTGACTCGATTTGCAATTGATTTCAATCAAACGAGTTTAATGTTAGCATGTTGCTAAGCTAACGGCGTGACTCTCTAATAAGTAAAAAATACACAGAGCTCACAAATGTTGGGTATAGGCTAATAATATAGGCTACTTATCAAATGAAATATTTCTAATATATAATAGACATTTCTCTTGCCTAGTCCAGAGTTTAATATTAGCATTTTGCTAAGCCAAAGTCTCTTTCAAGGATTCTCTAAGAAGTATAAAAATACAGAGAACTCACAAATGTTGGGTAAAATAATAGATTTTAAGTTATGAACGAATCTTTATAACAGACATTTCTCTTGCCCTGTCTAGACTTTGACGTTAGCACTTTGCTAAGCTAAATGCATGACACTCTAATAAGTATAAAAATATACAGAACGCACAAATGTTGGGTAAAATAATTATTTTAAAGTTTTTGTAAACATTTATAACTTTATAATGGACGTTTCTCTTGCCAAGTACACCATGCTTGTGGTTTTGCCTTCTCTGTGAAGAATTATAATTTGGTGGAAATTTCATACGGTATCCCGTAAGAGAAATAATTATGTTGACTACCATTTCCGGGAGGCTCACTAGATTGTGGAACAGAGCACGTTTCCACTTGATAATCCGTCTTGAATCATTGGGAGAACAGGACAGCGGCAAAAAAAGAAAAGAGAATGCCACTTCAGAGTTTTTGGCCAGGGCTAGTTTGTGGCATTGTGGCAGAGCCCAGAAATGATTTTTAGCACCAGAGGAAGTCCGGAGACACGAAGATGACCCATTTGAAGGAAGCACTTTGAGAGACATGGAACTGAACGGGAGTGATTTTCAAATTAGCAACAGTCAGCACTAAGTCTTGAAGGTTCACAGCTCTCAGCATGCATATTGAGAGTCTGAATACGGGGCAACTTTGTCTATTTTTCTAAACAGTCTGGACATGACGTTTAGGGTGTGTTTTTTCATTGTGAATTATAGGAGAGTGTATTTAAGTGTATTTTCTGCATGTCAACAGTGAAATTTAAATTGTGGATTTTTCCTGCCAATACAAGCAGGGATGATTGCTAGTATTTCTTCATATGTAACAGACCAGCCGTACTTGAATTTGAAGATTTTGGTTTGGGTTTTGTGTAAAGCAGTTTCTCAGCCATCGAGCTGTGTTGGGATTTGTGAGGTTGTTTATGTGGTACATCAGGACATCAGGAAGTTAACCAGGACTGGGGTTTTGGAATGATCTTTCTCAACTGTGGTAGCTGACAACAGCAGCCTGTTTCTGAGAAAGTCTCTGCAGTTCTTCCCTGATGGCCTTGATTAGAGAGGCAGAGGAGTGAGGGGGTGGAGAGCGCTCCTCAGGGGCAATGTACCCCGCGCTCGAGGCTTCCAAGTGGGCCTGGGCTGTTCTGGGATCCTGCAGGGACGTCCTGGGCATCTGGAATACAGGTGATGAGTATTCTGGGAATGTCAGTATCTGCGAGGAACAGAGAGGAGTAACAAATAAAATACCAACAATTTAGGAAAAAATAAACATATAGATTATGCTTAAACACAAACTTAAATTCAATTATATATATATATATATATATATATATATATAAAATAAAAAATAATAATTATATATATATAATCAGAGAGGGAGAGACAAAAATACCAACACACATACAGATTATACTTGAACACAAACTTAAATTAAATATACATTATATAGAAATATACATAAAATTTACATTTTGTAACACTTTATTTTACAGTGTCCTTGTTACATATGTTACATGTACTTACCGTGGTAATAACAGTATATTATGCATAATTACATGGAACTAACCCTCAACCAAATCCTAATCCTACCCAAACCATATAGTAAGTATATGTAGTTGCTTAATATTGCTCAGTACTTAAATATATAATTACACTGTAACAATGACACCTTAAAATAAAGTGTAATCATACATTATAATTTAAATAAATTTTAAATAAACTACATAATAATAATAATAATAATTCGTTACATTTATATAGCGCTTTTTCTGGGACCTCAAAGCACTTTACATAGAAGGGGGAATCTCCTCAACCACATTTACATTTAAATATATTATTTCAAATTAAGTAAATGTTTAACATACATAGTTTGAATTATCTTTATTTAAAAATGAAATAAAATTAAACCAATTAAAGGATGTAATGGCTATTATTACTTGCCCATTCACACTATTGCCATTATACTTTATATGATTTTTATTGTATGCAGCTAAACTGCAGTGCTTTGAAAATTCAATAGCACATATTTGGGATTTTATTGAATGTTATATTATAATATTATATGTACAAGTACAATTCTGAAAAAGTTATAATGAATGTGCATGTTTGATTTACAGCCTCTCGGTTGGATCCTCGCCTAGAGATCTCCTCATCTGAGCGGTACTGAGTCCAGCTTGATCCTGAGGGTCCGGATACACTACGGCCAACTCCAGGATACATTCCAATCCGACTTGACAAGCCCACTTGTGTCAGCTGATGCAACTGTGCACCTACACACACAGCATATAGCAAATTATCATTGCACATAAAGCATGTTAAACTCAACTAATATAACCTTTACCTGTGCTTCCCCCCACTGGTCGTGGCCGAGAAGATGAAGGCATCTCTTCTCCATACTGTCCCCTGCTGGAGTACCCAGGATCTGACTGCATCTCTGCTGATGCCAGATACACAGAGCCTTGCGCCTGCCTGTCAAAACTATACAAACAATCTGCTAAGTAAATATCATACCTGAACGGGATCAATATTTATACACTAGTACACAAATTAACACGTTCATTTTTCCTGTACTCAAACTTGTTATTCGCTCTGATAACATCACCTTGCATCCTATTAGCTGGATGAAATCCAATTTTTGTTTCTTACTAATTTTGTGGTGCTGATTCCAGAAAATAGTGCCTGTTTTGCTCTAGCATACCACACTGTCTCATAAAATAGGATGTGCATTTCATAAAATATAATTTGACATATATACATTTGAAATATATACAAAAATTGAAATATATTCTGTGAGAATCAGGGAGAAAGAAATCATTAATAAAATACCAACAATTCAAGAAATCCAATACTTGTTTCTGACTAATTTTGGGGTGCTGATTCCAAAAACACAAAATATGATGTGCGTTAGTAGCAGTTTTGCTTTCGACAACCATTTGTAAAATCAATTAGTCTTGTGCAAAGATCACCCAGATGTTATCTACTAAATCTGAGGGGGATTTACTACATCCACACAGCAACAGGACATTTTTATTTTGTTATTTTAAAGTTCTTTGACATTAAATTGATTATTTGATTTTTTTTTCCAATTCTTTTGAGGATTGTAAGTTAAATTATACATTTTGAATACTTTTTGGTCATCAAAACGAAACATTTTCCTGCTTTTGTTAGTGAATATATATAATTTGAACAATCTTCATTCTTATTTTGTTAAAAAACTGTAAGTGATGGAAAGTTTTTATTGACTTTTTTTTAACAGGATCAAATTAGGTAATACTAGGCCTTTTTTGCAGATCAGCACAATTGTTTTCAAGATGCAGGGTTGTGCAACCAGCTTAACAAGGAACATCATCCTTCTTTATCATGTTTACATATTAAATTGCTTCCTCCTGACTGTTCTTCTTAGTTTATTCTGTCAAGGCCTAGCCTGGCTCCTCCTCCTGGCTGTGTGTTGTGTCTGTCTCCTGCAGGTGAGCTGGGCGCAGGTGTTTGGAGTCGTGCTAATTAGTTCGTGGTCTGGGCCTTTAAAGACGCTTCAGATGAGACCCGGAGTAGAACCAGCCTCCGTTGCATCTCTCCTGCACCGTTTAGGATTTTGTTTTGCTTATTCATTGCTTACATTTTTATTTTTGTCAAAGCCAACTTCATTACTGGCTGTACAAAGTTTATTCTGTTAAAATTCTATTAATTTAATAAATCTAGTACATTACTATTCCGTGTGTGGCCTTTCCCTACTCTGTTGCTTGCTTTGAGCCAGGCTCGTAACAATTCCATAAAACCTCCCAGAATCCTCCTCACCTTTGCAGTAAACCCTGTACCGATGTGGGAGACATTCCTAACTCAGCATACCTCTACAGAGCAGAGAGAGAAAAGATATTTCACATGAAATGTCACATTAGTTGCATTCAAGTTTTATCATTCAAATATCCAGTCACTCACCGCAGAGAAAGGACTGTGTGCAGGGGCTGCTGGGTAAGAAGAGGAGCCCCATTGGCGTGAGGGGCGTGAGGACGGGCTGGAGGGTTGACTGGGGCTGATTCCTCCGACGCCAGTGACCGCAGTAATGCCAGTGAACGTTAGAGGAGCGGGGCTTCCTTGAGAAGAGGGTGAGACGAGAGCAAAAGCATCATCCAATAAGGAGTGCATCTGCTGCCGAGCTTCTTCGATAGTTGGCTGAGGGGGGACGTAGGTGGGCGGAGCAGGGGCGGGGCCAGATGGTGGTGATCCAGGTTCCAAAAACACCTCATCAGTAGGAGAAGGGCTTTCTGCATCTGGGAGCTGATCTGCATCAGACTACAGGAAGAGAATCGGTGAGTCTGCGTGTTTTAGATCAGTGAAAATACATATATGCATATATGTATGTGTCCTACCACATAGGCTACGTTGTTGACCCCGGGGTACTTCCTGTACGTGGCATCTCCGTCATTAATGAGGCGATCTTTGTCTCTGAGACTTCCGCTTCCGCCCAAATTTTGTCTCTGTCTGTGCCTGGGAGAGCGTTTTCCTCTGGAACTGCAATTTACAAACAAATTGCATTCACTTTCCTTGGTAGCAAACTGGGAATGTACAAGACAAGTGAGATTTATTTCCACTGACCTTTTGCGTGGCTCTCCACACGATGAAGACGCGTGTTCCTCAGGATGCAGGATCTTGTGTATCTGCTCCTGAGCTTGTTGATACACTCGCTGCTGCTCGGAGCTGTCGGCGAACGCTGCCATGATGTCCTCCATGGAGGGAAAGTCATAATGGCCCTTTCTCTTGGCACGCAGGCGGATCTTATTGCGATGGTGTTCAATCTCAGATTTATGCCTTAAGGCCACTTGGATCTGCGTCAGTTGGAAGAATGAGAATAAGTTATGAATGTTTTCTTAAAGATGACATGAATTCAAGTCATACATAATCTATTGATTAATAATTGGGGAAATATGTGGCATTATGTAAGTGTGAGGTGCATGCATGTGAACATGTATTTGTGTATATGAAGAGGAGTTTGCTAACCTCACTGTTGACATTTGCTCCGTCATGCATCTTGTCCGTCAGGTTGGGACTCAGGGCTTGGTTATGTGGATAGGAGGGTGGGCTTGGCATGGGCTGCATGGCAATAAGCTGTATCTTATTGGACACTCTGCGTGTTCCATCTGACGAACCTCGAGACAGGCGGTCCACATGCTCAAATATGGACGACGAGGACAACTGCTCATCCGCACCACTTCCAGGCTGAGTACCTGAACATCGAGGCCAGATGTCAAATGTCACGCATTTTTAACTAACAATATACGAATGCAACTTGACTATGGGTAAAGAAACTTACCATGTTTGTTTTTTGCTGTTGAACCGCAGAAATAAATGGAGAGAAATAGGTTTAATTTCATTCATTTTATTTGATATGTAATTTAATTTAGCTTTTCACATTACAAATCATTCCAAAGCAACTTTATATTATACTTTTATTTATTAATTAATTTATAGAAAGAATTATTATAATTAATTTGAACAATATTATGTACGAACGATGTAAATGGCTCTCTTTATCAATGGACCATTTAATCATTGGTTCACCCGATTCATTAAAAACGTATGTGTGTGTGTGTGTGTTTGCGTCATATGGTACCATGCTTGCTCTTGCGATGTTGGGGTTTGCTGTCACTTGGCGTCACAGCAGGTCTGGTGCTCTCCTCAGCTGATTCTCTACCGCTGGATGCTTCACTTCCTAACGAATCTCCATCAGATGGAGACAATCTGACAAAAACACAATTTGTGTGATTAAAAACTCACACAAACCAGCGTTGTTATTGTGAAGATTAGAAATTATGCCTAACTGAAATAAATTTGCATTGAAGCAATAAAAATTGCTAACGGTAAATAAATAAATAAATAAATAATAAAATAAATAAAACCTAAATAGTAATATAAAAAAAAGAAAAGGAAATACAAAAATGACAAATTAAACATTAAAATAAAATGAAAATTGAAAATATAAATACAAATAATATTGAAATCCCACTGATATAAACAGAACCTGTTCACACACAATCCATATCACTGGCACATGATAAGCAGTTCCTTACCGGCCTCTTCTCCGTGCTGCACGTGATGCTTTTGTAGATGAGCTCTTTGATTTAGGAGTGTTCAATTCTCCGCCCTCTGAGGGCGTGGCCTCTTTAACAGGCGGCGGTAAAGAAGCAGGTTCTTGGATTACCATGATGTCATCCTTACTGTGTTGCCCCAGGTGTAGCTTAGCAAAATCAAAACCTTTAACGCTGGGAGGCTGCAACTAAAATCACAAACACACATGAATGGACAGTAAATATGACACAACATGCTAAATTAACTGTTGCAAAGTAGCTAATTTTTCCGTAAAAGCCCTTGACATGGGTGAGCAATAATGAGCACAGTCACAAACCTCCTTCACATGTAGTGTCTATGAGTGGGCAACACATTCATACACTCACACACTCAGAGACCCAGACCTTCTGTCTCTGCTGGATGGTGCTCATGGCGTCTGGTTGAAACTCCAGCTTCTCAGAGCGGCACAGTTTCCAGTAAAGGATGATGATGATGAGGATGACCACCAGCACTGGGACCACAACTCCTACGATCAGCCAAATGTTACTGGGCTGAGTCTCAGAGGGCGGAAGGGCCAGCTTCTCCACCGCTGAAACAGAGTAATGTGATATTTGGCATAAAAAGATCCCATTTGTTAATTTAAATAGTGTCTTTAATGAGTCATGACTTGAGAAATATAATTTTCCATGAGCTTTTGACATATAATAGGTTTTTGTACCATTAAAACATCCTGCACGTCAAAAGACAATAGAACCCATTATAAATTACTGACGTGGTCTACACTGGATACACAGTATACAGATGTGCGTTCAGTTTCTGACATACTACACGCGTTGTCTGCTGACAATAGGACACATAGAAGCATAAAGGAATGTTCACTTTGGCACGTCCTGTTCAAACGTCCTCTCCTGGCTGGTCTTCCAGCTTGCTCTGTCAAACCTCTACAATTGATCCAGAATGCTGCAGCCAGAGTAGTCTTTAATGAGCCAAAGAGAGCACACGTCACTCCTCTCCTCATAAAATTGCACTGGTTGCCAGTTGCCGCTCGCATTAAATTCAAGGCACTGACGTTTGCCTACAGAACAACCACTGGCACTGCTCCCTCTTACCTAAACTCATTACTTCAGACTTATGTGCCATCCAGAAACTTGCGCTCTGCTAGCGAATGTCGTCTTGTGGTACCATCTCAAAGAGGCACAAAATCTCTTTCTCGGACCTTTACCATGACTGTTCCCTGTTGGTGGAATGATCTGCTTAACTCGACCAGAGCTTCTGAGTCAGTAGCCACTTTCAAGAAACTGCTGAAGACGTATCTTTTTCGGCAGCACTTGATTCAGTAATACTAACACTTTCTCTTCTCTTCTATTCTACTATTTAAAAAAAAACTGCACTAAATTTAAACTGAGAGGGGTTATAGCACTTACCTATTATCGGCCTACTGTTAGTTTAACTGCTTCTATTGTTCTCACTTGTAAGTCGCTTTGGATAAAAGCGTCTGCTAAATGAATAAATGTAAAATGTAAATGTAAATGGCTCGTTGGCATCTCTGTACGGAAGGATGGCTCATTTATAATCACGTCCTGAATCGCATCGGAGGATTATATGTTTGTTCGGAGCATTTGACAGCAGACACAGTCTAATGGAAAATTCGAAAAGAAAATCTTGTTCAAAGATGAAGCAGCCAACTGCATTAAAGCAGCTACACTGCAATCCATAAGTAAACAATTTCATAATGCTTTGTCTTCAAGTGTCGGTTTTATATGGATAATGTTTTTAAAACACTTACTCATGTGCAATAGTGAGGGGCCGTTGATACTTTTCCTAATACAATGATGTTAGCCAATCATAACTGAGGTCATTTACTGACAAGCCTTAAATGAGCCTGCCTTAAAAAATTGTTTTGTGTGCAAAAACTTTATTAAGAATGTAAGTGAACCTCAAGGAACATATCAAAATAATTTAAAAAAACATGTCTGGACCCCTTTAAAGACGCTTCCAAGTCAATACAATTTTGACTCACGTGTGGCCAAAACTCCATGTACTCTGTAGCCCAGTACGATGGCAGCTCTCTGCAGGTTCAGTCTGTTGAGCATGACAGCAGTGGCCTGGGCTTGCAATCTCTCTCCTGACCCTGCTTCCACGAAATACACCAGCTCCAACGGGTAGTCTGGGCCATCCAGACGGGACGCTCGAACGATCTGAGGCACACCAGGGTTCATGCTTATATCATGCGTGGGAAGGATAGAAAACGTACGTACACTTTTGTATGCGTGTTTGTATGTACCTGCACACTGTTGTTGCCAATACTAGTAGCTCTTCTCCATCGTCGATTGCTAACCCCAATCCCAAGTCCCTCTCCGACCAGTAGTGCTAACCGCCTCTCCATTTTGGCCTGGAACGTCCTTTCATTCACACGCTGGTCCAACACACCCAGTAAAACTAAAGCAAATGCACATAAAAAAGAAAAAGTTAATTTTTTTAAGTTTCCTTCACAACTAACGGACTAGTATAAATATGCCTGCCTTTTAGTTTAATGAAAATGTATAGGTGCTGAAAGTACCTGTATCATTACACGATGAGAAAGATTAGATTTAATAAATAATCAAAGAAAAAATAATTATAATTATATGAATTAATTATATAACTTAAATAAAAATATTTATATTTACCTAACATAAGAACACCTCAAACAAAATATTGCTTCTTTAATAATTATTTATATTAATTAATATTTTTTAATTATTTGATTATTACAACTATGGGTTAAGTCCTTTTTTACTAAAATGTATAGATCAGATGATATGACCAAAACGGTTTTCATCTAGACACTATTAAGTAAATGTCCTTTAATTTGTCCATTATATTGTTATTATTTTTTTTAAATCTGTTATCTTGTATAGAATGGACCAGCATCAATCCTGTATGCTACCCAGCAATCTAGACATAAAATCTATTTTATATGTAACAATCTATATTGTACTTAAATATGAATTAATATTATATAATTATAATGATGAACTTCCAATATTGGTCTTCATCTCAAAAACAGTTTGTTTGAAATTTCTAACACACCCACATACCTGTTTTCACCCAGGATGTGCGTAAAAGGTGGGACACATTCAGTTCGGGATAATTAAAAGCTGGAAGACGAAAATTGAGATGTTAATGAATAAGGTTCATGACAAATGAAGACAAAGAGCCTGTGTGTGTATATATCACTCACGTTCAGCGATCTGCAGGGTAGGAAAACCAAGATAGAAGCTGAACTCCACAGCGCTGAGCTGCCTCATGTGGCCACTCACGTCTGATCCCGTTAGGAAGCCTTGGGAGTCACGCACAGCAAATGTGATGTCCACCGGAGCCTTCTGCTGCCGCTGACCCTTATGAATGCTACTGGTGATATTCACAATCTAGACAAAACAATGATACAGCATTATCAATACAATTTAAAGATAAGCAAAACGCAGAATTAAACTCTAAAGGAGAAAAATATATTTTTGTTGACAAGCTGTTCATGAAAAAACAGTAAAGTGTATAAAATTCATGTAAAGTGTGCCAAAAATGTGTTTTATTTTGAATTTGTCTCTGCCAGTGGTTCTAAAGGATGTACGTACGTGAACTGTGAAATTTCCATTTTCTTGTGAGCGCTTGCGTACTTCCGCATACGCCATGAGTAGCCCCTTCTCCACGCGCTCGCTGAAGCTGCACAAACGCACGTCCACATGACTCGGCACAAACTGCAGCACTGCAAGAAAAATACACTAATATAATACTCATTCTTAAAATATAAATAAAATATTTATATTATACTTCTGTATTATATAATACAATTATTTAAAAAAATATTTAAATATTACAAAATATAAAATATTTGTTTTTTATAATAATAAAAAAATAGTTATATAATTTATTTTAGAATTATTGCTCAGAAATTAACTTACTAACTAACTAATTAACTAGTTTCCTTTTTTGAGTTAACCACACGTGAGCATGCCATTCTCTGGTTATATTGGTTATATGTTGGTGTCTCTCTCACCTGTGTGGACCTGATGTTTGTAATCGGGCACTGCATATATGGTTGTGACGGATAGAATGGTGGATGAAGAAGGAGAAGTGCTGTGTGCTGATTGGCGGAGAGTATTGATGACGGACATAGCAGTGTACACTAGTGGACCGGAGACTGCCCGGAAGATGAAATTAGGCGGGGCTTTGAGGACCTGGATTGATAGCACACATTGATATCAGTGATCCTAAAGATAAAATGCTGATGTGTGATCTGTTGTGATCTTATGCACTGACCTGTAGCTCAACTGAACGGTTGAACTCTCGTCGAAGAATCTCCCGCACGTGAGCTTTGGCAAACACCACGGATGACCCACTTGGCATTCCTGCAGGAGTCACACAAGAAGGTCGTAAGAGATGAAAAAAAATATATATACCTGTATATAAAGTGAAATAGTAGGATTACACAAATAAATGAAAACTATTTTTTTAGCCATCACAACATACCAAAGATTATATTTAACAGTGTTACATTATTTAAGTCTTAAATGTAAATTATTACAGTTTTAAAGATTAACTAAATGTGAAAACAGAGGAAATTAGTGTGCACAATAATGATAAATTATATATAAGATATACAAATAAATAGAATAAAAATAATGAAATAATTAATAATACTGGTAATAAATACCGGTAATGCAAAACAAATAAATTAAAACAAAAATGAATTGAGAATTACATTTAACAGTGTTAAATTTAAATGATAAATTAGTGTGATTAACAAAATGCTAAAATAGAGAAAATGTATGTGTATATAGAAAAAAAATTAATCAGCCAGTGATTGATATATTACCGATATAATGTGCATCCCTAATTTCCCAAAATTAATATATCTTGTTGTCTTACCCACTCTGACTAGGTACATGTCCGGTTTGGTGATGTTGCAAATGTACTGTCGGGGTGCGATGGACAGAGGAATTCTGGGAGTTGTAGGCGGTGGGCTTTTGGTGGAGCTCATGGTCGTCATGGTTTTAGTTGTAGTTGAAGTTCGGATGGGGGTTTTGATGGTGGTTGTACGGGGTTTCGTAGCAGGGGGCTTCAGCGTGACGGCTTGTATTACTGGACCCTCTGAGGTGCCGGGTGGAGGCAGGGCAGTTTGCACTGACGGTCGGGTTTTGCCCCCATGGGACGTGGGTATGGAAGGAACACCCTTCTTTGGGGCTTTAGGAGGTCGTTGAGTCTCGGTGGTTGATGGGATTGGAGGCTTAGGTTTTTGGGGAGGAGTTGGGGTCACTGATGGAATGGGCTGAGGGGCTGTCAGGTCAATATGATCAGGGACTTTTCCCAAAGTTGCAGTGGTAGTGTGGGGAGTTCCTACAGTGTGCGTGGGGGTAATGTGAGGGTGCGTCCTATTCCTCGCAATACTAGCGTTCTCTTTGGCTTGCAAGGTGTTGTAGTATTCCAAACTGTTCATGTCGGGAAGCAGCATTTCAGTTGGCTCAATGGGAAAAAGCTCTGCCCAATCGAAATCCAAATCATCGTCCATATCGCTCGTGTGGGCAGAGTCAGGAGCCAATGGAAGGCGGGGATCAGTAGGATGGGCCGTCCTTAAGTTATTCCCGTATTTTACAGTCGCGCTAGGCTGGAGGTCTCTGGACGAGAGGGGCAGGATGGGACGAGAGGGGAAAGCTGTGTTGTAGCTTAGTGTGGCGTCATCTTCGGCATCATACGGATCGTATCCATGAGTAGGAAGGGTGGTGACGAGAGAATACTCCTCCCCTTCGGATCCCATGAATGTAAGAGTTTCCAGGTAGTCTCCGGATCCCCAGTCCACCTCCGCAGAGTGGGCGGGATACAGTTCTTCGGGCGGCACCAGGGTCGGGGGGGCTGGCGTAGGCGGTCTGTTGCCATGGAGAGGAGGCATCTGGCTGGGCGTTAGAAGGTCTGGGGGCCGTAACAGCAAGTGGATGCCCTGGGCCCCGTCGCCTAGGTTACCCGACCCTTCGGAGCCAAGGGACGGGGTAGGATCAATACTGGAGGCACTGTCGTGGTGACCAGAGGACGAGGGATGTTTGGCACCTGGTGGCGTGTGAGCTGGACGCCTGGTTCTTTCTGAACGCTGAGGAGAAGATGATGATAATGATGATGATGAAGATAAGGCAGGAGGTGAATGTGGTCTTGTTGGAAGTTGATTGAGGCTCCTTCTAGACATGTTGGATGGGAGATCCACTTAGGAAAGATAAAAGAAAAAGAAAAGTTTGAGTGTGCTGCAGGATGGCACAAAACCAAACAACAAGAAATTCAATATTTGCAAACAGCAGAAGGACCGAGTGTAAATACACCACATCCCAATCTTTCATAACACACAGTTTAGGAAGAGCCCAGATTGTACACAAGACACATTCATTTTTAACAACTTCTCTCTGCAAACTAGCTCCGTGGATGATTATTAAAGTGAATTTAAGATTTAAATCAATCAATCTAAAATCTACATATAGATGAATAGGTTACATGAGCAAAATAAAAGGCTTCTGAAAGCTATTTTAACAAATATTACATTCTCAGAAAACTGGGCTATTTGTGTTCCCATGACCCATGACTTACAGCTCTATTTAGTATAATGCCATTATAATAATAATATATTCTACTACTAACAACAATAAAAAATAAAACACTTTTATAATATTTCAGCATATTTCAGCAAGTGACATCAAGTCTTTTTGATCACGTGGTCCAAACAGAAGTATATTTAATTAATAGTGCTGTCAAATCTAACATAACATTTTGTAAATGTAATATACTGTATATATACTTACACATACACATACATACACACTTATCTCCCGATGACAATGCAGTGCTGAAGAGCCAACTAGCCTCTCCCAATGGAGGATCCCTATACCTCTCTACAGATAAAGCGTTGTGGATTTTTTTGGTTCGCGTACCTACCCGAATTGATAAGATAAAATAAAATTCTGCATCAAAATTTATAGACAAGACAAGTAGTTTGTTTAGGCATGGTTTGTAAGGAATTACAAACCTGCGCACATATATTCAAACGCACATAACTATAGAATCAATTCTTAATCCGCATGTGAACGCCATCACCGTCTATCACAGGTTCACGTTTAAAGTCTGTTTAGAGAGAACGGTGTCGTCTTAGCGGCCCCTAATTTAATAACAAACGATCATTTAGACGGAAGTGAATCAATCAAAACTAACTTTAGCTGGAAAAAACATTTTTCAAGAGCCACTATAAAACCAAACCAATCTCTGTTACCTTAAATTATATGTTTATCTCTGTAAAGCTGCTTTGAAACAATCTACATTGTTAAAAGCGCTATATAAATGAGGATGACTTGACTTGACATACACAACTTGCTGTCATTCTATTCCAGACTTACTATATGGGGTTAAACTAATGTTAAGAATTATGCTGAAGGTTAATAATGCTAAATATATTACATAAATATACAGTATAGACATAGTATAGTAACAAACAGTGTTGTAATTGTTAACAACAACTAAAACTTTTATTTTATAGTTTTTAGCTTTTAGTCTATTGAAATACCTTTTCGATAATTGAAATAAAGCTGAAATAAAATTATATAAGTATAAAACACACTAAAAAAAGAAAATTAGAAAACTAAAATAAAGACATAATTACTAAAACCTAAACTTCAATTAAAATGAAAACTAAAAAATATAGCCTAAAAAATAAAAGCTAATACAGGTGATGGTTTATGAATCAACCATTTCAAACCCCATACTCTGAATATTGAGAGGCACAGACCGCCATCTGGTGGCCACCGTCCATGCAGCTTGTGGATCTGATTTCTTGAAAGTGCACAAAAGAATAATTTCCATTTTCATGAAAATCATGATCCAATTATGGTTTAGCACGGACAGAAATAACAACAGCTAAACTAAAGCTCATATCATAAGCCTTACTATCGCAGTAAATGTGACACCGTTGACTCTTAAAATGACTGTTCTTTATTTCAACGAGCCATATGGTACAGAGGCTGCCTATGAGAGCTGGCCTTTTATTAATGTGACTGTGATTCATCGTCATTGTGGGTCACTGAGGGTAGAACAGAGGGTTTGTGGGTAATGAGGCTGATTGAACAGCACAGTGTGGGGGAGCAGGGGAGTACAGGACAGCTGAGTGACATTAGTAGGCCAGTGTGTCATACTAGCTGAGAGAAAGAAGAAGTAAACATCACGTACAGTAGCAAAGACAGTAGCAAACTGAAATTGAATGTCAAACTGAATTCGAATGGCTTCAAACTTCATGCTGGTATCAGACAGTGCCAGACATAGACATGCCTTGTCATGTTTCCTCAGGCCAAATATCGCTGTTCATCTTGTTAAAAAAAGCTTGGCGAAAATAGCACTCAGTCTGTTTGGTGAGTCATAATAACACTAAACTAGCAAATTCTGGAGCTGCGTGCCAACCATCAGACATCATTTTATATAGCTAGCTATAGTTTATGACAATATAAGAAGTAAAGTGTGAACCAAACTGTCATCTACTTCAGCAAGAATCTGGGTGGTAATTTATGGACAATGACACTGAGAAAATGTAATAGCCATTGAAATGAAAAGACACAATGAGGAGTTCAAATAGAAAGAAATATTATTTTAGCCAGACCTATAGTATGGCTTTATGTAGTCCTCCCCTTGTGTTCTGTCTTCCGGTTTGTATTTCCACAGCATGAAGGTAAGATCTTACGGATTTATGAATGAACCGCTCGTTTTAAAATCTTTCCGGTCTACGGACGTTTGTTTTGACATCCGTTTCAAACATTACAATGCTCATGATCACTAAATCATTAAATCCAGTTCACCAGCTATAATTACAAGATTATAATTATATAATATAGAAATATACAGATCTACCGCAAACACGAAAGTTCACAGACAGTATTCGAATTCTTCACTACAGTAAAAATCAACACTTTTACGTTGAAAGATAAGGAAAATATAAAAACGTGTATTATACGATATTCAACAGAATGTTGGCATCCAAATGACATTGGACCCCATTGAGTGTCATTATACGGACAATTATAACACAGCCATACCTTATAATATTTTCTTTCACTGAAGAAAGAAATTTTAACAGAGGGGTGAGGAAATGATGACTGAATTTAAAATTCGGGGTCAATTGTCCCTTTTAAATCTGGTCATGTACATCACCCAGACAATGAAGGCTCTAATGTATGCGTGTTGAAACTGCAGGACGAGCCACTCTGGGGAACGACATACGAAATAACTCCAGTAATTAACTTCAGACTCAGTTAACTGTCAGAGCATCCTCGGCGGAGAACACAACTTCACACAGGGGGAAAAGAGAGACCCCGTCTCACACACACACATCCTATGAATGGCTCTGTGGCGTGGTCAGGCGAGGTGTTTCCATGGTGATGCTGCGTGTTGCATGTGTGTGTTGCAGGAGTATGTCACACGACGACCGCTTCATCAGTATGCTACAGAAGCAACGGAGAGAGCACACAGGCGTTTCTCACACCGACAGAATGAGCTCACGCGCACACGTACACACGTACACTGATTCCACTGACACAGATTCCCAGGCATAAAGGAGAAAACTGAGGAGAAACTGCATCTATGAATAGCAGCACATTATTACGGACCGAAGACCACTTAGCTTTGATGTTACTAAATCCAATCATCAATGCCGACCATCAGATACCGCAGAGCCGCAGAAAGAGAAAGATTGTGTGTGAGAGAGAGACTCCATTCCTCACACTCCTCACACAAGATCAATGGCTTTAATGGGGGGCTTGTTGCACCACAGGACACACTTCCATCACAGCTGTGGGCTTGCGGGGGTGTGTGACTCCTAATAAACCCCCATCCTTTACAGTATTTGATGAAGTGGGTGAGCCAATGTGCATTTGAAAGTTTCGTCTTTCCTTTCAGAGAGTGATGAGACACTCATCCATCTGTCTGGGTTTATGTGTGTGTGTGTGTGTATATATTACAGTGATGGCTAACCAGCGTGAACAAATAATCAGCCTGCTGTCGGCCAAAAGCAACAACAGCACATCTCCAGTTACTGAGTGACTGTCTTAAAATAAAGGTTTCAAAAGCTGGCTTTTGCAGCGACGCCATGGAAGAACCATTTGGGTTTGAAAGAACCTTTCAGTGAATGATTCTTAAAAGAACCATTTTTTCTTATAGTGTAAAGAACATTCCAATAATCTGAAGCAGGGTTTTCCAAAAAGGAGTTTGTGAAAGAACTGCAGTGCAGGGGAATCATGAATTGATGAAAAACTATTAATAAACTATTGAATGTAAAATTAAAATAAATAAACGGGGCTGCAAGGTAATCACAATATAGCTTAGTGCAATTATCAAATCAAAGGCTGCATTTTAAACTCTCTAAGTCACATTTAATTATTATAATGATCTAATATAATATGTTAGTACAATTGTAATTTGCAACAGAAATATATTTTTGTATTTATTTAGTTAAAATACTACTATTGCTCCCACTACTAGTAATTATTATTATTATGATGATGATGATTATCAACATCGGAGAACAGTGAACATGCAAATGTGTCATTAAAATATTTAATGTTTAACCACTAGTCTACAGTCTATTTTAGGGGGTAAATATTTGACTTTAAGGGGTTTGGCTGACAAAAAAGTTTGGGAACCCCTGATCTAAAAAAAGTTTTCCCACTTTAAAGAACCTTTTGATCAATTGAAAGTTTCTACACTCTTAAAAATGAATGTGGAGAAAACAATGAACCAACAAACATTTTTTTTTCTTAATGTGAAGAACATTTTAATAATCGAAAGATCCTTTTTCCACTATAAAGACCCTTTTGTGGAATGAAAAGATTCCATTGAGGCAAAAGGTTCTTCATGGATCCATCAATGCCAATAAAGAACTTTTATCTTGAAGAGTAACCAAAAAAAAAAAGAAACTCCAACTAAGCCGACCATTTCTGATCTGTATCCTCGGCATGTAATTTCAAGGAAATATCAATCTAAGAAGTCACTGTGTGGGCAGATATGCACTTCCTTCGAACTGTCTCACACACAATTCAATACACCACAATTCACAGTAAATCCCATTCATTCTGCACCTCTAACAGCAACAGACGTCATTCACACAAAGAGAGCATCACTCGCCCACCATCTCTCTGACGTTCAGATCATCTGTGATAGAAAAGACTAGCTATTTATGATATTGACTCATAATAGGTTCACAGAAACCAAATGAAATGTAACGGAAGTGACAAAAAGCAAAAATAGCAATGCTAAAGCCAAACTTTTAATGCATACCTGCCACAGGTGAGCTGGACGTCGGCATGAAGCCCACCAGCATCACGGTCGCGAGCAGAAGCGCACAACATCCGAGCAGACGCCGGGAGCTCCTCAGGACCGTCCTTGAACTGGAGCTCTCCATTTTTGCTTTTTTCTTATTCAAGACAAGCCATCTGACCCTGATAAAATGTCCCCCGGATAGCCACAGGTCTTCCCGCTTGGTAACCTTCCTCTATACATTGCTGTTAGAAGGGAAAACACATAATATGTTAGAGAGTAAAGCTGAATCTCTCATTAGTTCAGAGCTCATAATAAGATGAATTGGAAGCATCATCACCATCCTTCCCACATCTATCAATCAATCAATCAATCAATCAATCAGTTTTTAAGTTTCCATTCTTGGCAAATAGCATCAGTCAGCTATACTGTGTGTATATTATCTTGTATATGTTGTAAATGTTGTTTATCATATATTTTGAAGATGTGTCTTCTGAGAAAAATAACTTTCAGAAGAGATCTGAAATGTGCCCAGTTGGTCAAGATGCCAAAGTCTGCAATCAAAGGTCTGGGATTTCAATATGAAGTTGAACTTTTCAAAATGTTCTTCCAATTAAAGGTTTTATTTTATGATAATGCAAACAATTTTTTTTTTAAATTTCCAGGCCATCTTTGCATTACATAATTAGTGATTAAACATTGTATCACCCAGGTCGATATTGATTATGAACAATTTCTGTTTTCAAATAGTGAGTACATATGTGTACATCTAATTTTTCATAATTATATTGTATTAGCATCAAATGTTTTATCGTAATCTTTTTAACTCATAAAAAGGTAAATTAAGTAAAATATCTGAACATATTGAAAAATTTCCTTAAAAGCAAAATATCTATCTATCATGCATCATCCGTAGTATAATTTTCACTAACTTCAATGCCATGCAAACCTATAATGCCATTAAGTGAATATACACACTGTGGGAATGTAGGTTACAGATCATCGGTGCGCGCGGCCCAATGCTCCCGTGAGGTTAATATCACGCGCATCATGTCAGACAGGTATGGAGATAGCGGGCATGATGTGAAGCAGATAAAAAGCGGTACAGATAGAAAAGGGCGTGTGTGGGAACCATAGACTGTAAAAAAATAGGTGGGAACAGACGAAGCGCATGCACAGGGTCAAAGATGGAAAAACAGCATCTTTAGACGCCCAGGATCTCTCCAACCCCTATATCATATGTTATATACATATTTTTGAATGGGATGTTGACATGCAAAGATAGAGAGGGTGAATAGTGCCGTATATCGGAGTCGTTTTTGTTACCTGTCATGTTGAAATGCACCTCGCGCGGATGCGGCTCACTCGCGCGCCCCTTTACACACACCCGATATCAAGATGACAGAACGGCCATAAATAGAGAATATCGATGCAGGGAATCAAATCAGATGAATCATATCATATATTTATGCTGACAGCTCCTCGTACAGACGATATCCAGTTCGTTGCTCGTGCGTGGTTCATTTCCCGGTATCCGGTGTAGATGTAATTGTGCAATAGCGGTTAAAGGTCTTGCTCTTCCCACGAACGGCCCATTACCCAAGATCCCATCCCTTCCAAACACGCTGGACAAATTGCACCGCTTAAATAAATACGTATGCCGCTTCTAAAAGATATTGTTGGCAGTCCATGTCCATTTCTTCGGCATAAAACACTCCACACAGGAGAATAACGCCTTATCGATATGTGCGGCGCTTGGCAAAGACCCGCCCCTTCTATTTATTCACGCAAACGTACAGAATGAACGAGTCTCTGTCATTGGCTGTCAGCAGGATACCTTAGCAACCCTCACAAGCTCATCTTATTTTAATTTTAGGCCCTGGACGTAGATTTAAGAGAGTATTGTAGGCTATGTAATTTGTATTTGTAATAATTCAGCTACTTTTAGAAAGGTAGCGTAAATGTTTTAAATGAATTTCGTTTAGTAATTTTCTAGGCGCAATCGGTAACAAAACACTTAACGATTTTTTTTCTCGATGTGCCCGTCCGATACATTGTTTGAAAACACATTTGAAAAATTAACATATATTATTTACCTTATGAAGATTAACTATGTTTAACTAGCTTAGATATATATACTATATTTAACCATGCTATAAATTATATGATTAGCCTACGACAATTTTGCTATAGTAACAACATATTGTAAAGTATGCAGCAATAAGGCTACATACCTTTTTCATTTGGCTCTCCGTGGGAGTTTTGAAACATTTGAGACCCAGCAAGGTCAAATTAACGTTAATTTCATTTTAAAAAAAACTGGTGCTACACACCAGTAAGCCTGCAAGATTGCAGTGATTATCTCTTGTAGACCTGAAAAACCTTGTAATCAAATGACAAAATTGGAAAAACAGGGAGAATTTATTGAGGAATACATGGTTTGAAAAAAGTGCAAGTTTGTACCTCATGAGCTGATTCATATCACAAAGGTACCATTCACTGAAGGCACACCAGACAAACCCATGGCATGAAAAACCAATAGAACCAATAATAAAGAATAAAGCAATAAAAATTCCGCTAAAAGTCACAGTATCTAAATGTGTTGATCTGAGGGTAGGACCCTCTCATATGAGCAGTTATTTGAGCTAAATAAATCATAAGCACTTAAAAATCAAAGATGTAGCCACAGAATTTTCTGGCAAAGATATATCTATTTTGGTTAAATGTGATGGAATATATTTAATATTTCTTCATATTAATATGACTATAATATTTCAATCAAAGCCATTGTATTTCATTCAGAGCAATTATTATAGGGTATCCTCAGTTTATTAATTGAGAAGAGCCTTGAGTTTGTAAAGGGCTATTCACGCTGCACAGACAGACGGTGACCAACAGACAATCATCAGGGGCCAGTTGCATAAACTTAGCCACTTTATTAAGACTGTGTCTTAAGAACTAGTTTGACCAGCTAGCAGTTAACCAAGGGGTAATCAGTCTTACCTTCACAATTCAAATGATACCAATATACCTTTTTATGTAACTGCCTATAGATGACTAACTTTTAAGACTAGCCCTTATGCAACTGGCCACAAACTACAGTATGCCACTTCTCAGACGTTCCACGTCCAGACAAATGCAATTGAACAAGTCAAACAGACCGATCCGACAAAACCCCAGAGTGTCTGTAGCCTTTGGTCGAAGTCCGTCGGTGCAGTGTGAATTAGCTTTCAAATTCTGTCATTATTTACTCACCCTCAAGTTGTTCTAACCCTTCATGACATTCTTTCTTCTGCTGAACACAAAATAAGGTTTTGGGGAATGTGGGTTACCAAACAGTTGCTGGTATGGACCCCTCTGACTTCCATAGTATAGGAAAAAAGTCAATGGGGACCAGAAACTGTTAATTACGCACATTCTTCAAAATATCTTCTTGAGGCTCCGTAAATGAGGACAGAATTTTCAGTTTTGCGTGAACTATCCCTTTAAGAGCATGTGAATGTATCCAAATGGCAAGAAACTAAAGCAGTAGCTCATGATTTGAATGTCTATCCTCAGGTATGTAAACATACATTTGTGTATTTTGTCAGTCACTGGGAAGCTTGAGTTTCCACCTCATTGATAGACACAAAGCGTGGTCGTCTTCGCACCCTTCTCTTTGTGTTGTGTTTGGGGTTCCTTTGATACATATCTGGAAAAAAAGAAAGTCCTATAGTACAATATAATATAATAAATATAATTAAATTTTATATAATACATATAATATAATTGAATATAATATAATAAATATAATATTTAATAAATATAATATTATTTATATATATATATATATATATATATATATATATATATATATATAATAAAATAAATGCTCAAGGTCACTTTTAAATTAAATCATTTTATGACCTTTTTTTTCCAGACCTGGAAACTGAAGGTGTGTAGTACCTTGGAAACTGACATAGTAATGCCTATTGCCCTTAATGACAGTAACTTCTGCATTGCTGTCCTCCTGAAAAGCTTTCTCCAGGTCTCTGGATGTTACAGAGGTCACACGTTGCTTGTCATCCTAAAGAAAAACAGTACAGAAACAAAAACACAAACTGACCTTAAAGATAAATTCCTCTCAGATGAGAGTATGGCCATTATGTTTGTAATCCAGTCTCACCGGTTGACCGTACTCTATCCAGTTTTCATGATCTCCTTTGTAGTACCACATCCACTCTGTTGTCAGGATGTAGTGTGCGGGTTTAGAGACGGAAGAGACTGTTGAAAGTCGACGCACAGGGTCAAAGTTCCTGGACATGGACACAAAATCCACCGGTCTCGAGCCTGGACTGAGTCCAAGAGAAGGAATGAGTAAAGAGAGTGGGAGAGCAGTCTCAAGAAACAGTCCTTTTTTTCCAATTAAAAAATTGTCAAAATTAATGTCTTAAAAACAGAAAAATGGAAAGCAAATTCTTGCATGTGCATTTGTACTGACCTGTGTTCATTCTTTGGGTCGCAGTAAGCTTTCTCTATTTCCTCCATGTTTCTTAAATCTCTCCAGTCTTTCCCGTCATAAACCTCCCACTTATACGGAAGATTAAAGTGGACAAGGACACACTGGTCTGAAGCAATAAAAATTCTCTAAAGTAAATAGGTTAAAGGCAACAAGATTAACCATAGGTTACCTAGACGACATTGACACCAACCCTGAAACTTGCATTTCCGTCTTATGAAGTGCAGACAGATTTCATTCTTCTCCACCTGAGTGACCGGTTTGATGCCTTGATCAGATATCAGTTCTGAAATGTATATGAATATGTATGCATATTATGAATTAATGAATAAACACAGATGAGCCAAAACATTATGACCGCCTGCCTAATATGCTGTTGGTCCTCCGCATGCTGCCAAAACATCCCTCTGAGACATGGACTCCACAAGAGCCATGAAGGTTACCTGTGGTATATCTGTCACCAAGGCATTAGCAGAAGATCCTTCAAGTCCTGTAAGCTGCGAGGTGGAGCTGCCGTGGATCTAACTTGTTGCTCCTGCACATCCCACAGATGCTCAATTGGGGAATTTGGAGGCCAGGCCAACATCTTGAACTCTTCATCATGACCCTGAACAGTGTGTGCAATGTGGCAGAGTGCATTATCCTGCTGAAAGACGTCACTTCCACCAGGGAACACTGTTGTTATGTAGGTGTGTACCTGGGGCCTGTTTCAATAAGGAGGTTCAACCAACTGAGTGAAAACTTGAACTCTGAGTTGACTTACCCTGAGATGAGAAACTCTGAGTTTTCGGTTTCAGAACAGCTGAAATGAGTAAGTTCAATCAACTCTAAGTTGACTGACTCTGAGTTAAGCGCGTGCACCACAACTATAAAAAGCCATTATCAATGGAGCGCAGATATTATGAGTCACCATGGTAACAGCGCCACACAAAAAGAGGTCTGCATATTTCTCACCAGCAGTACGCAAACATTTTTTTTTAAGCAACAGGGCAGCAGCGGCGAGGGAGATAATTAGTTTGGGAGAAAATAGTTGCTCGAGTCAATGCGTAAGTTTACATTTTAATTACTGTTATACAGTGTTGGGTGTAATTACCAAGTAATCTAAATACTGTAATTTAATTAAAGGGATTACTCTTAATTCTTCTGTAATATAAAGTAAAATATGATGTCATTGCATTAAATACTGCATAGACTATAGAACAATTCTGTATACAACAATAGCGGATTTAACATAAATTTTTTTAAAGGTATTTTTTTTATGTAACCTTCTCTCTCTACACACTTTGGTCAATTCAAGAATAATTCATGCAATTGTATATTGTTAATCTGAAAGCATTAAAAGTGCAGTTTATGGTCTCTTTTTGTATTGTTCAAGTGGTTGAGGTTGATATGGGATTTATAAAGTAATTAGTAATAAGTAGACCAATACTTTCTAGAGATAGTAATTATTACATTAATCTAATTACACTGTTGAATATGTCATTTGTAGTTAGTAATTAATAACTATTTTAGAGTAACTTACCCAACTGTTATAATATCAGAGGTGAAACTGGAAGAACAGTATGTTATTCAACCTAATTTTAATTTTCATGTAGGTGCAATCCTGCAGGCATTAAAAGAACATGGCAGCAGCTGAAAATGAAATATAAAAACATAATTCCATCAGGTAAGGCTTGAGCATATCATGGATGTAGGCTACCTGACTTAACAAACATTTGACATATTCAATAACTAAATAGCATCCAGTGTCTTGCAGTGCAGCAGCATTTTTGACATAGGTCTAATTAACAAAATTAAATGTTCATTCTCATTTGACTTCTACTCAGCCAACAGAAAGAAGGAAGAGGCTCGCAAAGATGGAGATGGAGATGCAGAGGAGATGCAGAGGAGATGGAGATGCAGAGGAGATGGAGATGCAGAGCAGATGGAGATGGAGATGCAGAGCAGATGGAGATGCAGAGGAGATGGAGTTGCAGAGGAGATGGAGATGCAGAGCAGATGGAGATGCAGAGCAGATGGAGATGCAGAGCAGATGGAGATGCAGAGGAGATGGAGATGGAGATGCAGAGGAGATGGAGATGCAGAGGAGATGGAGATGAAGAGGAGATGGAGATGGAGATGCAGAGGAGATGGAGATGGAGATGCAGAGGAGATGGAGATGCAGAGCAGATGGAGATGCAGAGCAGATGGAGATGCAGAGGAGATGGAGATGCAGAGGAGATGGAGATGCAGAGGAGATGGAGTTGCAGAGGAGATGGAGATGAAGAGGAGATGGAGATGAAGAGGAGATGGAGATGAAGATGCAGAGGAGATGGAGATGGAGATGCAGAGGAGATGGAGATGCAGAGGAGATGGAGATGCAGAGGAGATGGAGAGGTTATGGAGATGCAGAGGAGATGGAGATGAAGATGCAGAGGAGATGGAGATGGAGATGCAGAGGAGATGGAGATGGAGATGCAGAGGAGATGGAGATGGAGATGCAGAGCAGATGGAGATGGAGATGCAGAGCAGATGGAGATGCAGAGCAGATGCAGAGGAGATGGAGATGCAGAGGAGATGGAGTTGGAGATGGAGATGCAGAGGAGATGGAGATGCAGAGGAGATGGAGATGCAGAGGAGATGGAGATGCAGAGGAGATGGAGTTGAAGATGGAGATGCAGAGGAGATGGAGATGCAGAGGAGAAGCAGAGGAGATGGAGATCCAGAGGAGATGAAGATGAAGATGCAGAGGAGATGGAGATGGAGATGCAGAGGAGATGGAGATGCAGAGGAGATTGAGATGCAGAGGAGATGGAGATGGAGATGCAGAGGAGATGGAGATGCAGAGCAGATGGAGATGCAGAGGAGATGGAGATGCAGAGGAGATGGAGATGCAGAGGAGATGGAGATGGAGATGCAGAGGAGATGGAGATCCAGAGGAGATGGAGATGCAGAGGAGATGGAGATGGAGATCCAGAGGAGATGGAGATCCAGAGGAGATGGAGATGCAGAGGAGATGGAGATGCAGAGGAGATGGAGATGCAGAGGAGATGGAGATGCAGAGGAGATGGAGATGCAGAGGAGATGGAGATGCAGAGGAGATGGAGATGCAGAGGAGATGGAGATGCAGAGGAGATGGAGATCCAGAGGAGATGAAGATGAAGATGCAGAGGAGATGGAGATGAAGATGCAGAGGAGATGGAGATGAAGATGCAGAGGAGATGGAGATGAAGATGCAGAGGAGATGGAGATGCAGAGGAGATGGAGATGAAGAGGAGATGCAGAGGAGATGGAGATGAAGATGCAGAGGAGATGGAGATGCAGAGGAGATGGAGATCCAGAGGAGATGGAGATGCAGAGGAGATGGAGATGCAGAGCAGATGGAGATGCAGAGCAGATGGAGATGCAGAGCAGATGGAGATGCAGAGCAGATGGAGATGCAGAGCAGATGGAATAATATTAAATTAATGCCTTATTTAATATCAGGCATTAAAAGAACATGGCAGCAGCTGAAAATGAAATATAAAAACATAATTCCATCAGGTAAGGCTTGAGCATATCATGGATGTAGGCTACCTGCCTTAACAAACATTTGACATATTCAATAACTAAATAGCATCCAGTGTCTTGCAGTGCAGCGGCATTTTTGACATAGGTCTAATTAACAAAATTAAATGTTCATTCTCATTTGACTTCTACTCAGCCAACAGAAAGAAGGAAGAGGCTCGCAAAGATGGAGATGGAGATGCAGAGGAGATGGAGATGCAGAGGAGATGGAGATGCAGAGGAGATGGAGATGGAGATGCAGAGCAGATGGAGATGGAGATGGAGATGCAGAGGAGATGGAGATGCAGAGGAGATGGAGATGAAGAGGAGATGGAGATGAAGATGCAGAGGAGATGGAGATGCAGAGGAGATGGAGATGCAGAGGAGATGGAGATGCAGAGGAGATGGAGATGCAGAGGAGATGGAGATGCAGAGGAGATGGAGATGCAGAGGAGATGGAGATGCAGAGGAGATGGAGATGCAGAGGAGATGGAGATGCAGAGGAGATGGAGATGCAGAGGAGATGGAGATGGAGTTGCAGAGGAGATGGAGATGCAGAGGAGATGGAGATGCAGAGGAGATGGAGATGCAGAGGAGATGGAGATGGAGATGGAGATGCAGAGCAGATGGAGATGCAGAGCAGATGGAGATGCAGAGCAGATGGAGATGCAGAGCAGATGGAGATGCAGAGGAGATGGAGTTGAAGATGGAGATGCAGAGGAGATGGAGATGCAGAGGAGATGGAGATGCAGAGGAGATGGAGATGCAGAGGAGATGGAGTTGAAGATGGAGATGCAGAGGAGATGGAGATGCAGAGGAGATGGAGATCCAGAGGAGATGAAGATGAAGATGCAGAGGAGATGGAGATGGAGATGCAGAGGAGATGGAGATGGAGATGCAGAGGAGATGGAGATGCAGATGCAGAGGAGATGGAGATGCAGAGCAGATGGAGATGCAGAGCAGATGGAGATGCAGAGCAGATGGAGATGCAGAGGAGATGGAGATGAAGATGCAGAGGAGATGGAGATGCAGAGGAGATGGAGATCCAGAGGAGATGGAGATGCAGAGCAGATGGAGATGCAGAGGAGATGGAGATGCAGAGGAGATGGAGATGCAGAGGAGATGGAGATTCAGAGGAGATGGAGTTGAAGATGGAGATGCAGAGGAGATGGAGATCCAGAGGAGATGGAGATGCAGAGGAGATGGAGATGCAGAGGAGATGGAGATGCAGAGGAGATGGAGATGCAGAGGAGATGGAGATGCAGAGGAGATGGAGATGCAGAGGAGATGGAGATGCAGAGGAGATGGAGATTCAGAGGAGATGGAGTTGAAGATGGAGATGCAGAGGAGATGGAGATCCAGAGGAGATGGAGATGCAGAGGAGATGGAGATGCAGAGGAGATGGAGATGCAGAGGAGATGGAGATGCAGAGGAGATGGAGATTCAGAGGAGATGGAGTTGAAGATGGAGATGCAGAGGAGATGGAGATCCAGAGGAGATGGAGATGCAGAGGAGATGGAGATGCAGAGGAGATGGAGATGCAGAGGAGATGGAGATTCAGAGGAGATGGAGTTGAAGATGGAGATTCAGAGGAGATGGAGTTGAAGATGGAGATGCAGAGGAGATGGAGATGCAGAGGAGATGGAGATGCAGAGGAGATGGAGATCCAGAGGAGATGCAGAGGAGATGGAGATCCAGAGGAGATGAAGATGAAGATGCAGAGGAGATGGAGATGGCCCTGAGCCTGAATGCTGGAAGGCCAATGGCTGAGGGAATTCCTGGAGGGACTTCAGAGACAGTCACTCCCGAAGATTCAAGTGCCTTCATAAAATGTAAGAGGTCTACATATGTGTTATTTTTTATATAGGCTGTTTTTGATATTTCCATATATTTTACTTTGGGTTGGGTTTTTTGTTGCTCCCAACAGATTCTGATGGTAATATTTGTCTTTTGGAGCCTCCTGTCCCAACAGAACCCCAGACAGTTGGAAGTAGCCTACTCAATACACCAGAAATTATGACAAATAGTATTATAAAATGTGCTCAACCAAATGCTCATCTTCACAGGACGATGGGGATGAAGAAACAGTTTCTGCTGCCACAGAGAGGCCTACAGAGGAAATGTTAATATTATGTGTCTACACATCAAACAATCTACACATTCACATTTCTTCACATTATTTATGTGGAGTAGCCTATAGAATCTAAGTTTATATCTAAGTATAAACGGATATTCTTATCTCTCCCCGGTCCCCAGAGTGTGGAAGAACAGCAGGAGGAAGGTCCATCAACTGCTGGTGCACAGATGAACACAGTTAAGTGATTTTCAGTGAATGCCACAGTTTAATTCTGTAGAATTTGTTTAGAACTACATGATGTAACTCTAATCTACTGTATTTTCAGTTGCCAGTTAAGAAGTTATATAGACTTCAATTTTTATAAAAAAAATTGGGGGAAAAAACAGCAATGAATAAATGTACCGAAAGAATGAATGAGGTGTTTAAACACCGCTTCCTCTTTAAAAAAGGGGAGGAGACCGAAATAAACTCTGGGTTTACGGAAGTAAACCTGCTCCCGACCAGGTTAGGTTCACAGAGTGAGTAACCATGGTAACTGACTCTGAGTATAAGTTACCTCTCTTTCAGAAACAGGCTTGACTTAACCTGCTTTCTCAGATTTGACTTATCTCCCATTCTGAAACAGAAAACCCAGAGTTTCCCTCATTTCAGGGTTAACATACTCAGAGTTTTCACTTAACCTCCTTTCTGAAACAGGCCCCTGGGGCCTGCCCTGTACCATGATGGTAGTTGACCAAACTCAGGGTTACAGGATTAGTTTAGAGTTGACAAAACCAAACCAATCCAACCAGGCTTTGTTGGTACCATGATGCTGATCATCAACTTTCTCTGTCAACTCAGGCTTTGATCCTGAGTTTAGGAGTTTAAGTGTGACATCAGTAGCGAACAGCCAATCACATGTTGAGAAAGAGTGAAACTGAGATTAATTTCTCACAAGAGAAGCAGCGCAATTCACTTATTAAATAAAAGTATTAAAATATTAAGAATTTAAACAAATTTACACAGCAAGAAGAAAATAGCTATCTATGAAAGAGGACAACTAAAAGAAAAAGTCTCGCTACTGTATATCAGTGCAAGTAAAAGTTGTGAAGTTATTTTATACAGTTGATAAAGGTATAGAGAGAATTGAACATTTAAGCTCACATCTAGTCATTTTATAGCTTCATCTATTGATGCTAAAGCGAATTTATATTACCTTTATATATTTATTCATTTAAACTGCTTAATAATAATTAACTAAAATTGTACATGTGTGATTAAGGGTATAATAATTGGATAAATAATATCTAAATCATACAAATTTATTATTCTAAATATGCATCACTAAAAACCAGACAATTTTGTCTTTAAAAATCATTTGGTATGTAGTGACCTTTAATTTGGAGTAGAAACAGGTGGAGTGACTTTATCGCATCAGTCATGTGACACTTTGCTCACAGCTGATTGGTCCAAGTTCGGTTTGCAACCTCTTACCTGGAACATATCCTGCCCCGGACCAGGTTAGCCGTGGAGCGTAAGTTACTATGGCGATGAACACAGCTAAAAGCCAAACCACTTTCATGGTCCCTAAAACCCAGGGTTGACGCAAACTAAACTGAAACATAGCTGGCTAGCCACCAAACCCGGCTTCATGGTATAGGCCCCTGGTCTGCAACAATGTTTATGTAGGTGGCACATGTCAAATTTAAGTCCAAATGAATGGCCTTGCCGTTTCAGAGATACTCTAACCAAGTTGTCTTGCAATAACAGTTTGGGTCTTATCAGATGCCATGTCTCCTGCATCCAACATGTTTTCTTATGAGAACTGAATGTTTCCTTATCATCTGATGTACCCAGACCTTAATATGTGGCCTTGTTAGGAGATGATCAACGATATTCGCTTCACCTGTCAGTGATCATAATGTCTTGGCTCATCAGTGTATAATATGTGTGAATGAATATAAGTGCCCTTACCACTGCTGAGAGTTTGTGAGTTCAGGCGATAAACGTTCTGGTAGATGTAGGGCAGGTCATGCATGATGTCACCACCGAGACCCCGTTCCTCCAGCATCCTGCGGCTGTGCTCGTTGATGCTGTGCTGCCGTTTGCATTTGGGACCGAACAGGCAGTCGTCTTGCACAAAGTGCTGACAAATATGCACCTTAGTGCAGCGCTCCATAAAGGTACAGGCCCCGAAAAGCCCAGTGCCTTTATTATAGTGAGCACACACCTGCGTAAATACAACACGAGATGGATTATTTAAATATCAGAGTTATATGCAAAAAAAAAATTATAATACAAAACCACACATGCATTCATTAATAATTAAATTAAACTAATTTAATGCCTTACACATACTGAAAAACTTCTAGATTAAACCAATGCGTCACAGAGCTCAGCAAAACATTCTACTTTACCTGTTCAAAGGAAATTCCCCATTTTTTCTTTTTTTTTTGGTCTTTCTTTTTTTTTTTTTTTGTCCAAACCAAAGTGGAGAAACACACTTAGGACACCTGAAGATCTTAGAACATCAATATCTCTCCATCAGCAACTCTTCATCCTGAACGCGGACCACAATTCTTCTTAATTCACCACTTGCCTGTTTTTTTTTCTTTTCTTTTTTTACATTAACATACTGACTGGAACACTGATGAAGTGGAGCTTCACTTGGATGACTTAATGGTTCACTTTTTCTTGTTTTTGTTTTTTTTCTCGACCTTTTTGTGAAGATTTTTTTTAAGATTACTGGCTTTTGACTGATGGTACTCATCAGATTGCTCCTTATCCAGGACATAACGCAGAAAAAACAAGTGTTCTGATAAACTAATGATATACTCGAATATTCAATGATTTCACACTGTGACATTGTATATATGGGTGTAACCAGTCGCTGAATCAACTCAAACATGCCAGAACAAACGTCAGCGCTGTTACGTGAGCACTTTTCTACTCTGAAAACGTCTCGCAACTGAGCGCACAGAGAAAGAAACGGAGAAGGGCGTTTCAAACGGCAGGAGAGGTACCTGGAATGCAGAAATATCCCAATCATAAACCCAGTTTGGCTTCGGGGAGGAATTCTCTCATGAGAATGGAGTCCAAAAAACATTTAGGTAGCTATTTAAGCCTTCCGGTTTGTATTTCCTCACCTCTGGCAGTAGGGCAGGATCATTCTGGAGCAGAAGCAGGAAGAGATCATCCTCGTTCAGTTCATGAAGTGTACACTCCCGCAGAAGGGGATGGTTATGTTGTGACTGGATATTATGGGAATATTTACACTCCTTCCTGACAAACACATCCACAAAAAGCATAAAGTGATTTTTGGTCTCTACATAATTCCCAAACTTTGGTTACACTTTATTTTATGGTGTCCTTGTTACAATGTAATTATGCATTTAAGTACTGAGTAAAATTAATTAACGTACTTACTAGGCTATATAATTATAGTAATTAAGCATAATTTATTACAGTAAGTAACATATGTAACAAAGACACTGTAAAATAAAGAGATATTGCTTTTACATGACCAATATTTCTTACTACCAATTTTTATGACATGTCTATGATAACCGCTATGCAGAACTGATTTTTAATTGTTTATTTCTACTTTTTGACAAAATAAAAACTAAACCATCATTATACTTAATACCACTCTGAAAACATATGCATTATGAATATTTTATTGTTATTATATTTATGTTGAGTAATTATCCAAGCAATACATTAAATTAATTAATATGTGAATAGAGTTGCTGGATGCTATTATTAATATTAATGACGATATATTATTTTAATAAAAAACGTAGAAAATGGTTAATATCGGTTATATATAAATTAAAATACTCGCCAATCTCTAAGCTGCATTTTTTCATAATTGTGATCAATGTAACATCTGAAATGCTGAAAATAGCCATAATAAATAACACGTATGTGTGTGCAAATTGGCAGGCCTGGTGTATATGTTCAAATATGTAAATAAACAAAAGCAATATATTCATAAAATAATTCTTGATAGGCTACGTTAAATCGTATGTCATACAGAACTTAAAGGCGTTATGACCGCTAATAGCTGTTGTTATTTTTAGTATTGTATTAACGCATCTGTCCTTTTAAGGATAAAAGCACTTTATGCTCTACATTTAGTAAATATAATAGGAAAATCTTACACTAGATATCCAGATGTTCTCCCAACCTTACCTTCCTTTCCCATATCTGCAGTTGCCATAAACAAAATACTTGCACAGGTGTAAATCCTGACACTCGTAACATTCATTCTTGGAATATTTCTTGCAGAGTCTCAAAGATGTTTTCGCGACAACAATGTAGTCAGACTCTTCATCCTCTGTTCTAGGTCTGCTCTGGGTCGCTGTGAAGCGGGCACAATTCTTAATGATGTACCAGAAATCTGCTTCGGTTATCTCAAAGCGCCGGAAGACCCTCTGGTGCAGCTGAGATATCTCCATAGAGCCTTTATTGCTGCATAATATGCTGGTCGCATGATGTATGATCCGAGAGTAGCCAGACATGTCTGCGCTGAAGTGAGAGCAGTGCTGGGCTGCTGCGCCCCTGTATTTCTATGATTTCTATTCTGCGTTTCTACCGAAATGAAAGCGGAAACTGTGAAAGCACGGTCTGGGTTTCATGCCAAATACCAGGTGCTAGCCATTTTCAAAATAAAAGTCTAAAAAAAACCAAAACAAAACTCACCCTCAGGCTCCAAAGATGGATGGATGGCAGACAGACAGATAGACAGAAAGATGTCTCTATTTTAATAGACCTCGTTGAATAGAATTTCCCTTTTACAGAAAAGACATGGCTGGTCTAATTGTACATGTTCATTAGAAGCAAATGAACAAAAGCAATACAAGTCATACTCATAAAATAATTCTAGATACATTACAACTGCATGCCAAATATTTATGGGCCATACAGACCTTAAATAATGAACTGACAATTTCTGCCAATTAAAATAGAAAATGGTTCTAATATTTCACAATATTGCTGTTTTTACAGTGTTTTTTTAATTAAAGAAATGCAGCCATGGTGAGCAAAAAAACAAACATCTTTTGAACATCCACATCCTAGAAAACACATGTTTATGCAAACATGGACAGACTTTATGCTAATATGGACAGAAACATTGTCTATTTTAAAAGTCCTAAATATAATATAATAGAAAAGAATAGAATAGGAGTGCCTCTTACTATAAAAGACATGACTGGTCTGACCATGTGACAAAGTGATATGCAGTTAGAAGTTAATTTTCTCATCTTTCTGTTCAGTGCCTGTTCAGAGCTTCCTCCTGGATGATCCGTCTGCCTGGGAAAGGCCCTTCGGTTGACCTGGTATTAGACAGTCGCCGGTCAAATAAACCAAATGTCGCTCTGTGGTCCAAATACAGACAGCTGTGAACATCCACTGTCTTTTTAGGGTTTTATCCTGGTTACAAGATGACGATCTGTCTGTAGAGAAGCTCCTGTAGACTGTTGTAGCAGTTGTAATGTAATGAAATGGAGCTCACTGCTCCAGGTCTCGGGTCAGTGGGTGCTCAGGGCCCAGGAGGCGAATCCTTACGTCTGCAGCTCTCTGGAGTAGATCCAGCCCCTCTCTCCTCTCCACTCTACTGCAGCTACGCAACAACACTTTACCTGCCAGACCAGACACCATCAAATAGACAAAGCTTTTAATGAAGAATATGCCTCTGAAAACCAAGGCCACTAAAGTGGGTGGTCACTGTTGTGTTCAAGCAGCCATTTAGTCACTCACCAAGCTTCATAAGAACGACAGCAAGGTTGTGTTGCGCGGTGGGAACTTGCAATGTCCGAGCCTCAGTCTCTGTCGTGCTTATAGCATGGCGGTACAGTTCAACTATCTTCCTCTGTGTCCATCTAAAAGTGCAAATCAAGCCTGTGACCTTGAAATCAAATTGGTTGAGGTAACTAGATAAGCATTGCACATAAGTCCATGTCTTACTCTGAATTGGTTTGAGCACTGGCCCAGAGATCTGCAAGCTGCTCCTCCACTTCTGCTACCAGAGGATGATCATGGCCACACCAGCGCCTCCTGCTGGCCAGTGCAGCTTGGAAGCATCTCTCCGCAGTCTTGGACTTACAAAGACTCAACCTTGAAACATGAAAATGCAATCAAATGTGCACAAAGTTATTTTTGTATGTTTTACTGGCTGATTAAAACAGTAGTCTGGCAAACTACATCCTACAGGCCATATACGGCAAATAAAAGAAAAGTGGAATGCGGATGTTGCATGTTTAACAAAGAATGGACAGTAAAATACTTTTATCGGACAGAAAGTGGTGTCTGATTTGCCAAGAGTAAGTTAAAGACTACAACCACAGTCGTCCTTTGACACGGATGTAGCATAATTTAATAGAAATTTTAAATATTTAATTTAATAATTCTTAAATTAAATATTTAGTTAAATTAAATATTTCTAAATCAAATTAAATTAAAGCTGCGAGCAGCATTTAGCGGTGTTCAAGCAGTTAAGGCAGTTAAGCTCAAAAGACATTAAGTTTTATGTAGCAAGCATTTAACCACTGAGATCATAGACACACACACACACATGTTGTTGTTGTTGTTTTCAATGCTATTGGGTAGTGTCATCATGAAAATATACTTTAATGGTCTATAAGCATTTCACATATTTCTTTGTGAAGCAAGATGTGGACGGGACCTTTCAAACAAGCTATCCCACAATAATCTAGGTGGTCTAGGTAGGGAGTTACAGCTGTTCCAAGCCGGAGGTCTCACGGATTATATATATATATATATATATATATATATGCAATATAGTTTTGAACATATATTAATGCAAATACTTTTCTTCTTTCATATGTGCAAAAAATTGAAATGAATGAAATGATACCACAGAGACGTTCTTCAATATGCAAACGATTGAACTTGAATAAATTAATTGATTGTTAATGTTACTTATTTTCATATGCATTGAAACAACAACATTGTATTATTCTGGCAATAAAATGCAGTTTTGTTTTCTATGACTTGGTTTGATTCCATGTATTTTTTAATGGCACGTTTTTCATATTAACTCTAATAAAAATGCTTAAACACATTTTGTTATAGCTATTTGAAATAAATGGTAGGTAAAAAAAAGCTTATTACAGATTTCCCATTTAAAATGCAATTTTTAGTTTTCATTTTAATCATATAATTTTATTGAAAAAAATGTCTCAAATTTTCATGTTTACTCAATAATGCATGCTTACACACACACTTTTGGGATGTTATTGTGAAAATCTAATTTAGTTTAATATAGTTGATAAAATGTAATTTAGTTTAGTTGAATATTTAGGCAATATAGTTTAATAATATTAAAGTATATTACCAGTCCATCATAATAATAAAATAGCTTTAAGAAATAAAATGGCCAGCAGAGGAAGACCACTTATTGGCTCACTTTCATTTTAGTCCAGAGAATAGGCCTAGACTGGTTGGGTTCCGATCAGGCGAAAAACCAGGGACTAGTTCGCAAAAGTAGGTTTTGGACAAAATCCGACATAACTTTTTTTTTTTTTTGCTTAAATCGAAATCGGAGATATACATATTGTCCGTCTTAAGCCAAGGATCACAGTGGTGTAAAAAGCCAGGCTAGGACCAACGTGCTTGAACACCTAATTAAGTTAAATTAAATTCGAGGGGGGACTTTTCACACATTTTGTTGTCTTACTTGTGAATGGCCTTCAGTAGCATGGCTGTGCCTTCAGCACAAGGATGGACAGAAATGTATCTAGAAGAGCCGATCTCTTTGAAAAGCCCTGGCACTGCATATACCCGTCCATCCGCCAGCAATGCCAGACACAGACGACAAAGCAGCTGTCCTGTGAGAGCAGATTAGAACTGCAAAATACATACGCTTGACAAAATATAACTCGTAAGTTATATGAATGCAGGAGGAAATATGAAATGCATGTTACCAACTATCAGTTTGACCTCTGCGCTGTCAAGACGAGCTACTGTAAGACACCTGGCAGTCTCAAGTCCCTTGTGGCAATACATCTCGGAGTCTTTCGGCAGATGCAATTGGACGTAAAGCTCTGCCAGCATATGCTGCACTTTGAGCAGTAACCTCATACTGTCACAATCCTGCTCCATTCCCTGAGGAGGAAAACAGAATGAAACCTTGCATTTTAGAGTATGATACATTTTTGTGTTTTTGTTTTTTGAATGCATACAATTTCTGACAATGATTAGCTAATCATATAACAGAAAGTGTCTGGTATTATTTTTACCTTCTGGAAAATTTGATCTGCTTTTAGTAGCAGCTCCTCGGCTTGCTGTATCTCACCCAAACAGAGCAGAACTTTACAGCAGAACAATGTTAATCGCCACACACTGCTGTGATCTGGAGGGTGAGCCAAGAAGTGATCATTATTATAATAATTTATAGTTTACCTGTACACTTTACATAACAATTACTTACAAAAAACTACCAAATCATCCTTTCAAGTGGCCGAGATGAATGCTATGATACATGGTAAATATTTAAATATAAAACAAATATTGCACCATAAATTCTGCTGTTCTGAGTCTACATATAAGAATGGTCCTTTCCAAGGGGATCTTTTAAAAGGCAATTTCTTACAATTTGTAATACAATTTAATACTTTATGGGTTTTCTTTTACAATTTGCATTACTATCATTTAGAAAAAAAACTGCCTAATAGCTAGTATTATTTCAGATAAGTGGCCGGGCTTACAAGAATAACATGATACATGTTAAACACATAATATTTACTAACAATGCCATATATTTCTGTCTATGTGGCAATGACAGAAGCTTATTTTTACATTTCATTTGATAATGATAATAAAAAGTCGGTTTTACCATTAGGACGCTCCCAAGTCTGAGCCATCAAATTCTGGAATGACGTCACAGAATCAAATCCTCTCTCCCTTAGTAGTGTCCAATAATGTACAACATCAATTGTCATCTGTGGGTATCGCTTCAGGTTGCTTGACAAAAACTCCATGGTACTATGAAAAAGATGGATATATGATTGTGTGTGTGTGTGTGTATATATATATATATATATATATATATATATATATACACACACACACACACACACACACACAGTATGTCTGTATGATAAGCATCAGTGTTGTGTGTGAGATATGAACTATTTATTTCATAACGAACTGAAAAAACAATGCCTACTGCATTAAAAAAACATTTTCTAATCAAAGATAAATTGCAGTTATCGTACGCTGGATCGCTAAGGAAGTCATGCAACTCCTTGAATGAACCAGTTTGCTTGAGATGCCAAGGAATCTCTTCCATCTTTCTTGCCCAGCTACAAAGCTCTAAACCGGACTTCAGAAAAAACTTAGCAAGGATCAGATGATAGGAATTCTGACCCTGCGTACCTTGAAGTGAAAGAGACAAGAGCACAACTGTGTTAACACATTGGAAATGCCTGTTCTGTTTCTACTGCATGAAAATTATATTACTCTTCGAAAGTGTTTCTACTCTATTTCAAAAATCCTAGTGAATTCAAGAATTCCTTTGCGGCAAGGAATGAAGATATAATAAAAAAAGAATAAGACAAATAACATAAACATCCTTACCATGCAACAACAGGTTCATTGCCTGGCTGAGGGACTGATGCATGATGGTCAGAAGACCATTGTCTTTCTCCTGAACCCAAGGCCAAAAAGCAGAGCGCAATCGGGCCCATTCCAAACCCTCGACTCTTAGATTAGCACAATAACCTAGATCTTCCAACAAAGCCAGAACCTGAGCCTCAGTCAGGCCTGCACGAGACACATGAATGAGACAGAGTGTGTCCCACACCCAGCCTGAGAGATCTGTGCAGAGAGAGAGAGAGAGAGAGAGAGAGAGCAGAAGAGGAAATGCTTATTAGCTATTACTAATGAAATATGAAAGTCAGAACAAGCATGGTTTTATATAATAAAGTAAAAAGGACTTACCCTCCCTGGGTGATGCAGTGCTTGTCCGAGTCTCAGTGACTTCTGTTGGAGCAGTTCTGGTGAAATCTTTTACCCAGCGATGTATGACCTTCACCCAGAGCTCTGGAACCGAATCAGCTTCTACATACTCCAGCAACAGCTCCATCTCTTGCTCTTTCTCCCTCAGCACTGCACACGTCCGTAACTCCGTGCCAACGAGCGCTAAAAAAGCCGGCAGGTGGCACTGCTTCTTACGCACAATTCTTTGCAAAACACTGGTCGGCAGCTCCTTGTAAGGTAAAGCCAGATGTCGGAGTAAAATGCTCTGCTGAACACTAGGATCGGAGATATGGGGACAGCTGAGAATCTGGACATCAGTCCTGCTGGTGAGACTTTTGTAAGTGAGGTCAGTAAAGGTTGTTGTGATGATCATTTTGCAACAGTGAGGCAGAGGATCTGGCAGCCATTGTAGTGCCTTCGCCTGGAAAACAAAAAAGGTGTTAATTTTATTGAAATAAAAAAAGTTAAAGACAACCTGCTCATGCAAACCATGCAGAGGACTAAAAGATCACCTCTTGCTTTGAGAGTCCAAGTGTTTCTGTCAAAAGGTCAATACCATCTATAAGAAGAATACAAGGCCCAAGATTGGCTGCTGCCGTAAATGCCTGGACAGCTCGATGGAGGTACTTAAACTCAATGATGTCTTCGCAATCTGGAAAATCACCTGCAGAAAGAAGTAATTCTGTGTGCGCCACTGGGTTTATTGAGACAAAGACAAGCAGAAGTGCTAATAAACAATATATTACTACGGTTTCACTACGACTGATGCGCTAAGCAGCCTCTGAGTTTTTCAATCACAACTCCGACCAGATGAAGTTCCCACTGGGAACTAGGAATTTCCCACTTCCGAGGACAAATGGAACACAACAACTCTGCAGGAAAGTGGACCTCGAGGGCCAGAGTTCAGAATTTATATATTTGTTGCATTTATAAAGAAAGCTCGAAGACTCATAACACACTTCTGCTGGAAAAAATGAGGAAATTTACCATAATGTGCTCTTCGAAGTTGGGCAGTACACTGTCTAAGCATAGACCTGAAATCAGTGCTGGATGTGCTGGTTTCACAGAAGTGAGAAATGACTAGAAAATCAGGATTCTGTCGGCAGAAGGCTCGCAGCCACATCGCTGCCAGAGTGGACTTCCCACAACCCCTTTCACCACATACCAGTAAGATAGACTTCACTGAGTCTTTCTGGTCAAAATCACTGAAAGTAAACAATAATTTGTCCTATAATATAGCATATGTTAATCAAACACAGTTTGCCTGCTGTATTTAGTTTATCTTCTTACCATGTGAAATGAGCACCTGGATTTGTTGAGTGTGTCTCAGATTTTGTATTATGTATTATAGAATGCAGAAATTTGTTTATTGCATTCAGTATTTCTGTGGTGGGTACTGAGGGCACAAACCAGTCAAACAATCCACGTGCATGGCTCTGTTGGTAATGCCGATCGAATGAATCCTGCCATCCTAAAACAAATCGATTCAAAAATCATAAATGTTTCTTATTTTAACCTTCATATTCTGTTTTGGTGTCTGAGAAACCCCCAAAGCCATTTAACAACTCAAAAAGTACCAAGCTGATACTTCATAACTTTTCCCTGGGGTTTGATTAGGCCAGAGAAAGAATTAAAATAAAATAATTATATTTCAAAATGACTATTACCAAAATATATAATATAAATAAAATATACATTCAGATATATAATCAATAAAATATTTTTTAAAAATAACATCATAAAATAAATCAGATTAAATAATAAAATAAAACAGGAATAATATATATAGGCTTAATTCAGAACTTGTTTAAAAGCCTTTTATTAGATAACAAAAAACTTAGAAAACTGGTCGAGAATTATAGGCCTACCTAAGATGGGATGTTTTGGATCCTCAAGAAATTTAGAAATGACTCCTTCCCAGTCCATCCTTATCATCTCCTTAAGTTCATAAAGGTTTCTGAAGAATCTGTCACACAGTGGAAAGAAAAAGAAGGATGCATGCATGCATTATATATATATATATATAGTCAAACCAAAATTTACTTCTGACACCTTCAACATTTCTAACATTTTTACTGAATTCATTTCTAACAGTTTATTCACTATATTTTAGAAAATGGTAATAAAATATGACAAGAGCAGAGTTATCAAATCAGTTGATATTTCACTGGTTTTGGCCATCCTTCAGTTGGACTATCTCACAAGTGAATTAGGCTGAATAGGTGTCAGCTGTTAAATTTAAGTACACAATTAGATAAATAGATAAATACCAGTTTAGGTCAACCAATTACCAAGCAATGCTTAATTGTGTTCAGTCTGTGGTGTAAAAAGGTCACATTACCAATTAAAGAAGCAAAACATGGTCAGGTCAAATTGCCTGAATAATTTTTGGTCCCAAATTCTTTATAAATTTTACTGGTAGTCCACTGTATGAAGTTGTCTTGAGTACTATATGTCACATTTTACTTTATTTTGCTATCCTCACTTACATAAATTAACTATAGTGTCCTGCGCCCACTAGTAAAAAAATATATATCTGGTGTCTGAATAATTATTGGTTTGACTGTATATATATATATATACACACACAAATGGAATTTTAAAATAAATCTGTATTTATGTTTCAAGACATTGTGGTCTGGTCTCAAACCTGACAGGAAGAAAATGATTTATGATCCTTCTTTTTAGATCTCTCATTTTCTGTCTCTCACTTTTGCTTTGGTTGGATAGCATGTTCAAGAAGATGTGCATTTCATCACTGCTCTCATCCTCCACATCCTGTGGGGTACAGTCTTTAAAATAAAAGAAGCAGCTTCTGTGGTTGTCAATGAAGGCTGCCTTGGTGATCTCCAGCTCTGTCAGGCTACAGGTGCGATACCTGTCCTCCATGACCCAAGGGTAACCAGCCTTTGCAGCAACATGCAAGTTCCTAGCCACCTCAGACAAAGAACATGGGCCGATATCATATAGAGAACCATTCTCTCCTGGCAGACATTGTCCATAGCGGTGTCCAAGAAGACAGATTAAAAAAGATGAGCGGTCGATGAGATCCAAACTGATTTTCAACTGCTGGTCGAAAAGATCTGGCTTATTTATCTGATGTTCATCATTGTCATTATTTTCGTAATCCCTTTCTTGTTTGCTTCGCTGTAAGTCCACGGGTCTGAAACAGGCACCTCTTGTCTGGCAAAGTGCATCTAGGTGGGGGAACACCTTTGCTTTTAGGTAAGACAACTCTTCTTGAAGATCACCTGGAAAATAGCACAGGTAAGGCTGAAGAGGAAACACCAGGCTGTCAGACGCTCCCAATATTTTTTCTTGGATATTTATTCCTTGCATTTTTAGAGTGTGACACCTTCAGAAATCTAAACATGTACATTCAACAGAGAAAAAATGAAATGCACGAATATTAAAAGGTACATAAATAATATATTATTTTAAATAATCCAGTGAACATAAAGTAAGTAAAATAGAAAAAAATAATTAGTGTATCTTTTTAAGTCAACCAATCCTATCGGGACTTTCTTGTGGTCTATCTTGTCAACAACTTGTTGCTAAGGTGATATAATCTAATATAAATGTAATCTGATTCTGAATCACCTAGTTCCGTTTCCCCCAAACCGCTCAAAGAAGTAAACAAAACCCACACCGTCTCCAGATCAGTTGTTACAGTCTATGACAAAACCCCCCTCGCTCGATGAATTGGCATCCCGTTGAGCCAACCAACGCGAGCCACGATCGGAACGTGTAAAATCGGACATGTAAGGCGGTGATTGGACGACAACGGCTGCGGACCGCTCTCTGATTGGTGCGGTGTTGTGCGTGGGGTGCTGTGATTGGCTTATTACGAATGAGCACTGCCCTAGAGCGGTGGAGTTTATAAAGCTGATTTCTCGCTCTCTGTCCACGCACTGCAAGAATTCATCGAGGCGTACAGGGTGCTGGCACATCTCAAGGCGTTAATCTGCTATTGAGTCTTAGTAATTAACAGTTTTTCTTTCTAAAACAATGAGGCGACTGTGGATTATCGGTCTCCTCTGTACACTATTGGCTTTCGGTGAGTATGTTTTTAGTTAAATGGCCTTGAAATGCACCGTTATGCAGTTTGCTGTCTTTGAACTTGACAAAGCTTCAGTGAGTGTCTGCAGTAACGTTAATGTTGCTGTCTTTGTGTGGTTCCATGTAAGCTTTAGTATTATATATTCCGTTTTTGATAATACTTTATTTGCAGATTTTATTAACGCTTCCTAAATGGATAAATGATTCAGAACAGGAAATAAAACCTGGAGAGTGGATTTGAATTGCATGTGCTTCTGGAAGTTTCCTCAAGATTGAAATGGCCTTCAAATATTCAGATGCCATTTAATAATGATACAGTTATGATGCTTTATGACAATTTGCATCGAAATGGTTCCTTTTGGTAATGTACGATTAAAAATTTTTGCCGTGCAAAAGAGAAATAGAACAATGAAGTCTATTTGCACAATTAAATAATTGAATCCGCGATCTTGAACCAAATAAACTGTCACATCAAGGCCTTTAAGTGTCTAACTGAGATCTTCTGGATCAAGAGTGCATTTGTACACAAATTAGTGCACACCTGAGCAATTTTAATAAAATGTTGCTTTACAGAGCACATTCATGTAAAATGAACAAACATCCTTGCTGGGCACTAAAGGGTTTCTGCTGAGCAAATATACTTCGGAATTGAGTTGTATTTTGGTGCCGTTGAGTAACACTGTTGAATCTGCATAGCCTTTAAGTGTTTTTTATCCCCAATGGTGCATTTACATTATTTGTGGTTTTGTAATAATCTTTTTTTTGCGTAATTGCAGCATCTGTGAAAGCTGATGATGACGTTGACATTGACGGCACAGTGGAAGAGGACCTTGGGAAGAGCAGAGACGGATCCCGCACAGATGATGAAGTTGTTAAGAGGTCTGTATGGACTTGAACTGCATTTGACTGATTGGAACATCAATTTTTAAGATTAAGGACAATTACTGTGACCCTTTATTTAGAATTGGATCCTAAAGTAATCTTAGCTGCTATTTTTAGCTTATTAAATGCATGTTTATCAGTTATGAGGTTACATTTGGATATATTCCCTTTAAGCTCCTCACAAAGACCATAAATGCTCCCCAATGGAGGTTGAACATCTGGTTGATGCATTTGTGTCTTGCTCCACAATATCCAAGGGTAAATGGTAATAAGTCCTCAGAGAAATGAATGTGTCACAAGCATCCTTTGCGCTTTCCCATCTCTTCTCTAACAGGGAGGAAGAAGCCATTCAGCTAGACGGTTTGAACGCCTCACAAATAAAGGAAATTCGTGATAAAGCAGAAAAGCATGTATTCCAGGCGGAAGTGAACAGGATGATGAAACTGATCATCAATTCTCTGTATAAGAACAAGGAGGTGAGTATTGGAGGTGTTCGATGTTAAAAGTAGATTTAGTCTATGTTCATTATGGTTTTGCAAATCATTAACGCTTCATAATTATTTTTTCACCCTCAAGATCTTCCTTCGAGAACTGATCTCTAATGCTTCCGATGCCTTGGATAAGATCCGATTGTTGTCTCTGACCAACGATGATGCCCTTGCTGGAAATGAAGAGCTTACTATTAAAATCAAGGTGTGTTAAAAAATGAGTCCTGAGACTAACCTACAGTATTTTAAATTGCCAGTGGAGAGAGACAACATAACTCACATTTGCATTGCAAAATGAATTAAAACATGCGTGAAGCAAATTGAGTATTTCCTTCCTGTAATTTTCATATCTTAAATTGATACTCAACACCTTGTTTAACTACGCAAATGATTACATTTTTATTTATTAGTTATTTTAGTAAAGTCCAGTATCTCTTATGGTTTAAGTTCTCTTTGGAAATTTATCTTGCTATGCAAACACTTTAAAAGAGTTTGTCAACTGTATCCATTCTAGAGTTTTAATCTAATGCAAATTTTTAAAGACCTTATATAGGTTTTTAAATTGCTCTATGGTTTATCTTGTTACTTGTCATGAAAATAGCCAATGAAGCTGGCATGGCGTTAAAACACTCCAACCAAATATTTAATTTAGTCAATATTTTGACTTGCTTTTATCTTGGGTATTCAATACTTAGTCTTTTCTTCTCTCACCAGTCCGACAAGGAAAAGAACATGCTTCACATCACTGACACTGGCATTGGCATGACCAAAGAAGAACTGGTGAAGAACCTTGGTACCATCGCCAAGTCCGGAACCAGCGAGTTCCTCAACAAGATGACTGAGATACAGGATGACAATCAGTCCACCTCTGAGCTGATTGGTCAGTTTGGTGTGGGCTTCTACTCTGCCTTCCTTGTGGCTGATAGGGTCATTGTCACCACCAAGCACAACAACGGCACCCAACACATCTGGGAATCGGATTCCAACGAGTTCTCGGTCATCGAAGACCCTCGTGGTGACACTCTGGGCAGAGGCACCACCATTACGTAAGCAGCTGAATTCTAAATGTTTAAAATGTGTAGATTGTGACACGTTGTAACTTAAGTCTTGTTTCATCAGGTTGGTGATGAAAGAGGAAGCTTCTGACTACCTTGAGCTGGAGACTATTAAGAACCTGGTGAGAAAGTACTCCCAGTTCATCAACTTCCCCATCTATGTATGGAGCAGCAAGGTCAGTGTCTCCAGCAAAGACTCGCTAGTTTGAAGTTTACCATTTGCTTTACTAGCTTTAGGACTCCATAAACTCATCGATTTGTCGTTTCTCAGACCGAGACTGTAGAGGAGCCCATTGAGGACGAGGCTGAGGCAGATAAGGAAGAGACCGCTGAAGATGAAGCTGAGGTTGAGGAAGAGGATGAAGACAAGGACAAACCAAAGACTAAGAAGGTAACGTATATGCAAATAAACCCCAGCAGCAACTATTTTATATACATTTCTCAATGATTTCAATGATTCCTCGCTTCCTTCAGGTGGAGAAGACTGTGTGGGACTGGGAGCTGATGAATGACATTAAACCCATCTGGCAGAGGCCTGCAAAAGAAGTGGAGGAGGATGAATACAAAGCCTTCTACAAGACCTTCTCCAGGGTGAGAGAATTTGTGCTTTGCGCAAAAATAATCAACTTTTATGGTCCTTTGTGGCCTCTTGGATTAATTCAAGTGGAATTCTGCTTTCATTCAGGACACGGATGAGCCCATGTCACACATTCACTTTACCGCTGAAGGCGAGGTTACCTTTAAGTCCATCCTCTTCATCCCTGCATCTGCACCCAGAGGTCTTTTCGACGAATATGGGACCAAGAAGAATGACTTCATCAAGGTAATTTTGATAACCTTTAATTGGGAAAAGAACACATTCTCTTTTGTAGAGTTAATTGTACCTAATTTGGTTCTTTCCTCTCAGCTATTTGTGCGTAGAGTCTTCATCACTGATGATTTCCATGACATGATGCCCAAGTACCTCAACTTCATCAGAGGCGTTGTAAGTCCTGTTTGGTGTCTCTTTTTAAGCGTTGCCATTTACGATATTCAGAATGCACTGAAATTTGAAATCTTGTTTGCATCGCATTTCCCTAGAAGCGATAACCCTCCTGCGTTTTGGCTCATTAGTGAAGAGCACTTCCATTATTGAGCAGATTGCATGTGTGCAGTAACACAACATCTTATGTAATATATTGGAGGGTACAAATGTGCCTTTATTTAGCAAAATAGATAGACGGCTTAAATATAGTTTGAATTAAATTCTAATTCAATACTTTTACCCAGGAATAATCATGTAATACTAAAAATCAAAAATATTTTTTTCTTAATTGAAATAAATTATATTTTTGATTTATTTTAAATTGTATTATAAAAAACTAGCTGCTTGGGAATATTTTTTTTTCATATAGAATTTGCGAATATGTGATTTTTATTTTAGAAATATTTGAAACCTGTTTGACATTGTAATGTCATACCAAGGAAGGTAGATGGTGTAGTCACTTAAAATAAAATCTATATTTTTATAAGTCTCCGCCAATAATTATAATGTTTGGAGAGTCTATAGAGATGTTTGGAGAGTCTATAGAGATGTTTGTTCTCATTTCTCAGGTGGACTCTGATGATCTGCCTCTGAATGTGTCCAGAGAGACTCTACAGCAACACAAACTGCTCAAGGTAAGCTCATCGTGTCATTCAAAGTAACATTGACTTTTGTTCAATTATATGATGAAATTATACATGTTGCACAGGCAAATTTTAATTGTTTTCAAAACTCATGTTGGTTCCGTAGGTCATCCGTAAGAAGCTGGTCCGCAAGACCCTGGATATGATCAAGAAGATCGCGGAGGAGGAGTACAATGACAAGTTCTGGAAGGAGTTCGGCACCAACATCAAACTGGGAGTTATTGAGGATCACTCCAACAGAACCCGCCTGGCCAAGCTGCTCCGCTTCCAGACCTCCCACAGCGAGACTGTACAGTCTAGTCTGGAGCAGTATGTGGAGAGGATGAAGGAGAAGCAAGACAAGATCTTCTTCATGGCTGGAACCAGCAGAAAGGAGGTGCTTAAATGTTTTTACTTTTAACTGCTTATTACTAAGGTAGCCCATTTCTCAATTTCCATAGTAACATGTAATATTTCATCTGGTTTTAGGCTGAGTCTTCTCCATTTGTGGAGAGGCTGCTTAAGAAAGGATATGAGGTCGTCTACCTGACTGAGCCAGTGGATGAGTACTGCATCCAGGCCCTGCCTGAGTTTGACGGCAAACGCTTCCAGAATGTGGCGAAGGAGGGTGTGAAGTTTGACGAGAGCGATACGGCCAAGGAGCAGAGGGAAGCTTTGGAGAAAGAGTTTGAACCCCTCACCACCTGGATTAAAGACAAGGCCCTGAAGGACAACGTATGATTATTTCCTTTTATTTCCTTTGCTTCATTGTATTGCATATTAAAAGCTGGCTGACTTGAACTGGCAGATAAATTGAAACATGTGTTTTTGTTTGTTTCAGATCGAGAAGGCCATTTTGTCCCAGAGGCTGACCAACTCTCCATGTGCTCTGGTTGCCAGTCAGTACGGATGGTCTGGCAACATGGAACGGATCATGAAAGCCCAGGCTTACCAGACAGGAAAAGACATTTCCACAAAGTATGTCCTCTGAATAAGTCTTAAACGCATGATCACAGTGGCAATCACCTTAGCAACTGCATAGCAATGACAACCATTAACCACATCTTAAGGTGCAGTTACATAAGGAGAATTGTTAAATATTGCTGACAAAAAGACAATTGTCTATTGTCAGTAGAGTAGTGATGTATGAAGCACAGCTCAAACCAAGCCACTTTTGGTCAATCACTGCATGACTGACTTGAACCCGCTACGGAAAATGCTTGTGAATCTTTCGTCTTCATCATACACAATTCCTGATTGTGTGGATTCCTATTGAAATGACTTAATTTTGCCCACAAAAATTTGCAAAACATCTGTAAATGTAACTGAACCTTTAGAGTTTTTGCGACAATCCAATCGACCGCTTCTTGGCTTACTATGTGAAAATGGATAATATTCTGCAAATTTTAATTTGAGGTCATAACCAAGTAAACCCTTTTTTCCTCATTCTAGTTATTACGCAAGTCAAAAGAAGACATTAGAAATCAACCCCAAACATCCTCTCATCAAGGAGATGTTGAGGAGAGTCAATGTAAGTTAAACATCATTCTGATTCAATTCACTTTTATTAAATATTCCACTTAAAATCTGCAAATAGTCTAACGTATTGTGCTTTTGTCTCATAGGAAGACTCAGAGGATCAGACAGCTGCGGATTTAGCCGTAGTGCTCTTTGAGACGGCCACACTGCGATCCGGCTACCAGCTCTCAGACACCAAAGCTTATGGAGAAAGAATAGAGCGCATGCTGCGGCTCAGCATGAATGTAGACCTCGACGCACAGGTACACGCACAGTCGAGCACTGGTACACAAAATGATGTTCAAATGAAGTTTTGCTCAATATCCTGTTACCGTGTTCACAGGTTGAGGAGGAGCCAGAGGAGGAACCAGAACAGACCGAGGAAGCAGATGCTGAGGAGGTCGAGGCAGAGGAGGAGGAAGAAGAAGATTCGGTGAGTGTGAAAACTGTCACTTACACATTCTCATGTTCCAAAACTATCTTTCATGAAATGCAAATGGAGAATTTAAAGGTGCACTGTGTAATATTTAGTAAATGTTGACAGAAATTCAATATCATACACAACTATGTTTTCAGTGGTGTATAAAGACATTACATAATGAATCGTTATGTTTTTATTACCTTAGAGCAGTTTCTATCTACATACACCACGGGTCCCCTTGCATGTTAAGTCGCCATTTTGAGTCATGTTTCTACAGGAGCTTTAAACGGACTAACGCGTTTTGTCACGTTGTTGTTCGTGAAACTAGCTAAAGTCAGCGAATAAAACACTGACACAATGATGAACCAGTAACAATAATATTGCAACATTTCGTTTACTGAATCAAGTTAACAATTTCTTTATCTTTGTAAAGAAACCTCATTGCTTAACTGGCTACTCTCTGCGGTCTCGGACGACGATGTCTTTTCCTGTCGGCCACCGTAACTTCTAGTGTTGAGGTTGCAAATTGCAACCAATAGTCGCTAAAAATTACACTGCACCTTTTAATAGGGTTACACTTATTTTGATAGTCTACTTTAGATGTAACTTTGCAACTACATTTCAACTAACTCTTGAGTATTTGTAGACTAGGTTTGGTTTAGGATTATTAGAATAAGTCGACGTGTACTTGCAAAGTTACTTGGTCAGTAGAATGTCTGTTGGTGATGATCAAAATAGTGTTGGCAGTTAAGCAGTCAGTCTACTAAAGGCCCGGGTATACTTCATTATCCGCATTCGGTTCAGTCTTGCATACGGTAGTGTCTGTTTAGCTTTCAAAGTATACTCAACTGTGGATGGGCGCGTTCCACACGCGCAGTACAATTGCATTTTTATACTCTACCATAAAAATGTAGAACAAAGACCAAAACGTGTGTAATCCAAAACATGTGCATGGACTATCGAAATAGTGTAAATGGTTTGAAACCGCATGAGGGTGGATAAATGGAAGAACCGTCCTTATCATTTGAGATGCTGTTTCTTTATGTCTTCATTTGTCTTAACATACGTTCTTCTGTGTTTCAGCATACCACAGACAAAGATGAGCTGTAAAGTGTAAATCTAAGAGGAACGGGGTGTCGGACTGTGATGCAGAGTGAAGATGTCGATCTCAGCTGATTGTCTTTTCTCTGTGGGTGGGTTGGGGGATTGGAGCTGTGTTTTTTTAAAGGCGCTGCGTTTGTGTTTGAGATCTTTTCTTTTTTTACATTCCTCCATGATTGTAAATTTGTTAATATTTAACTGACCCAGTTGTGGAGTGCTGACTCCTGTCCACAGAACTATTAAATGTTTCCGGAAAAGGACCTTGTGTGCAATTCATCTTTTACCTCATCGTTGCCTTTTTACCCATTTTACAGACTCCCTTCAAAATAACAGGATTGTGTTTTGGGTCTTTTTTAGTTTATTTTTGTAAGATTTAGTTACTGGAAAATAGTAATTGAACTACTGTCTAACATAAAATTGCCAACTCCAATCTCTTGTCTCAGTGAAGTGACCAGTTTAAATTCAGAGATTGTTCAGTCTTATGGTCGTACCAGGGTGAATGTTCCTGTGGGGTCTGGGATAAACCATTTCTCCCAGAGGTCCAGATGGACGCAGGGGTAGTCCCAGGGCTTGAAGTGGCCATTCCAGTGCAATAAGTGTGCCTCTTTGAGGAAGGACCTGGGATAACGGGCATCAGGACTCCAGCCTTCATAGAACACAAAGATCAGTTTAATTACTTTACTGCAAATATAAAAAAATGACTTTAGTCTTAATTTTGCTTCTGTACACTACCGTTAATTTTTTTTTATTTGAACAAGTTTTAAAATGTAATTTATTGCTGGCAAAGCTGGATTTTCAGCATCATTACTCAAAGCATGATCCTCCAGAAATCATACTAATTTGCTGCTCAAACGTTTCTTAACAGTTTTGTGAGGATTCTTTGAGCAAAGTTTAAACTTTTTTTTTTTAAATGTAAATCCTGTAACATCAGTCTCCCCTGCCACTTCTGATCAATGTAATGTGTCCTTGCTGAATGGTTTGTTTTTTGGAAAGAAATTAAATCCAACCATTTGAATGGTAGTGTATTTTTATAATGTATAAAATAACTGTCAGGTAAATTCTTGTGCACACTTAAATTACTGCTGTGTGCATATATATCTTAAAAGTGGTCTGTTTTAATGAAGTACTCTTCAGATTTAATCAACAAGTATGGTTTCATTTGCATTGCGGCATTATGGATAATTAATAGGGAGTGGTTTTTCAAATTGAAATGCATAAATTGATTGTAGAAAGAGTGAAGAGATCTAAAATAAGTCATTATTCAGTGAGATTTGGCAGAAAAAAGTCAGTTACCCAGGTGTCTGACATGCCACAGTGGATCAATGGTTGTGTATTTATCATGAAAGACGATCAGCATTGGAGGGGTGGCTACACCCCCTGCCACAGCACTGCTGTACAGGTTCTCCCTAAATTGACATAAAAAAAAACATTTGTTTTTACTGAACTAATTTGATCTCTTAAAAATCATTCATCACAACTCATGAACCATTATATCACCTGACATTCTTAGCCATCCATTTCTCAAGCTGTTTAGTTATCTTTTGCTTTTTCCATTCACTGACGTCAGCCACGAAAACACCAGGATTAAAGGAGCAGTCGCTAGGGTTGATGCCCAACTCTCTGACTTCCTCTTTGCGGTAGTCCAGAAAGCCCATATAGGTTGTCTGTGAGAGGGATTTTTTTTTTTTCATGAAATGAAAGATAAATAAACACTTGTAACAATAACTAAAGCGATTAACTTAAAGAGGACCAATTTTTTTTTACATTTTCAACTTCATTTAGTCTCAAATGTTGCTGTTTGAGCATAAAAAGGTCACAAAGTCCCTCCAAAGGGAGTTTTTTATATCAATTTAGATTATTCTAGTAGACCCTAAAAACAATGTCAAGACTTTGTAAAAGGGCATAATATGGCCTCTTTAAACCATATCTAAAATTCTAACACATACATCCAAAAATGCCCACCTGCATCCCCACACTGCGCACCATCTCGTGTGTGGCGGGCAGATCACAGTCTGAGGCGAACGCAGCAGCGTGACCTGCTTTCAGCTTTATGTCATACAGTTCCTGTATGTCTCCTGTAAGCCAGATATAATAAAAATAATTCATTATTGCCATGAACATATGAGATCATCCTCCCATGATCGATGTGGAAAAAATTTCAGATGGATTTCACCTTGTACTATGACATCATCATCTAGGTAAACAATCCGATCGTGATTTTCAATGGCAAGAAGTGGCAAGTAGAACCTCACAAAGTTTAGCTACAACACCAAAGAAACAGGATGAAGGAATGATTATTTTCAGTTAAAAAACCTTAAACAATCAAAGCGAAAGTCTATGATGGACCTACAAGATCACATACACGACCTGGCCAAAAGTCTGTCAGCACCACCCGCAGTCAATGTCAATGTGTAAAAGAAAAAGACATGACTGTATGCTTGATTTAATGCACCTGTTAGTTTAGGGTGTAGGTGAAGAGAAGGGGGTGTCCACATACATTTGGTCATGTTGTGTACCAAGTGATCACACCTGTTAGAAATAATGAAGAGTTTACCTAAAGCATCAACTGTACATGAAATAATACACAGAACCCAGCAGAACTCACAGGGTGCAGCAGTTCTGGCCTGGATGAGTCCGGATTGACTTTCCCCTTCAATACCATCGGATTGAACTCCAGGATCTTGTATCTGATTTTTCTTAGCTTGGTCTTCTCTATGTATTCCCTGTTTTTGAGTCCAGAGAAAATGCTGATTGAGTCATTTGGGAGGATTATTTAATGGTTGCATATTTACTCATTTCTCTTCGAGACATGGAAAGAGTGGATTAGTAGGTCTGATTCACATATTATTATGTACATATTGTTAACTAAAACAAACTATTTAAAGCATGTATTTTCATTGAAATAAAAAAAATGATAAAATCATAAAAAAATGATAAAATCATAAAATTATAAATGTAACTGAAATACGTTTCATTTGAAGCAAAGGAACTAACTCAAAATAAATAAAAGCTAAAACTTTGATTTAAAACTAAAAACAAAATGAAAATGAAAAATATATATTCCTGCATATGTATACGTGTGTGTTCACTTCATTTTTAACATTTTTAATAAATAAAATTTGTGTGTGTGTGTGTGTGTGTGTGTGTATATATATATATGTAAATGCAGTGAGCATGTTTATACACAATTGCAGAGGTTGTAAACTACACAGAAAAGCTTGTAGAGAGCAGAAAATAAATTCAACTAACCATAATAAAAATGAATAGGCTTATCTCCTTTCACAAGGATAATATACTTCTTATAGCTTTTCTTGTTGTAGTCAAATACTTAAGTGTCCAATTAAACACTCCGAAAAATGTTATGGTAATATTACTTTCAATGTTTGATTTTAAGAAATGTTTTGTAGACATTTTGTACAATAAACTCCTTATGTACAATAAAATATGTGTTGGGTCACCACTTAAAATCTCTTTTCTGAAGCAAAACCAGTTGAGAAACACAGTGAGTGGTATATTTGCATCAGAGGTCAAAGGTTAGACCTAGCACCTTATCTTTTTGATGGCATCTCGCAGGGTAACTATGTAGAAGAAAACACTAGCACGACTGTTGCTATAGACACTGTTGATGGTGGCCATGGAAGCACCAATACGCTCCTCTGATGCACAGATCACCACAGGGATGTCAGTGTCCATCTCTTTCTCGTCCTCCATACCCATTTTGGCCTCATCTTTCTTGAGCACTGTATAAACCACAATGAGATCAATATATAACAAACCAAGAACAGACGTATACTTGCATATCTGTGCCCTGCATGTGTACCTGAATACTTGGGCAGCGTCTGCAGTCTGGTCTTGTTGTACAGGAGAGCAAAAGCCACCAGGACGAGCAGAATGAGGAGCCCACGATTGACTGACACACACACACACACACACACACACACACACACACACACACACACACACACACACACACACACACACACACACACACACACACACACACACACACACACACACACACACACACACACACACACACACAGAGAGACAGAAATTTTATGTTATAAAATTAAAGAATGACCACTAGAGGTCATTGTAAGACTTTGGGATGAGGTGAAAGTACTTTTTTAATTTTTAATTTTTATTTTATTACTTTTTTTCATTTAAAACTTTTCTAATCACTAGTTACCAATTTAAAAAAGCATTAGTATCTAATGAATAGTTACTAGTCAACTACCATTTATACTAGTCAGCAGTGTTGTTACTGTTAACTAAAACTATTAAACATTGTTTTTATAATTGAAATAAATCTTTAATCAAATTTTAATATTAGATGAAAAACTTGCCTTGGCATCTAAATGAAATGGGTTTAAGTTGAAATACCACAATTACTTAAATTAAATTTATATAAAGGAGCAAAATGACCAAAAACAAGCCCCCAAAGTTCCTAAAATGTACACTACAATGAAATTGAAAATGTAATAATAAAAGCTAATTCAAAATATTAATAAATACTATAATAGTATATAAATTATATTCAAATAACACTGCCAGACAGACAAAAAGGTGTCTGAACTTTATTCGGGGGAGGTTAGTGCTACAACAGTCCATGCCGAGGTCAGCTGATAGAGATAAAATAAACTTCTGTGTATTTTGTTGCATTTCACTCCCATTTCACTAATGCAAAACTTTTCTTTACTACTCCTGTCAAGGCCTTAACTGAGAAAAAAGAACAGGAAAAGATAACTTAAACTTACCAAATCTGATTAAAACAAAACAGTTCTTCAAGTTTCAAACATCACAGCATTATTAATAATGTTAGGGAAGAAGATTGCATTTATAATACAAATAACTCAAAACTACAATATAAAGGCCTGCAAATACAGTGCACACTTAAAAGTTAACTCTGGCTTCCGTAAATGTTTTCTGAGTGGGATTTTCAGAGGCCCTGTTATACCTCACTTTTTATGGGTCCGAATCTGCCTGGTTACCTCATTTACTCTGGGACGAGCAGTGGGACTGACCCCTCCTCCACCACATACACACACTGTGGACACATTCCAGTTTAGCAGGACAGCAGCACAAAACCAGGGACTAAAACATCACTGTGTGCTCTGTTATCCATGAGATTTCACCACGAGAACCATATAATTTCTTGTATGTAAGACTTTTAGTTTTGTATCAAGAGTCTGATTCGGAGTGTGACTCATACACTGGACATGATCACCGGCCTTAGGTGTTTTTCCATGTATTATATGAAACAGTGATGAACTAAACAAACGCAATCTGCAAAACTTGCATTTGTTACTTACTTTTCCTCAACAAAGCCATTTTTAACCATCAGCATCTGTGAACGGATAGAAAGAAGATATTAAAAAACTGTTCCATACTTGGAGTTGTTTTCTTTTTTTGTTAAACTTTTGTATATGGCACATTTCTAAGTGGATTTGGGGTCTCTTGAGGCTCTTACACACATGTGGGACTGTTTATCGGGAGTCTCCTGGCCTTTCCTTCCTGGTGGCATTCTTCACTAAGCCTTGAACTCAAGAGTTATCTATTTCATTTCTTTTGCTAATCACATTTTCTAAGGCCTTCAAACACAGAGAAAACTCACTCTAGATTTGCTGAAATGAACTAGAAACCAAGTGTACTACAAAACACTTCATGCTAAGCACGCCTTGAGCTGTTATTCTGATGATTTATTTAGGGATGTAATTTAGGCTAACTATATTTAATATTAAATATTTGCATACAGAGCGTCTTGTCTTCTTTCTCTATACTAGCCGAAATACAATTTATTGTAATTCTTTTTGGTCAGTTTGTGTGACTTTTTAGATTTTAAAAGCAGAAAGCATCTAAAATTTATACATTAAAAGATGTATGTATACATTTTAGATGCTTTCTGCTTTTAAAATCTAAAACAACATCGACTGAAACGTCAACAAATGATGTCACCGTATAACGTTACCACAGACAGTTCGTTAACTTATATATTATTATAGGCAACAAAATTTACATTAATAACAAACTTAATTAAATCAGCATTAGATCATTAGTTAATGTATAGGTTTACTGATATACAGGGGACATTATCCAAAAAAACAAACATTATAGAAAAAGAGATGGTGAGGTTTCTCCATGTCTGAGCACCGTAAAATAAACTGACACTCAATCAAATATCACTGATAGATAGCTATCATAAAAAGAGTCGAGTCTGTACAAGTAAAGCTTATATAAAGCAAGCGCAACGCTTGTAACTGATAATCGATTTACTTAGAATTGTATGTAATTATATTGGTCACTTACCAGTTTCCAGAAGTCGCGCGTGCTCATTAATCTGTACGGCGAGTGGGCGTGGTCAACGCACGAGCCGTCCAGCGCAACTCCGTGCTGCAGCTGCTTTTCCTCGTGAGACCCAGCAATACCGTTTTGTTCAGGTTACTACCTAATATCTCTATCCACACGCGCCACTGTGTTGTCTGACTGTGTCTTACAGGGGACGTCCCGAGCATTTCTGATATTCCAAAAGTGGGTGTGGCACATATAAATATTTATATTCTATTATTATACCATTTATTATTATATATGTGATTGATCATGCTACTGTATATCAATTACGTATACAATTAATGATACATTAATGATATTAAAAATAATAATAATGTGCACTGCGCAGTATAAACTGTACAAACACTCTTGTATATCTCTTTGTGAGGAAATGCATTGCCACAAAGCAATCTCTAGCTTTTTACCCTAACCTTACCCATCACAACTAAATGCCTAACTTGAACCCTTAGCCTAAACCTCATTATATCCTTATTCCTAAGACCAAGTCTTGACCCTCAAACATGCCTTTAAAAGGGGACTCAGAAAGTAAGGACTGGGCAAAATGTCCTCATTTACTCTCTTTGTCCTCACTCCACTTGTCTAAAACTCAAACCGGTCCTCACAGAGACAGTTGTCCTCTACACACAAATATAGTTGTACACACAAATAAATAATTAAAGTGTGTTTTTCCAGTCCATTTCACAAGTAATAATTAAGCTAGAAGAAAAACACACTGCAATTTGTTGAAATGATGTTCGTTGAGCACCAAATCTGCCCAAGATTTAGTTAAGTCTGTAATGCAACATACATGTGACTGTACATTCTCAAACATATCACTCTGAATAAAAAATGTCTTCTGAAACAAAATTCTTACAACATACATATGTATATACATTCCCAATTAAGTCACTCTGAATAAAAAAAAAGTCTAAGAAAACAAAAAAAACGATGTTTTACAATATAATTCAACATACATTTCCCCCCCCAAATGGTTAAAAATAAAGATGACAAATTATGATCATGCTTGTTCAAATAGTTAAACACTAAAAAAAACAATTTTGAGCGTTGACAAGAATAGACAATGAATATATAACACACACTGAAAGAATAAAAGTGCAAATCTTAAGTTAGTCTATTACACCATCCGTCTTTATGTCATACTATATGTAGGAATGGTAATTTTTCTTTCCACACATCACTGATTTTGTAAACACAATCTTAAACATTAGGGTTGCTTATCAACTATTGTGTCATTTACAACAGCTGTAATACTGTAGGCATCAAGGGCTTGAAGAGGCCCTTCTAAAGCTGCCAGAAAAAGGCACTGCTTATTCTCCACCTAAAAATATCGATGTCAATGTTTAATGTTCCAAAAAGGGCAAGTCGCTATGTGGGAGAACCAGTAGAATGAAAGGAGAGGGAAAAAAACATTTTGCAGATGAAAAACTTAAATATTTTTGTAGAAGTATTAAAATGGTTACCGAACACTTAAATAAATATAACTAAAAATCTAAAAAAAAAAATACAAATAAATCCACAGCAGACTAGAATAATGCCCAAATGAACTATACAAAAGCACCACAAAAGACACAAAGGCAAAGGGCCACTTGATTGATGTGAGGCGTTTAAAGTAAAGATAAGAGCATGGCAAAATTGATGGGCAGCTCGATTCTTTCATTGGTATAGGTCATGGATCGGACCCGTTCAGGAGGAGAGAGCAGGAATGCTGTAGGTCCCACACGCTGCTCCACACAGGTCAAACACAGAACGCCACCCATGTCCACGCTGTCCATCTGTAACATACATTGAATGAATCAATACAGGAAGTGAGTTTTTGAACTTAACCTAGACAGATGAATGGTTGAGCAAACAGACACTAACATATCTGACAGGGAGTCTGCACATGCTGAGGATGGAGTCTGCGATGATGTGGTTCTGACAGTCTTCGGTGGAGCAGACGAGAGACGGGTCTTTACTCAGCAGAGTGCTGGTCAGCTCTGACCTCAGGAAGTACTCCTGTGAAGGAGGCCAGAAACTTAGTAATAATACAAATGCTTCAATGTCATGATATCTGGATATTCTTTAGATTATAAAGATCAGATTGAAGATGAAGCAGCAGTAACTCACCCCAGGGAATGTGAGGATGTTGCTGATGGTCTTGGTGATGTACAGCGTTCTCTTGGCTCGTGTGATCGCCACATATAACAGGTTCCACTCGTCGTCTGGGACGTTTGCTGCAGCCAGAGAATAAAGATTCAGCCTTATGCATATCTGGATTTTCAGAACTCTCTGGAACACTCGGATTTGATTGGTCAATTGAAACATTAGGCAAATATTTTTTGCAACTAAGAGACTGTACATGATCTCTAAGTCCCACAGCCGTGCACAGAAGACCAACATCAGGATTTTCAGTAAATAATACAATAAATTTCAGATTGTTTTTCACCAAACCCTATGTCATATACCCCCAGAACACTTGGAGCGTGTCGCATGGGATCATTCTGTGATACATTTGTGTCTTTTTTAAAGAGCTTTATGCTGGTCGCTATTGACTCATCATATGGATGAGTGCGAGAAGAACATCTTTTAAAAAAATTCTCTTTTTGTGGTCCATAAAAATATGCCATGTGCCATAAGAACTAAACTAGGGTGAGTAAATTATTACTTAATTTTCCTTTTAGGGTGAACTATCCCTTTAAGGGATAATATTCTTTCTACACACTGCAGTAAAAAATATGATAAAAATAAAAAAAATTCTATTTTAAGAATACCTTATAGACTGGCTAAAATTGATGGAACCTACAGGATGTGCCCATAGATTTCAGATCATCACAAATGTACAATTTGATCCAGCAGATGTCACTTGGCTAAAGCCCAGTCAGACTTTGATACAGAGACTGCAATAACTGTAAGAGCTGGGCTTTATTTTGTTATGTGCAGACACATTTATTAATCATTTATTGATTCTAGATATGGGGCGCAACATGTGGCACCATTTTAAGCACCATGTGGGACAGTAACATTAAAAAATGAATCCAAGATGATCACTAGAATGTTTCTTGACACAAATGAATAATATACAGACACAACATACATATAGGCAAATTTTAGGCATTTTCTGTCATATATAGCCATGATATATTACCTCTTAAGGTACAAATGATAAAGGAACTTATCATTTTTTAAAGATTTTTCAATAAAGTATCACAAACCTGCGTTGAAACCGCCCACTCTCTGCAGGTTGTGTCGAGCGCATGGTACTTTCATGAAGTCATCTGTCACAACCACAGTGTCAAACTCTAGGCCTTTTGACTTATGCACCGTACCAAGGATAAAATCTGTCACAATCAGAGAGATAAAGGCATTCAACTTGCAAATAAAGGCTGTATGCGTACAGTGATTTTACTGCGTGTATTCCTCAAAACCAGTGCTTTAGTCTTTTCTCTCGCTCAATTTCTGTCTGACTCACCTGCAGCCAGCATGCTTTTCTGGGCACGATCGTAGATCCGTTTGACCAGCTCTGGAATGCGTTTGTTGAATTTTTCCACCATGGCTAGCTTTCCCTCCAGCTCACGGTCTTCTGAGGCCAGGGCGTATCCCTTCAGACCCATGAATCCACCCAACTTATCTCTGCAGAAACCTCGGATAAAGAAATCCTTGATCACGAGCCTCTCTGAGGTAGAGAAACAAACCAAACTTTAGAAAAACAATTTAACAACCATCAGTTTTAAAGATCCAACAAGATATTAATAATTATCTGAAATAACGTACTAGCTTTACAGACAATAAACATAAAGCAAAACTAAAATACTGCAACACAGCCATCATGAGCATTGCAAATATGATACTTTGTTTAACAGCGAGACTAAGATAAAACTTTCAAAGCTAAAGTGACTTACCCTTCTTGCGTTTGTCCTCTGGTTGCATCAGGACCCAGAGATCCATAATTTTTTCCAGTCCAAAGTTTTCAACACCCTGAAATCAGAGGCTGACATTTTAAAAAAGATGTTTTGAACATCAAGTAACTTTTTTTTCTGATAGATGATCTGCAAAAAAAATCAGAGCTGATCAGAATATATGTGAGGTTTAAAACACACATTACAATAAACATTGGCATTGTCGTATCATTACTAATTAGGACAAATGTTTAAATTTTGTTTTTGGGGTCTACTAGAATAGGTTTTCATACTTGAATGTTCAAAAGAACACATTATTTTCCCACATATTTTACAGCACCTCTCTTCCCAGTCTGTCAGTAACGCTGTATTTAGTTCCTGTCTCTGTGAAGCCCCTCCTTCTGAATAAGACAATACGCTCTGATTGGTCGGCTGGTCAACCGCTTAAAACGCGTTTCAGAAATGACACGCCCCTTACAATAACCGCAAAATCACACTTACACAACTCAAACTGCCCTCGTCCTTTTTTTGTATGCTGTGGGTGGGAATTATTTAAATTGAGAACATTGTGATGGTTGGTTCCTGGAAGAAAACTCAACACTACAGTCGAGGTGTTTCAGAGAGTTCAAAAATAGTGCGCACTGATATAATGAATTGAGTGACTTTTCAACAGCAAGTTGAAAATGTAAAAAAAAGGATAATCCACTCACTCCCACAATGTGGATCTTGCAGCTGGGGTTGATGTCTGTGAGTCGGACAGCCTCACTAAAAACAGTGACATTACAGCGGCTCAGAATGGCCACGTTCCCTTCTGGCAGCCTCTGTCCCAGGTTCAGACATTGCAGTGTCTGTGTGTCCTCTCCTCTTACACTCCCTGAAAATGTGCACATATTATTTTTTATTATTCTGCCTGCTTCATACTTCATTTCAAAATCTACAAAAAGGATTTTATTTTAAACAAATGATCTCTCATTAGAATTACCCAAATATAATTTCTTAAACTTACCATCCTGATTCCCACCAACCAATATTTGCTTCATTTTTTTACAACAGTCCAATATTGTAGCACCAACGTAGGCAATCTCAGAACCAAACCTGAAGCTCTAAGAAAAAAATGAGTGGTAATAATTGAACACATTTACCCCAAAACACATGACAGATATATGTGAAACAAACAATCTATAAGTAGTCTCTGGAATTTCCTTGTGAGTGTTTTTCTACCTGTGTGAGATAGTAGATGTGTGTGTGAGGAACAGCACGCAAAGCATTGACTGCTCCTCTGAAAGTGTAAATCTGTTGATGAGGATCTCCAACCAGGATTTTCCCACAGCTCTGAGAGAGCATAATGTCCACGATGACTGGAAAAAAACAAGACCACAAGCAGGACAGAATTAAGAAATTCAGTTCTACAAAAGCATACAGGTGAAAATACATAATAAATTAAAATAAACAAAATACCAGAACCAAAAACTACTGGATGAATTTGACAAACAATGCTAGGTACATTTTTTTACCTGGTGTGCAGTCTTGAGCTTCATCAATAAATATGGCATCATACCGGTCCAGCTCTGGTCTCGTCAGCTGCCAGAGTTTAAGGTACCCTATTTGCAACAATAAAAATAAATTATTAACATAAAATGTGTTTCAATCCAAAGTTGCGAATTTAACTTAGCTCAAACCTGGAATATCGCATCAAATATTTGCAGCATCTTTTCTATCCCATGTGTTCAAGAGAACAAAATCGTGACTTGGGAAAGTTTAATTTGCATTCAGAGGTGGTTTCATGGTGTTTGGGAACACAATCATGTGAGACAGTTTTGGTAGGTAATTATACCAAGTCATTTTGATGACAGACTTTAGCTCAGGCGCAAACCAACATTCGAGATGCTGCGCAATGAAATTGGTCCACTGGTTATTCCAGCTTTGCTGTCTCACATGTTCTGTTACGTGACTTTTTTTGTTGCCCATCGATGGATTTATTCGATAAATGGGTTTTCATCATAGTTTATGCAAGTCTTCTGGTTACACTTTATTTTAAGGTGTCACTGTTACAGTGTAATTATATATTTAAGTACATGTACTTACTAAAGGGTTAGGGTAGTATTAGGATTTGGTTGAGGGTTAGTTACATGTAATTATGCCTAATTTACTGTTATTACTATGGTAAGTACATGTAACATATGTAACAAGGACACTGTAAAATAAAGTGTTACCAGTCTTCTTATTGGATAAAAAAGTCCACCTCAAAAGCGTGTTTTTTTTATGCAATATACCAAACATTCCCATAAAGATAAGTGGATGGAAACTTAGCAAGAAAAACATCTAAGAATTTTTTTTGGGTTTGTTTGGTATAGTAACTGAGTGTGATAGGAAACTATATTATTTGGAGTTTATACACCTAAATATCTCTGTATCCAAATTTTGGTGCTTACCATCATGGGTCATGTTGTACACTCTCTCTTTTTTGGTCTGCAGATCTACCATTTGGTCCCATATATTCTGCGCGTTACCTGCAAAATTCTGGAGAGAAAGACTTTTTAATGCATTTTCTTTGTCACAAAAATTGCTACTGACAAAATGAGTGCAGAGACCCAATTAATTCAACATGATATTTGTTTTAGACTATTTTAATTTGAAATTGACTATCATTTAGTAACCCTTAAAACATTCCCAAAAGCACAAGCTGTAAACTGACAGAGCTGTCTGTTCACTTTACCATTCTTTGTTTTTCGTCTGGGTATTTAGTCTTGCCGTTTGTGTTCTTGTACTCTGACGGAACGTGTTGAGTGCCAACCCGCTGGTCTATGGACGCCCAGTAGTTGTGGAGGGTTTGCGTCACCACTTTAGCATTGACGAATCCCCCCTGCCCTTCAGGCAAGACCCACGCCACATCAAACGGCTGCAATTTATTGGACAGTTTTCGGATATTTTTATACCTGCATAGCAGAAAAGTCACACAAAACATCCTGGTTATTATAAAAGCTTAATGGTTCCTTTTCATTCTTCAAACTAGTCGATTGTTTGGTTAATGTTTCTCTGCTGACTGGACAGTACAAACTAACCTCTGTCCCACAGCTCTGAAGGCCATTGAATGGATAGTCCTACATTCGACGTTGTGCGGAAATAAACGCTGAGCTTGCATCGCCACAGATTTGTTGAAGGCCAGGTAGAGGAAGCGCATATGTGGTTTTTGCTGAGCGTACTTCACAAGTGTGGTCGTCTTTCCAGTGCCTGCGACAAATAAGAATGGGATTATATGACCAGAATACTACTCAACATTTTCAGCTGCAAATTAATATAAATGATTTTTCGTCACCTGCAAAAGCCATGATTTTAACAACGTGATGATTCTGGATGTCATGGTTGAGTATCTGCTGTTGCTCGTGAGTGGTATGCTGTCTGAAAAAAATGACAATTATCATTACAATAATGTCATATATTAATTTGTAATACAACCCCAAATCAGAAAAAGTTGAGACATTTTGTAAAATGCATTAAAATCAAGAATCTGTGATTTGTTAATTCTATTTAAACTTTTTTTTGCTGACAAAAGTACAAAGAAAAGTTTTCCAATGTTTTCACTGACCAACATAATTGTATTTTGTAAATATGAAAAAAAAGTTGGGACAGAGGCATGTTTACCACTGTGTCACATCACCTTTCCTTTTAATTACACTTTTTAATCATTTGGGAGTTGAGGATACTAATTGTTGGAGTTATGCTAGTGGAATATTTGCCCAATCTTGTCTGATACAAGACAGCCGCTCAACAGTCTGTGGTCGTCGTTGCCTGATTCTCCTTTTCATGATGAGTCATACATTTTCCATAAGAGACATATCTGGACTGCAGTAAACAGGCAGGCACATCCCTTCTATGGTGCAGAGTGTCTAGAAACCACTCAGTTGTAGCACGTGCAGAATGAGGCCTGGCATTGTCTTGCTTCCCAGGAGAGATATCATCTTGATGGCAGTTTATGTCTCTCTACAATCCAAATATATGCCTCCATGTCAATGGTATCTTCACAATAATGCAAGTTACCCATACCGTTTGCAATGGTGCACCTCAATACCAGCACAGATGTTTGCTTTTGCACCTGTCGCTGGTGAAAGTCTGGTTGGCCCCTTTCGTCTTTGGGACTGAGAACTCGGTGTCCCAAAGCTGAAACATGGACTCATCTGACCACAGCACACATTTCCACTTTCTTCTAGACCATCTGAGATGAGCTCGGGCCCAGAGAACTCGCCGGCATCTCCACATATAACTGATGTAAAGCTTTCTCCTTGCGTAACAGAGATTCAAGTGGCATTTCTTGATGCAGCGTCAGACTGTGTTCAGTGAAAACGGTTTTCCAAATTACTCCTGAGCACATATGTGTCTGTATTTAACGGATTAGCATGATGGTATCTTGTGCAATGCCATCTGAGGGCTCAAAGGTCACGCACATTCAACAGAGGTCTCCTGCCTTACCCAACACAGACTGAGATGTCTCTGGATTCCCTGAATCTTGTGACAATATTATGTATGGAAGATGATAAAAGACATAAATTCTTTGCAATCTTGCATTGAGAAAAGTGATTTTTTTAATTGCTTGACAATTCTCTCATGATATTTGGCACAAAGTGATGAGCCATGACCCATCTTTGCTTATAAAGACTGAGAAGCACTTTTACACCCAAACATGATACCCTCAACTATTACCAATTCACCTGCTCATTGTGGACAGTTTCAAAAGAGTTGGATAATTAATTTGGATAATCTTTTCACTTTTATTTGGTCTCTGTCCCAGCTTTTTTGGGGTGTGTTGCAGCCATCAAAATCAAAATTTGTTCATATTTACAAAATACAATTATGTTGGTCAGTGAAAACATTGTAAAACTTTTCTTTGTACTTTTGTCAGTTAAAAAAAGTTAAAAAAGAATTAACAAATCACAGGTTCTTGATTTTAATGCATTTTAATGCATTGCGTCCCAACTTTTTCTGATTTGGGGTTGTAAATATATACGCTGTTCAATAGTATGGGATTTATATGATTCCAGTCTCTTATGCTCAACAAGGCTGCATTTGTTAGAAAATACAGTAAAAATACAATAAAATGTTATTACAATTTAAAATAACCTTTTTCTATTTCAATATATTTGAAAATGTACTCCATTCATGTGATATGAAAGCTGAATTTTCAACATCATTAAAGTCTTCAGTATCACAAGATCCTTCAGAAATCATTATAATATGCTGATTTGCTGCTCTACAAAAATTTCTTATTATTAATGTTGAAAACAGTTGTGATGCTAAATATTTTTTGTGGAAATCATGATAATTTTTTTTCTGTAGTCTTTGATTATAAGAAAGTTCAAAAGAACAACATTTATTTGAAATAGAAATATTTTGTAACATTATAAAAAATAACTGTCATTTTTTAATCAAAATATTAATTTCTTTAAAAAAAAAAATCGTACTGACCCCAAAGTTTTGTGTAATTAATATGCAATTACTATATCCTGCCCACCTCTTGTCATGCAAGCTTGGACGCGGCGGTGCGTTCTCCATTAAGTGCAGTACGTAGAAGATGTTGTAATGCCACCTAAAGATGGAGGTTCAAAAAGTGAAGATTAATTTAGATTGCCCCACAAAATAAAGAAACCAGTCTCAATTAAGTGTTAAATAGTTTTAATTGGCTCTTTTAATTCCCTCTTTTAAATCCTCAGCTGCCATAAATAAACAACTTCTCGACTCCTGTTTCATATGGACCTTGTCTCTCACCTGTTGCTTATGTTAATATTATTATCTCTCATGGCCAGGAGCAAAGTGGCCATAGCCCACAGGTACTCAGAGATTCCTCCTGCTGTCAGCAGACACCCAGACTTCCGCAAGAGAGCTACCAGATCCAAGACATCCTTCACTCCGTCAGCCAAAATCAGCATCAGGGCCATGGTAGACCAAGGGTTTGGACCCTGTAATACAAGTCGAAACAAAAATAATTGGTTCAAAAATGCCATAAAAAAGTGGAACCTAATGCACATTATAATGCAATTAATGCACATTGTTGTAAAAAAAAAACAAAGGCACTAGTTTCAGTAAATGTAAACTGTGGGTTTACATTACCTCGTCATTCGCCATGTCTGGCAGTCTGTCTTTGATGCAGCCTTCAGCGTGAGCGTAGAGCCGATGTCCTTTCACACACTCAATCACGTCCTTAACATTCACCCGTTTGCTGTGTTTGAACTGCGACATGTACCTGGAAAATCATGCATGTGCTGTGAGAATTTCACAACACAATATACATTTGACTTAATCTGGCAAATTATTACTCTAACAAACGATTCGATCTTGTATACCATATTTAGCATGTGAATTCCTCCTTGTTGTATTTTTCTTAATTATTCTTTTAATTTGTATGTTGCCTCTATACATTTTCTGCATTTTTCTATTTTGGCACTATAAGCACTTTGCCATACATTTTAAATGTGATCAATCTTTCCAGTGATGCTTAGCTGACTAAACTGATCACTCAGCAGACTATTAAACTACAGTTGACCCCCCGGTGTACAAACGTCACACCTAACAGGTTTGATCTCTATCACTAGCTCAGATGTGTGAAAATGGGGGTCGTGAACCCTCTTTTGTTGATCTTCAAAGACAGTGTGTGTTCTTACCTCACCATATTAAGAAGACAGAGGTCTTCCTTTTTGATAATGTTATTATCATGCAGGATAGACTTCACTTCCTTTAGTGCCTCTTTTTCCCATTTACGGTATCTGCAGTACAACTTCTTCCAAGGTAGAAACTAGGGAAGAAACCATGACATGTCACAATCACTGATCTATATACATGACATTCATAGGCTTATGTTAAAGGAATACCTACACAATTTATAACAGTGTACTAAAACTAAATTGAATTAGCATTAACTAACTTTTATAAACTATAAACTAACTTTTACCCACAACAACACACCTGGGGGTCAATGACGACGGCCCTCCAGCGATGGCACACTAGGCTGATATGTCGATAGAGATCATCTGCTGGGAGGTAAGCGAACATATCCCTCAGGATCTCCTCGGGCAGGTCCTGAACGTGACCCTGGGGCACGTCCTGTCCTCCCTGCACTCCCAGCAGCCCGTAGTGGGCATCAGGAAGGGCTTCAACCAGGTCCTCCTCATGCTCTTCTTTTTCCACCAATTCTTCTTTTTTGACCAATGTGGTTCCAACCTCAAAGTCGTCGTTGAACATGTCCTCAGTGATTCCTTCCATAAAGTCCTCCATCTTATCCTCTTCTGGGATGAGATGTCCGACGGGTTCCTCTTCTTCCTCCCTCTCCTCCTTCACTGGAGGCTTGGTTCCTTTTTGGGGGCTGGTGCTTATGACTCCAGTGACAGAGAAGAATTCGGTGATGCCCCTCTGTTGGTCCACACCAGCTGAAGCTTTAAAGCAAAATTAAATATGTTAAACTGGGAATTTAGCACTGTTTTTTTGCAGAAAGATGCAAAAGGCAATGACAAAAACAACACCTTGTCTACTTCTTTTGGTGGGTGTCCTGGGCTGAAGTCTTCGGTTTGGATCACTGTTGCTGAGGTTGACATTAAATGGCTGTGTGAGAGACTGGTTCCCTGCGTTGCTTTGCACCAGTTCATCACATTCTGAGGGCCCCAGGTGCCTGCGTTTGGCCCTTCCTATAGAAAACACATGTAAAAAATATATTACCTACGTAAAAAATATTAAACCGCTAATAATCCATTTACATTAAATAAAACACACCGACAAAACTCACAAGATCGGAATACGAACTTAGAATTCAGTACTGATTCGCGTTTATGTTTATTTAAAAACATACATTCAATGAACATACATACAACAACATGACAGGCACATAGAAAAGTGCTAAACAAAATATGCATTTAAAAATATTTACCTTTCATGGACGATTCCATGATATAAAGACGACGAGTCTCTTCAACCTCCCGATGTTGTGGTATTTAAACTTGGGTAGAATACGTCCACCGAAAATAAAACAACAACTTCACAAGGATTCCATTTCCGCTTTACGTCCCTAAAATGTAAAATGTTCACACATCATTTCAAAATAAAAGTTCTAAAAGTCCAGCGATTTGTTAATGGCTGTAAAAAAAAATAGGGCTCTCTTACCGAAGCGGCATTCAGGGTTCAAATATTCCAGAGTATTCAAAAGTAAATTCATATCCTCAATTTTTTTTGTGTGGGAAAGTAGTGCTGTACTTTTGACTGGCCCTTTAGGTTGGCGCAGAGGGTGAGTAAATGATGTAAATTTTAGTTTTTTTTCTTTTTCAGTTTTAGGTAAATATAATTCAAAATGGTCACATAAACAACATAAAATATATTTTTGCCTTTTTTAAAAACAATATAGTTATTTATTTTATTTGTTTGTTGTTATTATCCCTTTTTAAAGCCATCTGTCTGTTTAATATCGACTGCCTGTCAGTTCTCTGTAGTGTTAGAAAAAAACAATAGATGGCGGCAGAGAGAGAAATTGACTCTTTCTAAGCCCCGCCCCCTCTGCTCAATTTACAAGAAGTTTTTTTTTTGAATCACAGAGGGGATACATCACAATAACACTTAAGAAAACAGGATAAGAAACTCAAGGTAGAGCAAAGCAATACACTACATTTTCAAGCAAGATAGGCTACAGTAAACAGAGAGGCTAGTGTACTAAACTCAGAAGTCACAGCATTAGCTTCTGTGAACAGCACGTTTTATAATAAAACGTGTTAATACAGTAACTTAGTTAAAATCGATTTGTATTGGAATAATTTTATATGCCGTTTTTTAATAAACTGTAGGCTGCAATCGAGACAATAAACACTTATCAAAGTTAATTGTACCTGGATGGGAAAAGCCTCATTATATAACCAGCCGATTGTTGAAATGAGCTGATAATAAGCGATTACTGGAGTGAACAATGTCATTAGTCAACACACACACACACACACACACACACACACACACACATACACACACACACACACACTATGATAACGGTGAACTCATTAGTTAATCTACTTAATCGAAATGTTTAACCGTAAATTGTTATTTTGCCAATTGCCATTAATTTACCTTGTTGCAAATGTAGGTGTCCTTACCGATGTTACACATTGTCATTTGGTAATATTAAAAGTTAAATGTCTTGCACAAGAACCTCAGACGTGGACCATTTCCCTAGGCGAGGGATTTTGTAAAGGTTCACTGACCTTGTTTGTTTTTGCAGTAATGATCTTACTCTGAGCCTGCTTGGATAAGTGTGTGTGTATGTGCAGGTTGATATTATAATTGTGGGGGGTCCTTACAGGGATAGTAAAACCTGAGATTACCTTCATTCCCACGAGGGAAATGCATTAATAAACATACTAAATTTAGTTTTTGTTTGTTTTGTTTTTATGTAAAAATGCAGAAAGTTTTCTATGATGGGTAGGGGTAGGGGATATAATATACATTTTGTTCAGAGTAAAAATCAGTATGTCTATGGAATATCCCCATGATACATGATAACGTGTGTGTGTCTGTGTGTGTGTGTGTGTGCGTGCGCGTGTGCGCGCGCCACTTACAGTCTGTAAATGTGTAAGGGTGGCTCTTGCTCTTCAATATCATCTCCACACAATACTGTATGAATCTCTGGGCTGCTCCAAACATCAATCAAAATCTCTCATTTTGCACTTGAACTTCTTGCTGTCTTAAAGCCATTCTGAAGAACAGACTACAAAACTCTTATGTGTGCACGGAGATGCATTAAGAGATGCTCTAATCCAGTGCTTTTACAAAGAAGTAGGATTCAAATTGTAAGTATGCAATTCCTGCTAGGCATAAAGGAGGCATGACGTAATAAACTAGTTAATACAAATAAAGTCAGGTTTTTTTTTTCTGAAGTATTTTTGAAGTATTGTTTGATAAGGCGAGTCTTGAGTCTGCGCATGAAGATTAGGAGGGATTCTGCTGTCCAGGCATGTAGGGAAAGTTGGTTTCGCCATTTGAACACAAGGACAGTGACGTGTTTAGCCTTGTTGTGAGGTTAAAGTATGACTTTTGTGCACTGAAAAGTTCTCAGTCTGTGGTCTCTCTTGATCATGCAGTTACAGTGAATGGGGACTGAAGCTATGAAAAGCATGAAATCCTTAGTAATGACTGTTTGAGGGTTAACTTAACTTAATTGAAAGTTTGAGGTTTTTGTAAGGTTTTGGATAGTAATTCCTTCCAATGGTTTGGTAATACTTGAGTCATTACTATTGGGTTGCCATGATCTTCATTTTAAAATTAATTATACATTATGCATTACTCGCATTAATTATGAACCTGTATATAGTACTTCTTACTGGGAGGTAAGAAAAAAAATAGTAATTAGCTAAAAGTGAATACCACTTTCAAAGCTATTACTTACTTATTCGTTGATCATAGTTTCTTGTTTGTTAATAGTATGTTAATTTTGCGTTACTCATTTGTTTTTATTGACGGAACAGTATTCTAAAGTGTTACCGAAATGGCAAGTAACACATTGTATTAAAAGTGAAATTTTGAAGTAGAAACTGAAATAGTACTCCAATAATCTTTGTTTGATTAGGGTTTAATAAGCTAAACCATTGTCATGGTAACAACATTTTCACATCATTTTCATTAACCACTCATTCTTTCAGAACATCTATAGCAATTACATTCTGGTAAAAGTTTTGGCCGTTGTTTAGTCATTACCAAACCATGCTGACTTAACCAAAGCCTACCAAATCTTTCCAACCGCATTTTTTTTGGGGGAGCAATAATATTAATAGCTGCCATGTGGTGTTTGGTTCCTTTTTGTCGTTTTTTTCCATATGCTGCTGATGACTGGGAATTCCTGCCCGTGTGAAACTGCACGTACAGTACGCAGAATGATTCCAACACTCGGGTCTGCTCAGCTCAGAATCCTGACGGGAGAATGTGTGTGTGTGTGTGTGTGTGTGAGAGTCAATGCTCTTTTCTTGTGTGTGTGGCTGGACTGTCTATGACATCACCTTCAAGAAGAGTGTGTCTTAGCATATGCACTCCTCACAACTCCTCTTGTCAGAACGTTAGATAAAGATAACATTCCCTGTTAGCTCAAATAATCAAGAAAGTGTGTCCCAATTCGTGTAGGCTACTTATGCACTATTCTATGATGTTTTGCAGTATAAATAGTGCGAGAAGTGTGATCACACTGAACAATACAAATAGAAAATGTACACTTTAAATACCTGGATGATGCTCTTATTTAACCGAAAAAACGAAGGCTTCGTCTGAAATACTATACTATCTTGAGTTGGTAGGTACTTATTTTGAATAAGTAATTACTTCACGTTTGCTAAAAAGTATGTTCTTTTATATAGTGTGTATAAATGTAATCTGGACGTACTACATTCGCCATATTGTCATTATCATGTGACCAACCAGTGTCAGCTGCGTCGCTTCACTGCCATTCACAAATCCTCTCCCGTGGCCTCATGGGATAGTAAAGTGTCCATATCATTCAGAATTACACTGGAAGAAGTAGGACATCCGGGGACTTTTTGTATACTCTTCAATGAGTACTGTGAATTTGAACATACTTGTTTGTCACATACTGTTTAGCCTACTATATAGTAGGGAAGTTAGTGATTTTGGATGCAGCCGAAGTGTGCAATGTTGGACACTTCATCACGGTTAAGTACATAGTGTACAGTGCGTCATTTGGGATGCAACTAAGAGGTCAAAAAATCTTGGCTTATTGTCACAGTCTCCTGTTAGTCACCGTCTGCACTACATGTCCCATCATCCTCTCCGGCTCACACCTGCACTCACTCCACCATTATCCGCACCTGCCAGCCATCATCAACATCAGCACCTGTGTCCTGTTAAGTATTTAGTTCCCTTCTGTTCAGTCAGTCTTGGTCCGATCTATCTTGTATCTAGTGTGTGTGAACCTTCTGCCCGTCTGTACCTGTTTTAGTTATATTATTGTAGTAAACGCTGTGCTTGGGAACTTCTGACTCCTCTTCTCCTTCTGCCTGCCATGCACCACACCCTGACACTTATATTGTCTTGGAAATGGAAGGTCAAGTTAAGTGCAATGCATTGTGGGATACAGCATCTTGCGCAGTGCTCCACATTTTTGCAAATGCTAAAATGTTGCTACATACTGGAAGTACTACAATAGTTGAAAATCACAAACTGACGTTCTGGTATTTGTAGCCCTTATATGGAAACTAACATTTTTAAAGAGCACAACGGTTTGAGAATTCACATTTGACGTCTGACTGTGCATAATGTATGCTGTAGAACAGAATGTGAAAGTCTTTTTTTAATAATGTAGCCGTTATTTTACTCATAAATCAAAATATGCAATTTTAAATGTCCATTTGAAAGTCTAGAGGGAAACCCGTGGCTTGAACATGTTGATTCTCTTAAGACTACAGCCTGAACGTTTTACAGCAGCTGACATGACTGTGACGTTCATTGTCTCTGCAAATGCGTCAAGACATTGGTGGTGAGTTATAAGTTATTAGTAACCTTGCCTTACTTAACCTGTTAACTGTCACCCACATTTTTGAGCAAAGATGTGAAAATAAATGTTTATAGTTCATGAATACAATGGTTAGTCTCTTTTTAAAGGCACTCAGCTGATTATTGCTGTAGTGAAATAGGCTACTTTAGTGTGTGGACCAATTCTCACTAAGTTGCATATTAGTTTGCATATTATTAGCATATTGGCTGTTTATTACTTATAAAGCACATATTCATGCCTTATTCTGCAAAACCATATTCTACATCCCTTAAATCCTACCCAACACCTAAACTTAACAACTACCTACTAACTATTGATAAGCACTAGCAGTTTATTGAGGCAAAAGTCGTAGTTAAAGGGATAGTTCACCCAAAAATTACTATTTTGTCATCCCTAACTTTCCCTCATGTTTTTCCAAACATGTATGAGTTCCTTTCTTCTGTTGAACACAAAAGAAGATATTCCAAAAAATGTTGGTAATTAATTAGACAATTGATGGTAGCCATAACTGGCTACTATGACTACTTTTTTCCTACTATGGAAGACAATGGCTATACCGTTAAAGGGATAGTTCACCCAATAATGAAAATTCTGTCAGTATTTACGCACCCTCGAGTCAGGTTACTAGTTTAACAGCGTATGATCTGTTGTTGTACGTCACACGCATCACCCCCACATGACCAGCGTCGGCCAATAGTGAGCCTACGTGTGACGTAGCTCTACGCAATTACACTAGTTTAACTGGCTAGAGGCCCAAAGAGAAGGAAATGAATAGTTGAAATAAAGTCGTTATTTATGTTTGTTTTTGCGCACAAAAAGTGTTCTCGTCGCTTGATAAACTTAATATTGAGCCACTGTAGTCACTTGGACTATTTTAACGATGTCTTTAATAACTTTTCAAGGCCGGCAAGTTTCAATCCCTCAAGAAGCCTTTGGACTAGTATGGAGGAGTGATCCAGCTCTCAGATTTCATCAAAAATATCTTAATTCGTTTTCCGAAGATGAACGAAGGTCTTACGGGGTTGGAACAACATGAGGGTGAGTAAATACTGACAGAATTTTCATTTTTGGGCGAACTATCCCTTCAACTGTTTGATTACCAACCAATTGCTGTAAAGCAAATGTAACGTTACTGAACTAAAAAAAAATTATTTTCAATTTTACTAAATAATTTAGACAATCAGAGCCCTGTGTCTAACCAAGTTGTTTTCCAAATTTGAGGATTTAAAGTAGTCTTTTCATGGTAACGTAGCCGTAATGTCCAATTTCAAAACGGTTTTCACATGATGAATTTTGATAGTTTAAAGTGTTAGTTCACCCAAAAATGAAAATTCTGTCAGTAATTACTCACCCTCATGTTGTTCCAACCATGTAAGTCTCTCGTTCATCTTCGGAACACAATTTAAGATATTTTTGATGAAATCTTAGAGCTGTCTCACTCCTTCATAGGCTTCTATGTAATTTCGCCGGTCCAGAAAAAAACATCGTTAAAATAGTCCAAGTGGCTCAACCTTAGTTTATCAAGCGACAAGAATACTTTATGTGCGCAAGAAACAAACAAACTTATTCAACTATTCATTTTCTTCTGCGTGGGCCTCTGACGTGAGTTCACGAGAGCGCCACAACGCATGCGCGAGAACTGAGAAGATAACGCTCACGATCATTTGATGGGAAAGTGTGAAAAGTAAGCCATTCATTTTGCGGCATTGGTGAGGCACTTTTACGTTTTCTCGTTGATTTCTCACGATTCGGACATCTAGGAAAGGCACACATTAGAACCATTTTAAACATCGAGACCCATCTGAGTCATCTTCTCAGTTCTCGTCTTTTGACGCTCATTCAGAGGTCCACACAGAAGAAAATGAATAGTTGAATAAAGTAGTTATTTTTGTTGTTTTTTTGCGCACAAAAAGTATTCTCGTCGCTTGATAAACTTAAGGATGAGCCAATGTAGTCACTTGGATTATTTTAACGATGTCTTTAATAACTTTTCTGTGCAGGTGTTGTGCCGAATTTCGACCCCCTGCCAAATTATTACCCCCCTTGTTGAAGTCAGTACCTGATTGCCTAATCCTAACCCCATCCCTAATCCTAACCCCTCCCCCACAACTAATCCTGAACCTACCAGTGCTAGGGGGGAAATGATTTGGCGGGGGTCAAAATTCGGCACTACACCGGCATAATGAAATTACCTTGCAGCCTATGAATGAGTGAGCCAGCTCTCAGATTTCATCCAAAATATATTAATTTGTGTTCCGAAGATGGGTTTGGAACAACACGAGGGTGAGTAATTACTGACAGAATTTTCATTTTTGGGTGAACTAACCCTTGCAGCTTTCAAATGACACCTAAATTATGCTGATTAGTAAAAAAAAAAAAAAAAAAACGATAGGGGGAAAAGGCTGAAATGCGTGCATGCCAAAAACAGGTTTTAACATTAAACATGGAAAACTACTTGTGCATGACTGCTTGTTTGGGCAAGCTTGTTTGGCAATAATTCCATTCATTGCTCTCCCACACATTGTGCCTGAAGATGTTTCTCATTTACCCTCCCATGTTCAGGGGTACATGCTTTTGTATTTACAGTGAAGATGCTGTAAACTTGCTGAGAAGAGCATATGTTGAGCTTTGGATGCTCTATGTAATAAACCAGCCTGGAACAGCATGGACATTTATGCTAGTTGATTCTGATATATCGTTAACGATGATGGTTTTTAAATACAATGTTGAATGACTATAATTACCCATTTCTTCCTTAGAAAAAACTCAAATGCTGTTAAATACGGCAGGCTGTGTCTATGTTCCGATTACTTTAGTTAAATGAGGCGCGTCTATATTTGACTCATTTTATTTGGACACTTCTGGTACCACCCTGATTTCCTTAAGTACATAATATAAAAATACATGATTTGAACAATATTTGTTCGTTTCTTAACCAGGCCAGATTTGGTAAAGCATAATTTTCCACAGTGTATCTGCTTCTGAATATTTTCCGTCCATTGAATGCAGAGTTTTTATCGTCAGCTAAATCTTTTTTTGTTAATTGACATAAAGCTAAAATAAAGTAAAATATAAAGACCAGTATATGAGATGAAAAACTTAAACTAAATAAACATAGCTAAATGTTGCCTTGTCAACTAACGGAAATAAGTTTATGTTTATTCCTGGAATAAATATAAAAAAAATTATATGTAAATAGATGTAAAAAATATTTTAAATTATATATTTAAAAAAAGAACCCATAATAAAATGAGCTATTAAACTACAATTAAAATGAAAACTGAATATGAAAATAAAAGCTCATTCAAAATATTACTAAAAGCAATAGTATATAATTAATACTATAGTAATAACTAACAGTGTTTGAATGCCCCTGCTTCAAAATAGCTGAAGACCTTCCTACACTTGCCTTTATTTGAATAAAATAATATTTAGTATAAATATTATATTGGGGCTTAGTGCTTCTCATAAGGGTGTTTCTTATACACAGCCTGTACCATCTGGACTGTAAATCATTGAAAGGTTAAAGGTGGTCAGCTTTCTCTTTAACCTTTAGACATTTGTTTAACTTTTAGAAATGTGTTTTCTTTGAAGTGCCTCAGGAATTCACTTTTTATGAGAACATGTGACATGAATCAGAAATATAACTGTCTGAATGTAAGTCACGTGTTAAGAATGATGCAATCCTGGCTTGAAATTACTATCGGCATTCCCACTCTTGGTCCACAGATATGAGAGATACGGTGTCAGATGACATAATTGGTCATGCAGTTTGTGGACTTGTACGTTTACCCATCTCACAGTGACCTGCTCTTTCTGCACAGCTGTTAGTTGCGTGGTGTTTTCGATAGTTGCCTGGTCACTTATTAATGGCTCTGTTAGAAACCAACTTTTCCTGTCTGAGTGGAAATTTTGTGGTGACCTGTATGAGAATGAGCATTTTTTGGCTTCCTAACTAGTCTAATGTTTAACTTGTTGTGTCTGATGCCAAGGGGCATCATTGGTTTATTAGCACAGATTTGTGCATTGGGAGATGTTGTGTAATAAAGTTTATGAATCTGGGTGTTGTAGTTACTGGAATATGTTCGAGCGGTTCCAGTAGATTCATAAAGATAATGGATAGCTTGGGCAGATATTGCAGACAGACATATTTATTAACTTTAGTATTTGGTGGTCATGTGTTATATAACTTAACCTCAACTGTAGTTCAAGGTGCCTAGAGTTATATTTTAAGCAAATGTGTGAAAAGTGAACATGATTTAATATCTGGGCTAATTTATGTAGAACAAAAAAAAATGCAAAATTAGATGAATTAAAATAAATTAAAAAGAAAGATTTTTAATAATAAATTATTTTTCAAATTAGTTCAAATTAATTATAATTAAAAGTATACTATTGTAAGTAACTATTGTGATATATACAATTAAAATTAATTTCTATATATAATGAGCGATACAACAGTTGTCCTGGACTTATACCAACACCATCTGGATGTGGCATCCTGGAAAAATAAATGATTTGGGTTGTCAAATTTTCTATTTACAGGCTTATTTGTCACTTATGATACATTTATTCTGCAGCTAAACGTGTCGAATAATAGGTCAAGTAACCAAGATAAAACATATTTTTCTAGAGCTCTGGTATGACTGGAAACTTCAACCTATGTGATTTTGCATCCTTTTAATCATGTTTATGGAAGTACTATTACACTACCATTCAAAAGATTGGGGTCAGTAGGATTTATTAATCAGTAAGATAAAAATGACTTAGCATGGTAAAAAAATAAAATAAATAGACCAGCAACTGTCTGGTTACATCCTTCAAAATATCTTCTTTTGTATTCAATTTGTGTTTTGCGACGTCTGTGTGTCCTTTCAAAGTAACAAACAACCGCTGTTCACATTTAAAAGAGAACAACACATCAGATTTCATCTCACTACTACGTAGTGCTTTATTTCACAGATAAGAAAAGAACACTGTATGGGCGTGACAGACTAATTCTATCGTCTTCCCAAAATAAAATGTTCGTACTCAGAGGACACCTCTGAGGTGTGAGAAAACACTGTATGTGATAAATAACGTCTTTGGTGACATAGTTACACAAAGGCAAAAATAAATACATTAACTTAAATATCAGATCTAATAATAGGATTCACAAAAGATAGTGTACATGATACTGACCTCTTCCTAATTCAGTGTGCTAACGCCCTTTAAAATACATTCATACAGATCCTGCTCAAATTCATAACACAAAACTCACAAATCTAAAGTTCAAGTGACAAACAGAAACATGCTTTAAAGTGCTTTGCATGGTAGTAACAACACAACTGACCTTTAGTATCGACTAAAACATTTAAGGTTATGCTCATGGTCAGGATGACGTTCATACACACAAACACGTCTTTAAAAGTCACAGATTAATAACGTTCTGTGTATTCCTTCATCATGAAGATAGTTTGTGCCCAGTGCTCATCGGTGAAAGCTAATGCGTGTTATTCTTAATGAACCAAGTAGGGCTTTAAAGGGGGACAAAGGTCATGAAAATATGCGATACACAGGGGCAGCACACAAAAACACGCGCGTACGAAGAACGATCAGGGACAGATACTGACGCACTTGTTACGTTCCAACCCATGTCACCAAGACGCTCACAACAACTCATCCGACAATAAATAAATAGATAGTTAAATAGTCGAAAAAAGGAATGTGATCAATATACAAGTCAACACGAGGCTCTCCCTGTGCATGTACACAAAAAGTACAGATTAACCAGGCTCTCAGCAGTTTAAAAGCCTTTTAATGATCAGTCACGAGACATAAGATCGATTACAGCAGAGAGAATGGTGTCGAATATATAGAGAGCCTTTGAGCAGATTAGAGGCAAAGCACCAGCGATTACTATTACTTCCTATGATCATCATCATTAGAATCAGCCAGGACAAAGAGAAAGACTTTTACAGTTATCAACACCAACAAATCCAATTGAAACTTAAGTCTGTGTAAAGATAAAAGATCACTGAATAACAGTATAGTGTGAATGCACAGGAAGGTATCAAGTAAATCAGGTTTTTTGGTCAGCTCTCTGCCTTTCTGGAGTAATTTGAAAGCAAGTTATCCTATAACATATAGCACACAGTGGGACACCTAATGTTTTCTGAGAGTTTGGCCTGGACACCTTGCAGGGATTGAGTATTTTATGTTTAAGTAGGATTTTTAGGATTACTTCAGCTATTTTAATCCTCAGACATGCACTTTGATGTCTCACAGCATTCCCTCGACATCCACAGACCCCCAAAAGCCAGGGAAAGTTTCTAGAAGTTTGAAATCGTTCGTTTTTTACGGCTACTTTTCCTATGTCTCCTGGGTATTTTTGGTGTGTGTATCCACCCACGTATTCAGACATGATTATTATAACAAAAGGGAATTCGTAAAATACATGACACGGATGGAGAGAGTTTTTGGAAGGCCATGTTCCCGAAAGACTTTGGCACGCTCGCGCCTCATATTTTGGTATAACTACTCTTTAATTAGAGTTACGAGAATGAGCTTGTGAATTACTTAAATGACGCCAGTCGATGTGTGTTGAGAATATTTTGAGGGCATTTGATGATATTAAAATTTGTGCAATTTACTAAGAATACTTTTTTGTCCATACAATGCGAGTCAGTGGGGTCCAAAACCAACAGTGATTCACTTTGACTTGCATTGCATTTTTCAAAATATCTTCTTTAGTGATGCGCAGAATAAAAAAGTCATATAGGGTTTGGAACGACATCAGGGGGAGTAAATGAAGAATTTTTTTTTTTTCATTATCAAGATGGGAGAAATTGGGTTTTCAAATAGCCTTTCGACTAGCTTTCTCCTTTGTTATGGAGCTGTAACCTTGGTTATGGTTATTTATGGGTGAGCTTTAGCCATCATTTAAGAATGCTCCGAAAAGTCTTGCTTCTGTTTATGAAATGTGGCAAAGCCCAGCAGGATTCTGTCAGAGTGGAAACTGAGACCTTGGGGATTATAACTCATTCTCGTGACTTTATAAATCACATGAAGTGTTATATTCCAGGCGCCAGACCTCAAATTGCATGGAAAAGCAACAATGTGTTAATGCGGATTCAGCGGCGATTGCTACTGTATTGTTCGTGGGTTCAATCAAGAGACCACTGTGTTTATAAATTCACAATTCGCCATTGTCTAAAACCCAAGATTTAAACCCAAACTTGCAGTAACTATTCATGTGAGAAGGTATCAGATGGGGGTCTTAAACAAGCTCCGAAGCCATCAGAGAAAGTCTGCTTTCTTCTTAAAAGTGCACTGGAGACACGAGGTGGGAGAGTTAAGAATCTTTTCGAACACACGGCCCTCAGACTGACAGAAATCCGATCGCACACCTTGTTGAAATCCACATTAAAGGCTCAGCGGGTTTGATCAGTGCTGTAGAGGTTAACAGCTTTTGATGAGTCTGGATGTAATGCGGCATAACCCGGAATAATCTCTTATCTGAGGACTTAAAAAGATGACAATATCAAAATAAAGAATCTGTTTTGAGTACCATAAAATGAGAGGCCAGAGTCAAAGTGTTTCAGAGGCACTGAGTTCAAAAGTTGCCATCAAGTAACAAGAGGTCCTTTCTGTCCAAAAAGGCACAGTATACACTCCAGAACACCAAGGCAGAGAGCAGGAAAGAGTACTACAGCAGTACTGCAATAAAATAGACAAACACCAGGACAGAGACATGTAATACGGTTTTCTTGGTCTTTGATTTAGCCGGACGTCCCTTTAGACTCATCCGTAGCTGTGTGCACTGCGCGGGCTAATGGGGGAGTCTTCGCGCCCGCTTTGGCCGGCCAGCTGGTAGAGGCGGTGACTGAGGTTTTGTACTTGGCAGGTACCAAGGACACACCCGACGCGCATCAGTTGGCCGTGGTGATGGTTGTGGTGGCCTCGCGGGTGCACGTTGCGACGGCCTCTCTGCCTAGGGCTTTCACCTGTTTCAGGGGATTCTCCTGCTTTTGGCTGACCAACGTGGAGTCGTTTCCCTGTTGGGTCTGGAGGTGGTGGTCTGGAGAGGATGGCCCTCCACAGAACGGTGCGGTCGATGGAGATGCCATGGTCAGTATTTGGGCGCTCAGTAACATCTGGAGAGATGGGGCCTTCCTCTCTTAACTGATGGAGTCTTGCCATGAAGCCCAACCTGCAATGAGACAGGAGTAGGACTTATAAATATTGCTCTTGAACAGGAATTTATGTTATTTTATTACACTCTGGAATACTTAATTTTGATTGGTCAATCTGAATTATATTTGACCTATACTGTTGTCAAGCACACAATATAAAAAAAAGATATTGTTAGAAATATTATATGATTACATTACATTTGATATATATAGTGGCTACTTAACTTAAAAATGATTTGAATTTGATATAATTAATATTATTAAAGTTATATGAATGTTTCAAGTTACACTTTTTATTTATTTAGCTAGTGCATGAATATCGGTTGTAAAGGTTTTAAGTATAAAACTATTAGTAGAAATTAAATAATAGCACATTTAATAGTGAAATTTGAGTTTATGCAACTATTTATTGCACATAAAAGGCTTGATTCAACATTAAGTATCATTCACTGCTGATACTAAATGTGCAGTTTGGTCAACCGTGCAAACTTGTACTGCAACCACACAATAAATGCTCACTGTTCAAGAAGGGTATGACTCTTTGGGACACAGCGTACGGTAAACACACTTGATTTACTCCGGTTTTGCCGTAATGGCTGAGGCCATCTGCCCTCTGTTTGATTATCACACTAGAAACTGAAGCCTTTGGTTTTTGCACAGGCCACTAATTCAGGTTTTGCTCTTAAAAATTAGCAAGCTGCGGTTAGCAGATCATGGCAGGTGCATGTTAAGGTTGTGGCAATTTTAAGCCTTGTGATTCGCAAAGATCCCCGCATTTTTGTTCTTTTATTTCCAAATGAAGTGGGAAAGCATAACTATAAAAGAGCAACCCATTTATACAAAAACCCTAAAGCTGAAATTTGAGAAATAACAGGGTGTATTGTTAGGTTGGACCACACCATCTAATCTCACGGTGTCATACTAAACTTAGTGAAAAAGCTTGCTGAGTAACACTGACTTGTGCCAGACATGCGTTTAGTGTTTTTGCTTGCACGTTCTTGAAAGCTTAAAAACTCAACTTTCCAGAAATATTAGTTACTCTTTCAGTTGCTTTTTTTCCATCCAAAAGTTCAATAATTAGGCCTATTTATTAGGTATATTTTTCATTCTAAATATAATGTAAATATATATGTTAATATAATATGCTTATATTATTTTTATATATATTTTAACATGAATTTTCTTATTTTATCTTGTTAATATCTTATTTTCTCAGAAAGATTACTTGCTCAGTGTTCAAACTATGCAGCCAGCTGTTTTTTTTTTCCTTTGCATTGTGGTCAAACAAAATACCACCTCTTTAAAATATAATGATAAACTGTCTCAGATGAATGGTAATTTCACCCCTGTTTTAATGTAATGATAATGCCACTGATCTAATATGTTATGCTGTATTCACTTCTTCAAAGTCTCTACACCTCTACACTATCTCAGCAGCTTCACATGATCAAAATTAGGTGTTTGCCCCCTGACCAGTAGTCTCTCTTTGAGCTTGATCCAACTATGACTTTTTTTAGATGCTTAAGCAGAGATAAGCTGCCCTTAGACTTCATCCGTGTGCCATTTGACCTTCTCCGAGACTCCCTTGTCACACATCCATATTTCTCTAATCCTTTAAAATGTCTGCTAGACCACCCTGTCTCATGGCTCATCCTATGTGTCATCAGCAAAACTCACTCACATTGCAAGGAAGGTTGCCAGTATGTCAGAGCAAGTATAGCAGTTGTTTCTAGAAATGTCCTGTTTATCCATCCTATTGTGATCCTTCTGTTATACGGTGAATAAACTTGAGAAGGGCAGCCACTTTCCATATAATTGAACAAACGTGCTAATTAAAAATCTCACCTGGCGACATTTAATCAACAGACCACAATGAAATAGGATCTGTGATTCTGGGCTATTTCTACGCTGAGCATAGTGTTCAGCTAGGAAAATTAGCACCTGCCACTCGAAATTCAACCCATCTTGGGATAAAGGTGGTAATCATGTTTTGCAGAAACTCTGTTTGCAATGCGCTGAAAAGACGAGGCACTCCCAGAAACCAGAGAAGCAGTCGAGTTTTAAAGTTGAGGCTCTATCAAATGAGCAATCAACATGGTTATGTCCTGAAGTACAAGCCTGCAGTCTTTGATTGTGGACTTTGTGTCTTAAGTGATTTAATCTTTTGAAGTGCAACATGCTCTTCGCTGCACACCTCTTGTCGGCCTGGTACTGGCGGACTGCCACGAAAACCCTGTGATGCCTTGTGGGAACAAATCCTATGTGAGGAAACAAGGAGATCTGATAATTGATTGTGATTTACTACTTGATCCTTCACTTAGAGAGGCAGGTCAGATGTATCCAGATACTGGATACATGAAAAAAAAAAAATTATCCAGATCAATCCAGTATTATTGTTTGTTCTTCCCGTAAGGCTGGGATTTTCGCACCTCTATGAAACTGTTCATGGCTGTTTGTGAATTGGTCATCTGCTGGTTATGTTTCGCTGGACAGAAAAAAAGTGATTATAGTACCTGCGCTCTTTTATGGGAAAAGTGACCGTGAGTCAAACCAAGTGATTCTCTAATTACTATTAGATGTTTGTTCCATTGAAACCAGCTTTATCATGGTCATAATGCACATTATGGGAACTTTATGTTCAGAAACAGTAGGATAAAAACGAATGCTCAGTATTGGAAGAAACCTGCAATGTCAGTGGCAGTCATACCCCATGGAGAAGTTTTCAAATATTTTGTAATGTGTGTGTGTATATATATATATATATATATATATATATATATATATATATATAGTTATTTATTTATTTATTTATTTAATTTTATAGTTTTAATATTTTTAGTTTTAAATCATTTTAAATTCCAAATTATTTACATTGTTGGGGTTATGGGCCTGGAAAGGTGTTTAAATTATATATATATATATATATATATATATATATATATATATATATATAAGGGCACTTTAAGCATTAAACTGTGGATAGCAATAGTGAAACTCAAAAAAGTGAAAGTGATTTAAGTCTGTTAATGGTTATATTACTGTGTTGATAGCGGCTTTTTAAGCCCTTCCTCCTCTTGTGTGTTTGTTTTTATGGTTTTTATGGTTTCTGATCAGAGTGGAAACATACCGCTTGAGGATGAGGAGAAAGGAATTCAGGTCTTAGTTACTAATTCACAACGGAATTCTGCCTGACGGATGATTTTTCCCTCTCGCCTCTAACAATAATGACCAAGTGGCGTGGTGTAAAATACTAATGTTTATGGTGTAAACGGAGGACTGCATAACTCAAGTCCAAACATGACCGGCCCAGATTGAGTGTGAACCAACTTGTCATAGACAGCACGCTTCTCCTTGAGTGAGCTTTAGGACTTGTTTCCTCCAGAGTTAACAATAGGAAATCAATAGCTTAATATGACAACCAAACAGCATTTTACTTAATTGACAGTAGAAGAACATTGCTTTGTCGGATGCCCTACATAATAGACAGTAACATCGACTTCCTTAAATCCTGATTATAGAGGATCAAATGTCCCACATTTCAGTGAATTATCATACAGAGAGCCAATCCTCTCGACCAAAGCGTTGAACCAGACGGTGTTCGATTCAGTCATGGAATGCAGATACACTTAAAATAAAGCTATACTTTACTGGCATTGATGTTCCATGAAGAAACTTTGACATACATGGAAACTTTCCATTGCACAAAAGGTTTATTCAGATTATTGAAATGTTCTTCACACTAAGAAAGAAATGGTTCTTTTTAAAACTGATCCTTGAATTTCTTTTGGGGAACCTAAAATGTTTGTTCCATATTCTTGTGAAAACCATAGACATACATAGATGCCACATTCAACCGCTCCAGACACGTCGGTGCGACCGCCATCTTGGAACAGTCAACGTGCCGTCACTCACATTAAGACACTCACGGTCAACATTGCGCAGATTCTGGTTGTGAACGCTGAGATTTAAATTTCTGCATAAATTATAAATTATATATAGACTAATCCTTATTAAAGCTTAAAAAGTTTTTTAGTCAAGAGCAGTGAGTAATTTTATGTGTTCCCTTTGTTCTTTGATTAACTTTACTGACAGAAAGCTTTATTGGCTGCCGGCCCTTTAAGACCAGCCTCTGCTGATAGAGACGCGCCTCATTCTCTCACAATTCTTTACGTCCATCATAAGACTGCTCTTATGTTATGAAGATACTCGACAAAAAGACATTTTGGTATAATTGTGTGTGTTATTGTTCGTTCAAGCGCGAAAGAGAACTGTATACTAGCGCTGTCTGTTCATGCGCATGACACTGGCGCGCGTCTTTCTTTGAGTCACAGTCAGGACATTCACTGGCAGCGCGCTCTCTTCTGACTTGTCGCGCATGAATGGTTTAAAGGCATTTGCACGAATAAGAGCGGGATTATAACACTAGCCAAAGATGACAAAAAATAACAGAGGCTAAGTTAATTGCGTTAACAGCCCTGATTTGTTTTTCATATAAAATCGCAACATTTTGCGTCATATAATCGCATAGGCTTGACATCGCGATTTCGATATGATCAATCATGCAGCACTAGTACTTTTTAATGTTTTTACTTTTACTTATGGTAACTTTTTTATTGTCGTGTTAGCTATGGTTAGCCTTGTCGTATTGTGTTAGTTTAGCAAAATCATCTGCTGAAGTCTATTGCAGATATAGATATTCAACCATGCATCTAAGTATGGTTGCAGACACTCAGTCAACTTGCTCTCAACTGTTCATGGACCAGCTTTGACCATTCCAATATGGCGGAAGGCTTACGTATAGAGGCCAATAGAAACAGTCGCTAATTGATATATATATTACGTATATATATATATATATATATATATGGTGTACAGCGAATAATCTAACCCCACCACCGGGGGATCCGATTTCCGAAAGTAGTTTAAGAAATCTACATCGGACCTGTCGCTTGGCTCCTGCCTCCGCATATTCTCTAAACTAAACCTCGAGATATTATGTAATGGAGAAAACTAGGCTATGTTTGTGTAGTTTTTTTTCAGAGACCAAAATCATGTTTAAACCACCACTACGGGCTTCACTAACCGCCATTTTCGATTCAGGGACTGCATGTCACAGCATGTTAAACAATAAAAATCCCTGACTGATACAGCAAAGGTTGCTGTACGTTCTGTGTACATGGATGGTTATCGAACACTGAGTGAGTCCATCTGAAGAACGTAGAGTTAGTCAGTTAAGACAAAAGAGACAAAAAGCTGAGAGGGAGAGATTTTGAAAGGTCAGAGATGAGATAGGGACTTCTTTTGCGATGCTCTTATCAGGCTTTTTTGAGATTTTAAGCACCCAGCCACTTCTTTGTATGTAGAAGAGTAGTGTGAACATCCTACTAAACCTCTCAAATGGGTTTGGAATGACATGAGGGTTAATATATGATATGAACGGTCTCTTTAAAAGCACCTGACATTATTGCAGTAATCAGAAACTGTCTGAAACCACAGTATTTGTCAGCTGTTTATTGTCGCTTTGTAACTGTAAATCAACTAGTCAGACGTCTGTGACAAAATATCAGTCTAATGTCCTCACCAAATAACACTTAGACCAGCAGAAAAGCATGCGGAATGCATGTGCAACAATTATACTGTAAATATTATAGGTCAAGGACAAATACAGTCCTTCCCTTGTCATCATGGTTTGTCATGCAACAGTATTGGGTGCAAGAGTGTCACAAGATATTAATGAGCTGCTATCGAGGTAAGGCCTGGGGGAAAAACTACCCATTAAATTTTGGCATTCAGATTGGGAGGGATTACAATTTTCTATTACAGTTTTTCAAAGTCTGAAGTACAGTTTTAGTTCATCTGTTCCTCAGGCCGACAAGATGAAGAGAATTGCACGGTTCAGCAAAACGGATGTGAGCACAGTATGCAGGTGTCAGCCAGAAGAGGGCACACAGACACTCATAAAATGCAATTCATTCCTTTTGTCTGCCATCATCAGCCAGAAATAATGACTTGTCAAATCAAGTCATTGCTTTAATACATTTAAATTGCAGTTTTCAGGAATAACTACCCCAATATCCTACTTCAGAGAGTTGCTGCCAATCAAATAGAAAATACAGTATAACTAAAGTACTTTAAACCACACCAATCTGTTTTAAAACACTACCATTTTGTCAGATTTGTTGAGGAATTATACTCTATTTCCAGCACCACTCAGTCAGGCTGTTTCCTTTTCACCTAACCTTGACTCAGAAATGATACACACGTTTATCACTGCTAAAAAAAAAACACACTGTACATTCATTTGTGTCGCTTTTGAAGGCATGGCAGTCACAAAGTATTTTACTAATCACATGATGAGCACCAATTGACTAACAACTTTTTTTTGTAAGGGTAGGAGCCAAAAACTAAATGATGCAATGACTTTAGCTGCTTACCTTATGTAAAAGGGCACACTGTAGTAAAACTGTCTTATCTGAACCCGTTTAATATAAGTTTTTACTATTTTGACTGCACGCCTTTTCTGATAAAGGTTCAGAAAAGTTACTGAAAGAGTAACTGGTCACAGGCGGGAAACTACCATAGTCAAACAGTTCCACAGTAAGATATAAACTTTTTAAGTTTTTCTTACATCAGGCAATTTTTAGGGAAAAGGGAAATGAAAATCCAATAATAAACGCACATGTAAAAGTACTTTGGGAATCGACTTTTCATAATGTGACTTCGTCAGTTCCTTATCCAAAATTAGGTTTTGGGCTTCCCCACTGGTCACAAATTTGTCTGTTCAAATTCAATATCTGTTGTGAGCATGATTTATATGAGTAATCATTAATTATATATTAATAATAGACCCTTTAAGTATTATATTTATGTACATGTATAATGCTCCTATGGAGCTTTGACACTGCCATCATCGTTCAGAGGCACAAACTGGAAATAATTAAACAGCCCTGGTCATGTGACTCTTTACATCAGCATTCAATGCGCATTCAAATATTTACTGTTATGCAAACTTTGTAGCTATATGAGAATGTATATAGCCTAAACTTCTTATCTGTGTGCTATATGTATAAACTACTATCGTAAAGTGTTACTGTAAACGTTTGCTTTACCAGGAAGCAGGCGGCCATCTACGCTGGTGAATGAAAGGTGGGATGCGTGCGTTTATACAGTCACGTCTACCATCCTAACTGACCTTGTTCGCTGCAACCATTAGTCTATCCATCGCGAGTCGCGACAAAACATCCTCTCTTTGTGTAATAAACGTTTTTCTTTTTTTTACATAATACATCCCTGGCTCCAGCATATTTCGAAATACATCGGGGGGAAAAAGTTAGTGTGCCTTTCAACAGGTGTGCTTAACATTTTGTAGGAGCAAAGATTTTCGCATTCGACTCTGTTCTTTTGATCAATCCGTTTTAAAGATTCACAAAAATTTCAATAAAGCCGTTTCTTGCTGTTTATGCATTTTATTAAAACGGGTCTTTATTGCAATTTAATTATTATCCAGTTCGTAAAAACATAAAAGTCCTTAATTTACATTTATAATAAATAATACTGAAATAAATGTAGGCTACTTATCTTGCTTAAAAAGTTTTTTTGCCCATTTAATGAACTTCTAGACTATTTATCAAAACCTACTCAGTTTGTCCAGGAGCCTAGTCTACGTTGTAGCCTACCTGTAAAAAAATCCGATTCGGAAAGCAAGTAGGCTAACTTATATTTTCAGACCGTTTTTGGTTTAAATCAGTGATTTATTGCGTACCGCCGATTGGTGAACATAGACTGGTTTTGTAAACCCGTTCAGCGGATTCATTAAAAAGATTCGACTCAAAAGAACGATTCCTTCAATAGATTTCTCAACCGTTTTTCATCTGTCAGAGAGGTTGTTAGATTACTTCACCACGAAAAAACACACAGAGGCAACCTCCGTAATAATGAGCATCCAGAACAAAAGTTGGACAGACCAATAAATCTGAGACTTTTAAAATGCGGATTCCTACCTGTTTCTCACCGGTAGTGCCAACAGTTGTGAGGAGAGCAGGCTGATGCAATACACAAAAACCGGGAGAAGTGCTCTCATCGTGGGCGAATAATGTTCTCAAGCCCCCTTGGTCAGGAGGGGGCTTACAATGCACCTGGTCAGTATTGAATTTCCAGCTACTGAAACTTCCAAGTTGGACCCAAAATTTCCAACTCCAGGGTAGCCTATTGTGGTGTTCTTAAAATAAAGGGAAGGAAAATATTAATTGATGCCAACTAGATTTTCTCTCCGCACATATTAATTAGCCTTACAACACATTATTGCTAGCAATTTGATTTGCATCAAATACTACTGGTATAAATTCCGGCATTTAATACAATTATATGATTAAATATATACAAAACTAGAGTGGCGCTCGAAGCTATATTAGTCCATCACCTCTAATTAGTTGCCAACTAATTATAACCTACACCTTTCCCTTATTTTCCTTTTATAAATAGCCTACATTCTGAGTATGTTATACTATTACATCTATAAACTTTACTGACCTTTATCTCAGGTTAAGATCTAGTGCCACGCGCAAATCTGTCTTGAGAATTTTCCCACGGGTACGTGTGCACGCGCTCGCCAAGATCAAGCTCTTGTGAAGTCTGAGGTTCAGCTGACATTGGCGCGTTTAAATATGAGGTGGACCGTGGGCGGGACTACAGTGCGATTTTTCAAAGGTGTGTCGATACACAGATCATACAGCTACTCTGAGTCATTGTCATATATGGACAAACTTGATTTGTGTCAAATGCAGTTATTTTATGCAAAACTTTCTGGATATTGCATTTTAGGGCAGCTCATTAATTGCAGGCTTTATCATTTGAATAACAGGCGTTCTTTATGAAATAAGCAATAGTTTTTGCATATTCAATGTTTGGTGACACTGACCTTCCACATTCTGATCAAGAACAAAATGAAACCATGCATAAACAATATTCTCTCGAAAATACAAACATATACATGTTTCTCACATATTAGGGTAACCCTGTTTGTGCTAAATACAGTGTAATGACAACTTTGCCATTAATATGTTTATAAGCAACTGAAGAAAGCACAAACGTCAGGGCATGTCGAAACATTTCAAGGACTCCAAAAACACCTTAGACCCCAGAGGGTTTAATGGTAACAGTAACCCAATTTATAAGATTTTCCCACCTAGTTTTACAAATTCATTAACATCCACTAAACCCCTTCTCTTGTGTTTATCTCTAACCATTGGGGTGAGTGTGCAGAGGGGATAAGGATGCATGCTTTTGAGACTTCCTCAGAAATTCAGGAGGGCAGGACGCACCCTTGCATAATCAATGTGCATTTTAGTGATAATTGATTGGATAGACATTCTCTTCCAATTGCGTTACAGAAAGCAAACACTTTTTTGCACTTTTTGTTGTGAGATTAATATCTGCAAAGTCATTTTATGATGTACAAAAAGGCCTAAATGTACTATATAAAGAGGTGTTTGAATGGAGAATTGTACACTTGTGACTGTTTCTTTTGTTTGAATGGGCTTACGTGTAAGTATTCTTCCGCAATGATGACATAAGCTTGTCTAATATGCATTCAATTCACAGCAATAATTTATTATGAATGTGAAACTGTTTTAAAGGTTGTCATGAACTATTATTATTATTATTATTTTCTTCTTTTTTTCTTCCATCTCTTAGGCAAAGTCATGCTGCCATTTCAATGCCAGTTGAGCATGTGACAAACAAACGTTTGAACTTCAACAATTTGTGGTATTTTCCCTTTTTCCTTGAAAAATCAAGGCATCACGAGCTCTTGTATGCTTAGTTTTATCTCAATGATTTTATAAAAATCTGTCCATGTTTGAGCAACAAACGTGTCATCAATATCAAATACACTAAGATTTAAGAAGATTTAAAAGACACTCCGGTCAAATCTAAGGTTAAAGTCAGCATGAAATGCTTGTGGTTTGCTATTGGTCAATCTCATGTGAGTGACAGGTTGCCCCACCCTCACACCAGTAAAGTCATCAGAGAAGAAAGGAGATGTCAAAAGAAAAAAAAAAATGATGTGCATGGATTAATAATTTATAATAAATACTTTAACATTCCATAAAAAAAGAATTGTCCATTTTCATTTCATGGTGACTTTAAATTTAAATCGGATAGTTTACTAATCACATTCCTTCACAGTGCCTCTCAGCTCCAGTGTGAATATATGTCACTTATTCAGGTCAGTGTTGGACATTTATTAGTGTTTTTTTTTTTTTTTTTAGCTTTAAATGAGTAAATGTGTACTGCTGCTTTATATTTGACTGGAAAAGACAATTAAAGTGAGTGTAATGAACCAAGGTGACTGATTAATGCAGTAATTCTTAGAGATCAGCAAGTTGTACGTGTCTGGGAATTAACAAGGTTGGCAAGTGCCTCCATTTACATAATGCAAAAAAAAATCATATGACAGCAGAATTGTGAAGTGGAGCCAAAACACAGACAAGAGCAATTGGTCTCTTCCTCTGATCTCTCATCTGCTGTATGTGCCAATTAGTTTACATGAGTAACTACTTACCGGAGCCAATGAATCCAGTTCAAACCGCAAAACACAAACCGCCCTGCGCTGTGCTGATTTTCCCAAAACATATGATGACGTGGTTGTTTTCATCTACAATAGCTGAGATAAAAGAAAATAAAAAAAAGCTTCCCACATAAATAAACTGTTTTAATAATTAAGTGTACCAAATAAGAAAAATATTCTTTGGGAAAAATGACATGACATATACTGTATATATACATATATATCAATTCACTACAATAAGAATATGTTATATTTTATATTGTATATATTATATTTTATATCTTTTTTTTTTTTTTTTTTTCAATCTTTTACAATTTTTACTACTCAATATTAAGGTCACTTTTTCAAAACTCTTCTCCCAGTGAGCACAACTGCACAGTCTATGTGGGCTAAACTGTGGATCGGTTCCATTGCTTTGGCACTGTATACAAAATACATCTTTCAAATGACATGAATTATTTTCTCAGACAAACAGTGGCAAAACTCTACACGGGATAATTTGCATGTTTTATACTTTATTATCAAACTGTTATACTTAAGTTCAAATCACTAACACAATACAAAGCTGAATAAGTCATGTGTTAGGTGTTTTGGTGCATTTTGGATGAAGAAATAGATAGATGGATAGATGAATAGATAGATAGATAGGGGTTAGTATACGGTTGTCTCTTGTATGCTGCCCCCTTGTGAACATTACTATAACTACACTGAATAAATATGTAATGAGAGATTTCAGGGTTCAAAACAGAAAGTAATAGTATTTGATCTCCCAGGGGGAAATTCTCATTACGTTCAAAGTGCACGTAAACAACATATCTTAAACATTTCAAACACAAAAACAAACCTCTCCAATGCAGTCCTTTTGCTGAAATACCAGTGACGTCTCTTCACTCTTCTTCCTCCCCAGTTTGAAATAGTAAATCCCTGTGCTAAATCGATTTGAAAACATGCTTGTTCCCACTGAGCTTGTTTCCTTCGCATGTTTCCGATGGCAGAACGTTTGAGTTTGAGAATGCAACTGGTTTGTTATGGCTCACAATCAAGTTTATTTGCATTGCTGGGATGGACAGTTAGCGGTCATGTTTGTATTACTGGGCTTCTGTTTCTTTTCTGTTACCATTACCCATCAGCCAGTGCAGCTATGTCATACACTACACTTATCTTTAGATTTGTGTGTGGGAATGGCAGTCTGCTTCAGAGGTTGTGTTTGGGTGTGACTGCAGGGGAACAATGGATGTATATTTCTGCAGAAATGGATGAAGACAAAGACACGAGACTGTGTGCTAGTGGATCAAATTGCTGGCAGTTATAAAAGATGAATGAACGTTGGTGTATCAATACAAACACCGACCGCCTCGTATGTTTCATCCTGTCACTTCATCATCCTCACATGACTCAGTTCTATTCCCATCCTGCATTTGAACAGGATAAATCTTGCAGGTACTGGTTACATTCTCCTGCTTCATTGTTCAAGTTAAAGGGATAGTTCACCCAAAAATGAAAATTCTGTCAGTATTTACTCACCCTCATGTTATTCCAACCCCGTAAGACCTTCGTTCATCTTCGGAACACAGATTAAGATATTTTTGATGAAATCTGAGAGCTGGATCACTCCTCCATAGGCTTCTAAGGGATTGAAACTTGCCGGCCCGAAAAGTTATTAAAGACATTGTTAAAATAGTCCAAGTGACTACAGTGGCTCAATCTTAAGTTTATCAAGCAAAGAGAATACTTTTTGTGCGCAAAAACAAACAACACAAAAATAAAGACTATATTTCAACTATTCATTTCCTTCTCTGTGGGCCTCAAGTCAGTTCACGTAGTTTAACAGCGTAGTGCTTCTGTGTTGTACGTCACACGTAGGCTCACTATTGGCTGACACCGGTCATGTGTGTGATGCGTGTGACGTACAACACAGATGCACTACGCTATTACACTAGTGAACTGACTCGAGGCCCACAGAGAAGGAAATTAATAGTTGAAATAAAGTTTTTTTTTTTTTTTTTTGCAAAATAAGTACAATGTACTTATTCTGTTCAGGTTGTATTGTAAAACACGTTTGCTGCTATTGAGATGTAATGTAAGGTTTGGGTCAGGTGTGGTGGTATAGGTTTAAGGGTAGGTTAAGGTGTAAGGGAAGGGTCAACTGTGTAATTACAAATGTAATTACAGAGATTAATTACAGCTGTAATTACATGCAGGTATTTTCAAAATATAAGTACAATGTAAAAAAATGTATGTACACAATAAGTCCACTGTATCAAATTATTAATTTCAATGTAAGTACATAGTAATTAAAGCCACTTAATATAAAGTGGGACCAATTTTGGATGTATTTGCATGTATAGTTTTAGACGTAGTGTTTTAGTTTCATCAAGGACGTAAACAAATGCCAACGCTGGCTTTAATAGCCACTTAGTTATGCTATTTTGTGTGTCTATGACAAACGCGTACAAACATTTTGGACCTGAATTTGTAATTATGTACTAATTTTGTAAATGTATTTTCCATGTATACTTTATGATGTCATTTTTCGATTTGATCAAGAACGTAAACCAATGCCAAGTTTTGTGAATAGATAAATGGTTGTTCATTATATGGATAAAACAATAACTTTAAAAAACGGTATTACTCAGTAATTTATTCAGTTATATTAAATATTTAAGCAGGAGAAAACCGTATCTCAAAAGCAAACAAGCAGCAGTAGCATTTTCAAGTAACAGCGTATCGAAATTCTTGTATAATAATAGTAGAATAGAATAATAATTATACAAAAACGTACCATTCAGAAACATTTTGTAAGAGCCGTGTTTGGGGAGGTTCTGCTTGATTCTCTTCATTGCCGCTTTCTGGGTCTGATTCTGGCTCAAACTGATACGACACCATTATTGACACCATATAGTATTGACACCATTATTTACATTTGACCGGAGCACATGCAACTTTCGCCCGTAAAGGTAATGGGCGTGAAGTTTGCGGACAACATGCGCTACGCTGTTTATCCAATTGCAACACACCGGCCCAACTAACCAATCTGAGCCCATTGCCTGTTTCTGAGGGAGTGATTTCATAAAATCAGGAAGTCAACCAGTCGTTCAAATGACAGAGGAGAAAGCAGCTTACAATAAAGGTGAAATTTATGAAAAATAAGGCTTTAAAAAAAAACCCCACAAAGACATGTTATATTGCACCCCATAAACACAATCGTGCAAAGAAAAAAAGCAGTGAACCTCCCCTTTAATAACTTTTCGGGGCCAGCAAGTTTCAATCCTTTAGAAGCCTATGGAGGAGTGATCCAGCTCTCAGATTTAATCAAAAATATCTTAATTCGTGTTCCGAAGATGAACGAAAGTCTTACGGGGTTGGAACAACATGAGGGCGAGTAAATACTGACAGAATTTTCATTTTTGGGTGAACTATCCCTTTAATTAGACTTTCAAGTTTACGTCGTTTATTAGCAGCATAGACCACATGGTTTACCTGGTCTTTTTTTCAGTTTCAAAGTATACACTATGCCAAGAAGAAATGTCTTAAATGATTGTATAATAATATTTAATTCAGTTTTTCAAGTATATTTATGAGCTGTTTAATTCATAACATTTAATTTTAATTTAAAATGAATTAAAATGTATGCATTGCCTATGTCTCATGCAAATTTGTCAATGAATTTGGTCAAATGTCACTTCCTGTCAGTTTTGCATCGGTTGTTAAGGTGGAATATCTGATGCATCTGTAAACAACATGTTTCATGTTTTATGTTTGTTGTCAAAACACAAATGTAAGAATTGCTGAATTTCCTATACACAGAACAGAATAGAAATAAAGATCATAAAGCAGCTAAATATGGCGCAGTGGACAAGACACATGCCTTTGGTGTGAGAGACCGGGGTTCGAATCCACTGTGAGACACCAATGTGTCCCTGAGCAAGACACTTAAACCCTAGTTGCTCCAGAGGCGTGCGACTTCTGACATATATAGCAATTGTAAGTCGCTTTGGATAAAAGCGTCAGCTAAATGTATATGTAATGTAAAAATGAAATCTTCTCTTCTCACATACTAAAATAATGTCAACTCAAATCAGAATTTTATGGCCATTTATTGATACGATGCAGTCAGCTCATTAGGACAAAATAAACACTTATTTTTCAATAACACACAGAGTAATGAATAAATGAATGGATGAGGCATTTATATACCGCTTTCATATATACTACTGTACTCCCAAAGCGCATTACAGTCATATCAGGGAATCTCTCCTCAAACAGTCTCAGTGTGCAGCATCCACTTGGATGATGCGACAGCCGCCACAGTACACGGCACTAGTGCGCTCGCCACACACCAGCTACAGGTGGCGAGGAGAGAGAGTGACAGTACAACGGCACCAGTGCGCTCGCCACACACCAGCTACAGGTGGCGAGGAGAGAGAGTGACAGCACAACGGCACCAGTGCGCTCGCCACACACAAGCTACAGGTGGCGAGGAGAGAGAGTGACAGCACAACGGCACCAGTGCGCTCGCCACACACAAGCTACAGGTGGCGAGCAGAGAGAGTCACAGTACAACGGCACCAGTGCGCTCGCCACACACCAGCTACAGGTGGCGAGGAGAGAGAGTGACAGTACAACGGCACCAATGCGCTCGCCACACACCAGCTACAGGTGGCGAGCAGAGAGAGTGACAGCACAACGGCACCAGTGCGCTTGCCACACACCAGCTACAGGTGGCGAGGAGAGAGAGTGACAGTACAACGGCACCAGTGCGCTCGCCACACACCAGCTTCAGGTGGCGAGGAGAGAGAGTCACAGTACAACGGCACCAGTGCGCTCGCCACACACCAGCTACAGGTGGCGAGGAGAGAGAGTGACAGTACAACGGCACCAGTGCGCTCGCCACACACCAGCTACAGGTGGCGAGCAGAGAGAGTGACAGCACAACGGCACCAGTGCGCTCGCCACACACCAGCTACAGGTGGCGAGGAGAGAGAGTGACAGTACAACGGCACCAGTGCGCTCGCCACACACCAGCTTCAGGTGGCGAGGAGAGAGAGTCACAGTACAACGGCACCAGTGCGCTCGCCACACACCAGCTTCAGGTGGCGAGGAGAGAGAGTCACAGTACAACGGCACCAGTGCGCTCGCCACACACCAGCTACAGGTGGCGAGGAGAGAGAGTGACAGCACAACGGCACCAGTGCGCTCGCCACACACCAGCTACAGGAGGCGAGGAGAGAGAGTGACAGCACAACGGCACCAGTGCGCTCGCCACACACAAGCTACAGGTGGCGAGCAGAGAGAGTCACAGTACAACGGCACCAGTGCGCTCGCCACACACCAGCTACAGGTGGCGAGCAGAGAGAGTGACAGCACAACGGCACCAGTGCGCTCGCCACACACAAGCTACAGGTGGCGAGCAGAGAGAGTCACAGTACAACGGCACCAGTGCGCTCGCCACACACCAGCTACAGGTGGCGAGGAGAGAGAGTGACAGCACAACGGCACCAGTGCGCTCGCCACACACCAGCTACAGGTGGCGAGGAGAGAGAGTGACAGTACAACGGCACCAGTGCGCTCGCCACACACCAGCTACAGGTGGCGAGGAGAGAGAGTCACAGTACAACGGCACCAGTGCGCTCGCCACACACCAGCTACAGGAGGCGAGGAGAGAGAGTGACAGCACAACGGCACCAGTGCGCTCGCCACACACAAGCTACAGGTGGCGAGCAGAGAGAGTCACGGTACAACGGCACCAGTGCGCTCGCCACACACCAGCTACAGGTGGCGAGGAGAGAGAGTGACAGCACAACGGCACCAGTGCGCTCGCCACACACCAGCTACAGGTGGCGAGGAGAGAGAGTGACAGCACAACGGCACCAGTGCGCTCGCCACACACCAGCTACAGGTGGCGAGGAGAGAGAGTCACAGTACAACGGCACCAGTGCGCTCGCCACACACCAGCTACAGGTGGCGAGCAGAGAGAGTGACAGCACAACGGCACCAGTGCGCTCGCCACACACCAGCTACAGGTGGCGAGGAGAGAGAGTGACAGCACAACGGCACCAGTGCGCTCGCCACACACCAGCTACAGGTGGCGAGCAGAGAGAGTGACAGCACAACGGCACCAGTGCGCTCGCCACACACCAGCTACAGGTGGCGAGGAGAGAGAGTGACAGTACAACGGCACCAGTGCGCTCGCCACACACCAGCTACAGGTGGCGAGGAGAGAGAGTGACAGTACAACGGCACCAGTGCGCTCGCCACACACCAGCTTCAGGTGGCGAGGAGAGAGAGTCACAGTACAACGGCACCAGTGCGCTCGCCACACACCAGCTTCAGGTGGCGAGGAGAGAGAGTCACAGTACAACGGCACCAGTGCGCTCGCCACACACCAGCTACAGGTGGCGAGGAGAGAGAGTCACAGTACAACGGCACCAGTGCGCTCGCCACACACCAGCTACAGGTGGCGAGGAGAGAGAGTGACAGCACAACGGCACCAGTGCGCTCGCCACACACCAGCTACAGGTGGCGAGGAGAGAGAGTGACAGTACAACGGCACCAGTGCGCTCGCCACACACCAGCTACAGGTGGCGAGGAGAGAGAGTGACAGCACAACGGCACCAGTGCGCTCGCCACACACCAGCTACAGGTGGCGAGGAGAGAGAGTGACAGTACAACGGCACCAGTGCGCTCGCCACACACCAGCTACAGGTGGCGAGGAGAGAGAGTCACAGTACAACGGCACCAGTGCGCTCGCCACACACCAGCTACAGGTGGCGAGGAGAGAGAGTGACAGTACAACGGCACCAGTGCGCTCGCCACACACCAGCTACAGGTGGCGAGGAGAGAGAGGCAATAAAAAGAATAATCACCACGCTTGGGGAGGAGAGAATAGAGTTGGTGTTGTTGTCTTTTGTGCATCAGTGTGTCATAGTAATTTAGCGTTGTTTTATATTCTAGCAGAGTGATTTGCTGTTAAATAATTTTGAATGTTTATTTCTTTATTTTCTTGTTGAATTACTGTTTTGTTTCTCAAACCCGTCTTTTTTTTACATTTACACTTTGTTGTAAATAGTGTAAGTGTAAATATTATGGTGCTTTTGAGGCTGAAGGGGTGCCATTTATTTTTGATTGTAAATCCTTTTCTCCTGTTTTTGGTGCAGTTAGGAAGTCAGGACAGTCATTTATTTTTCTTTATTTTTTCGTAGTATATTGAGTATTTGTGGGTTTAGTCTGCTGTATCTTTTGTTTTGGGCTTTGCCCAATTCTGAAGAGATTGCCAGAATTTTGAGTGGTGTCAAAAAAAGAAGAAAATGTCTAAAGTAAAGACAAGCACACAGTATCTGTGGGTTCCGATTTTTTTTATTTATGTTTTTTCCCTGACCCTTGACCAGGGTTGTAACAGTTGTATGTATTTTATATATTTAATCATATTTTCATTCTTTATTAATATGTGTATTTTTGTTATATGTTACTATATGCTTTGAATCACTGAGCATTGAAAAACACATTCAACTTTTAATTAAGATAATAATAAGAAAATGTTTTCATCCAAAACACATTCATCAATATTAGCAGGGTTTTCTTAGTCCAGATTGTGACATAAGGATTTAGGATGCTCTGAGATGACCTTTGCTATTCGATCAGCCAAGAGATCACTTCCTGTCTATTGGTTTGTTGACAGGATGTCATGTGACTTTCAAATCCGGGCCAAAATAGCTCTGCTTTAGATTCTCCCAAAAGTCTATGTATCATGCAATGGAGGCCCGGACATCTTTACACGCAGAGCACTACCTTTAGAAACGTGTGTCTACACATTTGCCCTTCCTGTCACATGGCGCAGACCAAAGGGCCAAAGCACAACCCACGACTCTTCCTGTGATCTTCACACTTGTCACTTTTCCGTTTCATTAGAACATGTAGTTGTGAAAGACATACATGGACATTTTTTGTGTTCAGGTGTAATTATTCTGCAATATTAAATATCATTTCATGCTTCTCTGATTTGATCAGTGGTAACCCACAATGCCCTTTTCTTACAGATTTCTCAGGTGCAGTGCATGGTCGCCCTTTTGGCTCGACAGTGTGATCGGCTCCTTTTAGGAACTGGATATGGAGCTGGCCCAGCTGCACGACTGTTAATGTTGCTTTTCTCAAGGCATTGTGGGAAACTTGATCACTGAGTCCATTGTTAAACAGGAGGGATGGGGCTCATCTTTACTGACTCCACTCCTCTATCTTTTTCCATTTTTTTAGGCTTTCTACTTTTTCTTTTTTAATTAATTTGCTCTTTTGGGGAGGGCTAAAGTCACAATGGAGGGCTAAAGTCACATGTGATTCACCTGACCCGTAATGAAATGACACGACTCCTTTGGCTGGGGATCTTTCTGACTTCAATAACCTCAGTGACTAGAAAAATGACCAACAAATATAATTTCATTATTAAAATAATTATGATATATAAATAAATAAAAACAATTAAATAAATAAATGCAACCAATTCCATGGGGCATTTTCCTACCGAATATTACTGTCAATTGTACAGCGCTTGTTATTCGATGGCAGGCTGCCAGTATTACATGCCTGTGAATGTTTTTAATTCTGCTGTGATAAGTACTCTGGGTCAAAGGACTTTACACAGGAAGTGTTGGAATTCTTTTGGAGGCGTGTCGATGCTGACAGGCAAGGACACAGGCCTCAGATTGTGGGATAGGGGGGTTATCCGGTCGGCCTTTTCAGCTTTTTCCTCTATGATGAGACTCATAACTGTAACATTTATGGAACAACTGTCCAAACATTGAGTCTTTATTGTAAAATCCACCAAATGAGCCACCTGTCCATGCAATCAGTGTGATTCTGTTACCTAAGCAATGGCAGCTGAGGTGACTTTTAGGGGGCTACAATTAAAGGCACGGGACTGACCCCCCCCCCCCCCCCCCCCGCAGAACCATCTATTGCTTGTACAGCAACCTAGAAAAAAAGCGCAAATTAAAACAAACCAAATAATTTGTCCTCTTTCCATTTGCATGCATCAATCTCAAACATCATCTTACTTAATTCTCTCTTTATTACAGTTATCCATATAAACATTGTTGATGTATCATAATAATACAAATATATATTTTTTTACTCCACAAGTAGTCAAGTTTACATTTTGTAAGCACAAGTTTACATTTTCCTCTACGTAGAGCCTTTTAAAAAAATATTTTTTTTATCGTATACGGTATAAGGTAACTTAAAGTTAACAAATCAATACCTTTTCTTTTTTTTGACAGTGTATCTTGTGCACGAGCTCTAATGAATGACTACGCAACATTCCCTGAGCGTGCGCCCCTCCCTACCGCCGCTGAGCTCACGGCGCATGCGCAGAGCGCTGTCAGGGCACGGCACACACTCACAGCGACAGTATGGCGGCGGGCTGCTGCAGGAGGGATGCTGCTGTCGCCGCTTCCTTCACAATGTGATCGGAATATCGTCTACTTGCGGAAAGACTACAGTCACCCCCGAGGCCTGTCGCCGTGATCTCGATAAGATGACCAGACTCGCCGATTACTTCGTGGTAGTCGGCTACGATCTCGATAAGAGAGGTAAGAGAGAGAGAAACAGCAAGCGATTCTTCCTCCTCCTCTCCCCCTCCTCCTCCTCCTCCTCCTCCTCCTCCTCCTCCTCCTCCTGATCTGTTAGATTGGAGTGTATTAGTCGCGGTTTATTCACGGTAAACAGAGCAGAAGGCGGAGGGAGAGGAACACAGTCCCGAGTCAGCTGATTCCGGCCTGGGATGGGCGAGTTACTATCAGCCGCGGATGTCCCAGGCCTCTGGATCTTACTCCCGAACTCAAAAGCCGAACCCCACCGAAGTAGAACGAAGACGGGACTGTCTATATGCCATTTTACGTGATTAGAAGTTTGACCGCGGGTACTATTTTGTTGTTTTGCCAGGGTGTGACTGTTCTAACAGGGATTTATCAGCGCCACCTTTGCCACTTGGGTTTGTCATGTAACAGCCTGTTATATTGACCAGTATGCGTCTGTAGAGTTGAATAGAAATGCGAAAGTTGCACCAGTTCATTCCTAAGACATGTCAACAAACATCAATAACATGCAGCATGGCACTACGGCTTTTGGTAGTGTCTAAACGTAATAGGTTGCCTACCTAAACAGCATGCTTGGGCTCCTGTGATTCACAAAATGCTGTCCTAGTTGGCAACAAACAAGGTTTTGTTTACAAAAATGTAGCACTGTTTTAGCCTGCATGATTCTGCATTATTAAAGGAATAGTAGTTCCTTATAACAGTTTAAAATCTGTATTCTGAACTTGTATGGCAGTAATAGTTTTGCAAAATGCCACAGGAGACATTTAAAAGTGTCTTGGTTGGTCTATGCCATGGCAATGAATGGTGACTGAAAATGTCAAGCATCCAAAAGCAAGTAAATTCACAATAAAAGTATCTTAAATGTGTTTTTGTGGGCCATATTGCGATGAGTTATACGTTAACTTTGTGTAAGGAAAAGACACATATCATTTTTTGCATCCTTTGACATGACATGATAATCCATTGTCAAAAAGTTACCAGGATGCTTAGGAAAATTTCTCCTTTTGTGTTCCACAGATTTTGAAACAACATGAGTTTTCGGCACATTTTTCAAAATATCTTCTTTGAGTTTCACAGAAAAAAGAAAGTCAAACATTTAAAGTATACTTATTTCAGTGTGAATGAATGTAGAGAGCTTTGAGCTTTCTGTAAAATTCTCTGTCTTTAGTGAGTTTTGTTATCGGGAGGTTGAGTGTTTTAGTTAGTGGCCTAGATTCCTGCCATATAATGGTCCCGGTGAGCATGCATAATTTACCAACCCTCATCCGAAGAAAGCAAGTTGCTGGAAACTTGCATCAAACCTTTGAAACCTTTATTTAGAGAGCTGGCTCTGTGCATGTCTTATTCCTTATTTATGAGGCACACACAACACATTGTGAGTCCCCTTTTTAACGACAGTATCTGGGACTCGTGAGACGAATCTGCATGTTAAATTGCATGATGTGTGCAGTGGTCCGCTTTAAGAGTTGTTCGGCGCAGATAGATCTTTTTGGTTTTTGTTACCCGTGAGATGCAGCTATTCGTATGTGGCCGTACACGTAGTCTGACAGGATGTTGAAAGACTGCACGCGGTGCAGAATGTCTTCCTTTCCTGTTTCTAGCCTTCTGCTGCGTTTCAGCATCTGGTAAGCAGACCTTCACATTACAGTAAAGGTGTGTGGAGAAAAACAACAACGGAGCTCTCCTGAAGTCAGGGATTTGCTCTTTTTATGCCCATTGATATCCAATAATAAATAAAAAACACATGAAATTCTAAAAATAACATGAAAGTACAACAGAAATCGTTCATGTTCTAGCTTGCAATGCAACATAGCAGCAAGCTAAATCAGTTTGAATGGCCCGGATTGAGCTGTTCCATGGGCAGACCTGTGACGTTATAAAGCTGTGTTGTTGTGGTTTGACATCACATTCGTCAGATCTGTGAGGAATCAGCGAGTGAAAGTGTTTCTACATGTTTCCCATCCCTTCACACTTGACATCTGTCTCACAAGTTAGGTTTTTTTTATTTTATATGTGAAATAATGTCTAGCAGATAGCAGGCATGCTCTGCCATGTTGAGCCTTGGTGCTCATGAGGGAAATTTGAGCTCGAATCTCGCTTGCATGATGAATCATCTCCTGATCCTGTTTCTTCTTTTATCTGACAATTTCCTGTCTTTTGTTTGTTGTACTCTTATAAAAAGTAAGCTTAAATGGATTGTTCACCCCAAAATCACTCCCAACCCAAAGGAAGAATTGTTTTGATCCATGCAATTAAAGTCAATGGGGTCCAAACAATTTGATTATTAAACAATTGTGAAACAATTTGACATAAAAAAAAAAGTCAGAATTTAAATTTGACAAAAGTGTATATTTCAAAATTTCCTCTTTGGGTTCCACAGAAAATTTTAAGTTTTACCAAATTTTTGGATTTTCTGTTTTTAGTTGTCTGGATTTAATTTGAATGGTTTTATTACATTTTAATAATCAATGATTTAAGAATCAATCTTTTGAAATTTATTTTGTCTTTTAATCATATGAAATTAAACATACTTTTTTTGTGTGCACAACAGTGCTGCTGCACAACAGAGCTTTTTGTGATTATCAGAGGAAATTGTGATTATTCCTTAAATAAAATTTAAAAATAATAATTATTATTATTAGTTATAACATTATTATTACTACATTGAAACATAGCTAAATTCTACTGTACAACAATATATTTGTGTCATAATTTCTTTAGGTTAAACCAAACTATCTTGATGGGTTGCTGTGAAGAGCTTTGAGTTTTTGAGTGTTCATGATATGAGGATATTTTTTCTTAAATGAAACGGTAAAATGCTGAGAAAGTGAGACTCAGAGATGAAGTTCATGTATTCATGAGGAATATAGTGAGACGGCAGAGGCTGTAATGCTTCATCACGCATGCTTTAGTGTGTAGGCCTATGTTGTAAATTAAACTGTACATTGCGTCATTCACACAGAGACACTCAGAGCATGCAGGATTCAGATTTAGATAGTCTTTTTGCGGTTTAATATTCACAGACATTAGTCTATATCTTGATTTGATTTAACTGTACTGATCTACTTTTAATTTATTCATCCAAGACTTGACAAATTCGGTTAAATTCCAAGTTATACAGTAAATTCAGTTTTTATGACTGGATTCCACAATTCCGTCCGTGTTTTGTGCATCGCGGGAATCATAGGGCCCTAAGAAAGTCATACAGGTTTGGAACGACCCCATAATTTTTTGTTCGCTCAAGAAGTTTGGAGTGAATTTTGGGTGAACTATCCCTTTAAGTCCTGTTATTTTTATGTCTACCTGACACATGTCTCTGAGAGGTGTCACATCATTGAAAACATAGCCTAGTGAATGTGAGCCGGGACATGTTTCAAAGGATTTTTATGTAGTGCTGTTGAAGTGGTGCTTACTCAACACCCAGAGGACTGGTGCTCTTAAATGAGATAACCTCGCTCAATGATTTTGTTTACCAGTGCAGAACACATCCAACTGACCCAGGGGCTTGAGCCCTGCGCTGGACTGTTTTCTTCATCCCGCTCCCGCCCGCGCCCGCCCAATTTCTGACCATTACCGCCCGCTCCCGCAACGTATGTGTTACACTCCCGCCCGCCCCCGTAATATGTATGTCCACTCCCGCCCGCACCAGCAAAACTCTGAGAATTTATCCCCGCACAATAATAGAGATGCATTAATTTTGTGTCTTCTCCCGTCCCGCAGGAAAAAACACGTATTTGTATTGCTATTATTAAAGAGATTCATGCGGTTGTTTGATTTGTTTCCCTGGCCTGCATGTATTCTGACGCACTGATCAGGAAGATGAATAATAGTCCAAATGTCAGACTTTCCTTGCTTAGGTTTTGTGCTGTAAATACCTCGTTTGAGGTTCTTTTCCACATCATGACATCTCCATCATGTTGCTAGGCTACCTCCCGATCCCGCAGTTTTTTTTTTAGCCACCCATTCCCGCAAAGTTCAAACCGCCCGCTCCCGCGAGATTTGCGTTGGGTCCCGCGGGACCCGGCTGGACTCAATACCAATGCAGCCCTCTACCAGGGGACATGTCCCTGTCTCGGGCCCTTTGCCTTAGTCTCCTTCAGTCATATAGCCCACAAATCTGGCTCAAGAAATCACCATTCTTGAGCCAGAATGACTGCATCAGTGGAGGGCAGTGAGCTGTCAGGGTGGAGTCACCCAGCGTCTGTTGTGAAACTGCACAACACTTGTCCGCTTGATTTCCAGGCCCTGCAAGGAGAACGGCGCTGAATAGGATTCTCTGGACGAGGGGCTTTCTGTTTAAAAAACAGGAAATGGGAGTTGAGGCTCTAGGGAGAAGACATGATTGAATGAGAATCCAGATTGTGTGAGAGTGAGAAAATGGTGGTCTAGAGTTTGGGGTGGGCTTGATTGGACATCCATGGAAATGTCTTTTGGGGTTCGGCGTACAGCCCCAACCCCCCCCTCCCCCTTTCTCGCAGCCCTCTTTCTCTTGCTCTCTCTCAGTTTTTCTTGGGAGGAGCCCGGCTGAAAACAGAGAGGCCCTAAACAAAAGAGGAGAGTTTGTTCTGTTGCACACTTATTGTGAGAGTTGTCTCTGCCAGTCTGTTTTCCTGTTTAACCCTTTCATGCCGTCGAGAAATTTATGTTAAAATGATTGTCTGCAGTATGATGAGCTACATTACTAACTTATAACCAGTCATCTAAAATAAAACTAGCCTAGATTTGTACAAAAATGTGCTTGTAAAACTTGCTGCCTCAAGCAAGGGGGTTTTGAGTGGATGTCAAGTAATCTGGTTCTTGAATCAAAACACTCATCACAACTAGTTCATTATGATTCCAGGACGAATGATTCGATTCAATTGAGCAAAACAAGCTCATACTTAAATCAGTGTAGTTACTAACTGACTGTTCATATGACAATATTTAGTTAAAAGATACACATTTCGCTGACACAATGTTAGAGTGTTATAATTGGTTGCCAGGGTTGGCAATTAAAAACATACAGCACAACCAGTGTAGTATGATACTATTTAGTGAATAAAACACATTTTTAATGGAAAACTACTGCATTTATTAAAAATGATTAATCCATGCACATCATTATTTTTTAAATAATGTGCCCTCGTAATCTTTAGTCAAAATACCTTCCCCGTTTGCACCGACATCTCCTCTCTTCTCTGATGACATGTTTACTGATGCAAGGACGGGACAACCTGTCACTCACATGAGATCGACCAATAGCAAACCACAACCATCTAAATCACGCTCCGCCCTATTTGTTTTCTTGTTTGAGAAGCCATTTCATTCAGATATATGTCACAATAAGGAAAAAAGACCACCGCAACTTCCGTTTCATGCCGACTTAAAGATAAATCGAAGCAGAATTGTTCAATTTGTTATGATTCCCATTTCATCAGTCCAAATAGTAACATGCTAAAGTGTGAAACTTAAAAAAAAAAGGTGGTGGCTTACCAATAGTGGCCCACCTTTAACAGATCTGCTCTCTGCCTTAGACAAACGCACTGACTCAGCCGGACGTCTAGAAATATTCACCAGTAGAGTACAGAACAGATTCTTATTCATGAGGAAGAATAAGGCCGAAGGGGGCCATGGCGTGACACGCCGGCCGCTCTGTGTTACCATGACTCCCCAATTCTGGTCATCTGGCTTGACTATAAACGGTTCTGTGCCGAGAAAAGGGTGGCTGGGTTCGTGGATACAGAAGCCCGGTCCCCATGCCTGCAGCGTATGGCCGCAAAGCTCTGATGCCCAGCTGGTGGATGAATACTTCTCATTCATGTGGCAGCCGAGGGGCTAGAGGGCAATAGAGATTGCCCTCATTCTGAGAGACAGGGGGGCTCAGTGCACACACACACACACACACACACACACAGACACGCACATTTTCCCTCTCTTTTTGTCTTTAAAATGGTTTGCACTGTAGGCATTAGGATTGTATGCATATTCACAGTTAACACACTTTGAGGACAACATAAAGTAAATACATTTGAAACTCCTGGATGTTAAGTTTCATTATGAATGTGGTGAACTCACATGATAGTGTTTGGCTACTGTCTCGAGGCCTGTGTGATGTAAATGTCACGTGCCTCATTGGGCCTTTACTGCATTGTCATCTTATATTTGTTGTTTTTTTATGCCTTGGAATCACATTGAATGTTGCTGCAGTTTAAAGCTTGAGTTGGCCAACGTAGAATGTGTCGAAATTGTGAGTGACTTGTGATCGTATTGGAAGCATTATTTAGAATAGGTGTTTTTTAATTTTGTAAAGTGTCAGTAAAGACAATAATAATGTTACAAAACATTCTATTCCAAATAAATCCTTTTCTTTTTAACTTTCTATTCATCAAAGTATCCTCCAAAAAAATGGATCCGTTTCCACAAAAATGTTGAGAAGCACAACTGTTTTCTACATAAGAAATATTTTTTGAGCAGCAAATCAGCATTTTAGAATGATCATGTGACACTCAAGACTTGAGGAATGATGCTGAAAATTCAGCTTTGCATCACAGGAATAAATTACATTTTAAAATGTATTCAAATAGAAAACAATTATTTTAAATTGTAACAATATTTTGAATGGTAATGTGTATTTAAAAATGTCTGAAAAACTGAAAGTGAAAATCTGAAAAACTGGTTTCTGAAAAATCTGGTTTTCCTTTACACACATACCCGCACACAAACATCTTTAGTTCTGGTAATGGAACGCGGTAAGCAGTGACTAGCTGTTTGTATGTTTCATATCCAGAGGTCTTGTGGGTCAATGAGCAGTCTCTACTGGAGGGACGCGGAGGTCAGGGCGGGAAGGGGGAGTGCGCTCTCCATGGCCGCAAACCTTTCATGGTCTTCCCTGGTATTTTGGGAATGCGGGCCTCTCCTCCTCCCAAACCCCTCGGGTCGAGACTGAAAATCGTATTCTTCACATGTCTATGAGGTTGCGGGAAGTAATTCTTCTAAATCCTTTTTTACCCTCATTGCTGCTGACCCACTGGATTATATGTAGGGGTCTTTATCATTGTGGCTGTAGGGATTCAGAAACGGGTCCCAATCTTTCTGTCTTAATCTTGGTTTCAGCTGCAGCCCACCCATTGGTAGAGAGTAGTGAAGCTGATTGGTCCATAGGTGAAAAATAAAGTACCCATTTGGAGAAAAACGGAGCGGATTGGTTGGCTTGGTGTAAGTGAAGTAGGGCTGCAACAACTAATCGATAAAATCGATTATAATCGATTATGAAAATCGTTGTCAACGAATGTCATTATCGATTAGTTGGTCTGCTTACGTCACGGGGAGCGTTTACTGGTACGCACACACACGCAAGGTCTCTCTCCCTCAGGCGCTCTGCCGAGCGCGCGCGCTACACGGTTTGGAGCAGTCTCTTCTGTCTCGAATGCGCGCTCTTGCTTGCGCGCTCTAGATTTCGGGAGTTTGAACTAATTCGCGGGCATCAGGGAGCCGCAATCAATATGCGGGAGACTCCCGGGACTTCCGGGATGTCTGTATTTTGTCTCGAGCATCAGGTTGTGCAATCAGTTCGCTCGCAACGTAAGTGATGGATTAAAATAGCGCTACCGCAGAAATAGGTTAAATTAAAACGGTGTTTACAAAGTGAAGCATTAAATACAAAGGCAGTTAATAACAGCAGCAGTAAAATATTGTTTTTTAGTCACTGTACTCAGTGGTTTTCAGCGAATGCTTGTGCACTAATGCATAATTTCTCCTGTCCTTTACTCAAGCCTGTTAGCTTGCTGGGTAACGTTACCTCCATTCCGATCTCTTTTTATAGCATTTGTCTACTAAGTTTTAATTGTTTTTCAAACGCGATCTACTGCGGCTCTACATTCACACAATTGTTTTCAGTCTTTCTATATTTATTTAATCAATTTATCCTTTTATTATATTCTTTTATATATTATATATATAATATATATTATATTCTTTATCCTTATATTCCTTATATATAATTAATTTTAAATAAAAATTAAATGAATTATATATTTTAGATGTTTTTAGTTTGTTTTTAGTTCAGATATTCACATCTGAACAACATGTCTGTGTAAATTTGTTTTAACAAAAATTGTGTTAAAACATAATATGTTGGATATCATTTTTTTAACAATAATCATGTTTGTCAACTTGCCATCAGCAATTATCATTAAAAACAATGCAAATATTGATATTAGTAAAACTCAATGTGTGGCTTTTGCACTTTTTAAAGTTCACTTTTACACATAAATACCCTGATTTACGGTTTTATTTAGTTATAATAAAAAAAAAAAATCTAATTTAATTTCTATCCGATTAATCGATTAATCGAAAAAATAATCGTCCGATTAATCGATTATCAAAATAATCGTTAGTTGCAGCCCTAAAGTGAAGCTTAATGCTCTGATGTGGTTAGCAGATTTTCAGGGTCTCTTGGAGGGGGTTTCCCTTCTTCAGAGGTAGTTTTGGTGCATCAATTTACAGGCTATAATTTTTGTAAAACCTTTTATTTCCTTAATTTAAAAAGAAAACTAATAACAATAATATTCATAATTATTATTCATAATAATATTTTAATAATAATAAAAATAATAAAATACATGCACTAATAATAAAATAAATATGAATAAATGCAAAATTATTTGTTTTCCCCTTTGTGTTTGATTAAAACCGCTTGCTTTACTCACATCAGCGAGGGTTAGAGTAAACTATAATTATTGCAATTTTGTGTCAGTTTCTTATAAAGTTCACTGTTTTATTTGCTTGCCAAAGTCAGTTTCTCCAAACCTTTCATTCAGAGCTTGGCTAGTGTTAATTTTGTTCTCTTTCTTTTTGAGTCAGCTGTTATTGTTTTGCCATTATTACACATTTCTGAGTCATCCAACATAGACATGAATCATTTATACAGCAAGAGAGGCAGTAATCTTTTGAGAGTTGGGTTAAAAGCATGAGAAGCTTTAAGCCTCACATTTAGAGGCAATGACAAAATAACCGTTAAAAAAAAGACAGTTAAATAGGTGTTTGTATCGATATCATCTCTGACCTGCTGTGAGTTAAAAATGCCATGTTTACAATGGGGCGAGATGTCTCAAAGCAGAAATGTAAAGCTACACGTTCAAGACGAGTTTGGAAATTCTATATAACTTTGCGTTGTCACACTAGTCTCGACTTAGGATGTTTAATGTTTTGTGGCTAAAACTTTTGAAACTGTGTGTGTAATGCAATACTTTGCCCCATTGACTTTTATTCAGTGCAATTTTTTTTCTTTTTCACAAACTGACTGGCAAGTTAAAATTGTTTCCTTTCCTAATTGACAGCGTGCCATAGATGCTTTCTCACAGAATGTTTGCTATGTGTTGTTGCCTTGTGAGAGGATAGTGACACTTCAAACGTCTACTCTTAAATGCTATAACTGTGATTTTTCTGCGTGTATTCCCTGAATTCCTAGTGCTAATAATCTCTTTACTCTATCTAAACACCGGTCACAGCCTCATTTCTTCTGGCTGCCTCTTTCATGGCCTTGCCGGAGGGCAACTGACTAACCCGATGCTAATTTCACTACTACTTTCCATATGATAGATATGCAAACCTTGTAGGAAGGCTTGGAATTTCTACTGAGGTGGAATGCCTGTCCAATGACGTCGGCATTATGTAAGCAAAAGGAGTCCAAGTGCGTTCTTTTAGTTTGCTTTTCGCATTTCACGCAGGATTTCAGTTACACACTGAGCTTTAGTCCTTTGCAATGTTTATTTATTGATAAAACTAGGTAACATGGTACCTAAAATGACGTAGCTGCTTATCTCTTAGTATATTAGCTGGAGTTTATTTAAATATATTAAAGTGTGTGAGAGAGAAGGGGTGTCTGTGTTTATCTAGTGTCATGAAAGAGATTAGTGTAGAACGTGTGCGTATCCTTGTTAGGGCTTGGCTAATAGAAATTCTGTAGGCTATATTTTTTTGCATTTGATAATATTTAAAATATTTTTTATTTATAAGTTATTTCTTTCTTTATCTATCATTTTGACCAAATAGCTGTTGTTGTGAAGTACATTTAAAATACTTAAGGTGAAATGCAGTAAAAACCCTTGTTGAAAATATGTAATATAATAATATATAATGAATTAAAATTAATAATTTAAATTTCCAAGTAAAAATGCATAAATGTATAAATATAATAATTGTAATTTATATGCACCAATAAAACAACAAAAATAAGTATTTACTGACACTTTTTGTTGTTGCTAGAACATCAAACTTCTTAATGCTCTCATATTTGTCTGTCACATGACAATGAGGGCGGCACGGAGCTAGTCTAATATTATGGCCTTTTGAAAACTTAACGGCCAAATAAAGAGCTCATTAAAATCATTGCAATGTTTCTCACTCAGCCCTAATCCTTGTTAATATAGCAGTTAAGGCCTCCGCTTCAGTGTGTGTAAGAGTGTTTATCCGTAATCTAAATAAAACTCGATTTATGTCTCATGCTGTGACAGTAGTTTGTCTTAGAAGCCCATAAGCTCTTTAAAAGTTTTTGGAAAGACCAGTACTTGTCCACTAAAAACCAAAGTGCCCGACCTAAAATATCTTAAACCGCAGGTCTTTGCATAGAATACAGACAAGAGAGAGACACAGTTTCACACATCGCTGACGTCATTGTGGCTGAGCAAACAAATCTAAATTGTTGGGGTTCATAAAACTATTTATGAAATTTTTTTTTTTTCATTTTGAATGGCACCAAAAGCCACGTATTTTTAGAAGTAATGAGGTGTTGTTTTGTTGTTAAAAACTAGTGCACTCTCTAAAAAAGTGTGGAAATAGTCTTGAAGCTCGAGTATTTCCTCTATTGAAAAAGCAGCCAGGGCTGAATGCGGTTGTGGGACGGGTGGTTGTTGGCGTGCAGGAAGGATGTGAGTTTGTTGAAAAGCTTTTCTGCACAGAAAGAAAAGAAAACGGCACTCACAGTATCCCCGAGCAACATCAGATTTTGGCAGATACAATTCTCTCAGTGCAAGTCCACCCAGAATGACCAAGACCAAGAGTTTGGGTCTGAATTATATTTTCTTTTGGCCGAAAACTAGAATACATTTTCTACGATTTTGTCTAAATATATAAAAATAAAACTCTAAACAAACCGTTGTCATAAATGTAAAAAATAGGAGAAACGTGCATGCACTACCATTCAGAAGTTTGGCTCAAGTAAAATTGTTTTCTTAAAGGGCACATATTATGCCCCTTTTCACAAGATGTAAAATAAGTCTCTAATTTCCTAGTGTCTCTAGTGTTTATGTGAAATTTTAGCTCAAAATATCCAAAAGATAATTTTTTACAGCATGTTTCAATTCTCACTTTTTGGGGCTCAGAAAAACGTGCTGTTTTAATGTGTATCCCTTTATATGAGGGCGGAGCCTCACGAGACGCTTCAGTGTCAAAAGGACAATCTCTCACGGAATGATACTATTAAAACAGAAACTCTCAGTAGCGGTGTTCATTTTGACCCGGAGTCGGACAGTAATGCCCACAGAGCCAGAGAATATATGCTGTGTGGAGATAGAACAGCTATAGTTTAGTTTAATTACGGTTATAACGTATTTGTCATCTGCCTTTATCCACTATTAATGCAAGCCTGCTGTAGCGGACCCCGTCCGAATGATGGCCAAAAATATACTAATGAGTTCAATGAAGTTTATTGTACATCACACAAAAGATGAAGCGTTAGTTTACTCCAGAAAATCACTGTAAGAGCTGAATAAACACAGTATCAGAAGTGCACCATAAACTCTCTCTCTCCTTTTCATTATCATCAACATACACAGCGAATTACACAAAACACTTGTTACAACTAACATTAAGCAAAAACACACCTTTTCAGGGGGTGCTTAATAAACTGGTAAACTTTATATCCGTGATACGACTCGATGAGCTGTCATAAAGTGCGCATTTTGACTTTCATTTCTGCCGTGATCAGTAAACGGTAGGCCTATCGCTACAGAGACTGTAAGCTGGATCACGAACAGTTGGTACAGATCCATCCTCGAGTAACAACGAGAGTAAATGAAGACTGCCATGTTCATTTACATCTTATAACAAAACACCTCAATCGCTTAGGAGAGATTCTTGAAACAATGGCCGACTGTGTTTAGCTCACTCAGGGTGGGTCTACGCTAAAACTGCAGTGTCCGTCAACAGTCGTGGGCGGGGCTTGTGAAATAGCCTAGTAAGTCACATTGCCCCGAATCTGAGAACGACTTGTTCTGAGACAGTGCTTATGATTTATGGGGATTAAAAAAAAGCACTGGGTGGATTTTTATCATTATAGGGTGGTTGTGTACACATACTGCCAACACACATTTATGTTCAAATTTTGCATAATAGGTGCTCTTTAAATTAGTGCTTTTATTAATCAAGGATTCATTCAAATGATCAAATGTGACAAAGACATTTATATTGTTACAAAAAGTTGTCGCGTTCACATAAATGCTGTTTTTCTTTAAGCAGCACAACATTTAACATTGATAATTAGAAATGTTTCTTGAGCAGCAAATCAGCGTATTATAATAATTTCTGAAGGATCATGTGACACTGAAGACTGGAGTACCATCACAGGAATTAAACAGGTATTAAATATGACTGTTTTTACTGTATATTTGATTAAATAAATGCAGCCTTAGTCAGCAAAAGAGTCTTCTGTCAAAAACATCTGACCAACCCCAAATATTTGAACGTTAGTGGATGATAAAATGCATGTACTTTGCAGTTCAAATATCATGGGTTTGACAGGTTAGACTGCTTCTTTATTCATGTTCAATCACCTTTTATTACTTATATTGAGTGTTTAGTCTTTCCATTTTGAACAGACCCACAACCTATTTTGGGTCACCACCCACTAGTTGAGACCCACTCATATACATGTTGGTTGACAACTTCCTGTGTCTGCCCACCTAGCCTGTGCTATACTCCCTGACACGCTTAACTGCGGCCTCTCAGGTTCTTGCAGCCATGGTGACGGAACTGTATTGACAACGTGGGGCGCAGGCCAAAGGAGCAGGCTGCAGTTTTCTAGGTTTTGATACAGTGCCAAATCTTTCTCGAGAATCCACGTTGAACTCCTAAAGAGACCGGTTTTAAGATCAGACTAATTAATTCTGGAAAAATTGCCAGGTGACGGCAAGACATTCTTTTCGCGTTCGAGAGCTTTTATATTGCAGCCCAGTCTTTTCACTTTGCAAGCCTACATATTTGTTTTTGCCACCCCACCCACATGCTCTGACACACAGTCGCAAACACACACTGTATGTCTGTCTTACACAAGTGTGATCGTGAATTCCTGTGGCGAACAGGCACAGTTGCTTCAGAATGAGCTGTCTGCATGTTAAAGATTACTTAAGTTGTAATATCTGTGAGTGCCACATTGGTGGCATACATGCATCAGTTTCCTCATTGAATAAACTGATGGAATCTTATGATTTCTGTCACGTAGTAAAAATGTTGTAGTGTGTCACCTGCCTTTGGTTTCACTTCACGTGCTTCAGTCTGACCAGCAGGTCGATATGACTGTCCTGTGGCGTCTCTCTCAGATCCTTCATGAAGGAACGGGTGAAATTTCCCTATTAATAACCAGACACTCTTGTGAGTCATGGTAAAGCAGAAGTGCTTTGTAATGTGATCATTCGTGGTTAATGGAGGCCATGTCAATCTAACTCTAAAAAAGATCAAAGTTTTGCACTTATATCTGCATGTTTTCATAATTGGATAAATGAGATTTGAGAGCTCTGTAGTTGTCAGGGTCATAGTTTGCATAGTCCAGGCCCATTGATTTGTTTGAACTCTCCCCTATAAACAGATTTTAGCGGATTTAGCGGAGTTCTTTCAAGCCCACATTAAATGGTGTGTAGTGGTTAAAGCTCATGGCCAGTTTGATTCCTGCAAAAAAGGAGCCCCCGAGTGAGGAACTTAACCACAGGTTGCTCCAGGGGGATTGACCCTGTAATAAGTTCACAGTGCTATTCTGTGGCGATAATCACGTGAACGTTGCGGAAACAAATCCCAGTGGTTATCACTGTTGTTTGCCAATAAAAAATAATCAAAGGCACATTTAGCTTTAGGATCACATAAATCTGAGCATTGCCTTCCATCTAAACAAGCAGGCCTTGTCTGGGAAAGATTAATCGAAGTCTCATATGTCCAGATCCGTCTTGTGAGATTATCCAAGCACATTCCCCATGTCCACTTACCATACGACCCCATTCATGAGTCAAAATCTCAGGTGCAAGGTTTTTGGTAGTCTGGTCCCACACACAAGGTGGATTGCATTGACAGACCATTGAGAAACCTTGTAAGAAATCACTGACCCCATTTTTCCTTTTGGATTTCAGAAGGTTCTCAGACTTGCATTTACTTTGGCTGGCTGTGGATTTGTTCTCAACTCACTTGTATTGATTCCAAGCTTTTTGTTTTGTCCCTGGAGTCCAAAAATGAGGTCAGAATTCTCCTCCGATTTGTCCAAAGCCCTGTGTGCCATGTTCCTACTTGTGCACGTATGCGAAATCTTGAGTTTGAATGTGATAAATGCATGTGCATAATGTCTTTAACTTCTGTTCAGGTCTTTCACAACGTTCCCCTTGGGAATATTCTTGAGAAAAACGCAAGCCTCGTTTGCCGACTCAGCTGTTATCCGGGAGCACCAGAGTTCTGGAATCGGAATGCTGGAATTCGGCATGAGTGAATTAGTGTTGCAAGAACAGTGCCTGTTTGTGCTTGGACGTCTCTTTTACTCCTTCACTCATCTAGTCACTTTTACTGTCATTCTAAGATAGCGGAAAAGAAGGAGGGGTGGGAATGAAAGCGAGTTTTAGAGTTCCCAACAACACATTGGAGGCCTCAAATATAAGTTTGATGTTGGCACGCTGTTTCTGGCTCAGATTCCTTCCCTGGCTGCATGTCTTTTCTCTTACAAAAAAAAAAACAAGCTAATCCTGAGTCTGCACTCTTTCCCTGTGGCACAAACATGTCAGTTCACTAAATGGGGGTAGAGTGTAGAGTGACCGCCTAGGGGGCCTTGGCAGCAGGCCAAAGTTGTATATGAATAGCACCTGAAGTTGGTGCATTTGCTTTGCACCGGCTGTTTTAATCTTTATCCGCCCCAATCCCTGGAGAAATAAGGGAGAACTCAAGGCAAGTGCCATCCAAAGATCATTTTCACAACAGGCTAATTTTGGCAACGTACAGTGTTGTGAATAGGCTCTATTGTGGTGCCTGTATTTTGGACACACTCCAGATAGACTCCAGGTATTATTTTGCCCTGAATCCACTGCACTAGAATTGCATCTCTTTCTGCCATAGTCTACAGTCTTTCCTTTTTAAACTGTATCAAAAAAGTGTTTTCATTACCCGTCGATCATTTTGTCTATATTGTGAGGAAATAAATGGAAGGTCCTGGAAAACCTGAAAGTATCCTCCTTCCTTTTTTCCTTCCTTTTTTCCTTCCTTTTTTCCTTCCTTCCTTCCTTCCTTCCTTCCTTCCTTCCTTCCTTCCTTCCTTCCTTCCTTCCTTCCTTCCTTCCCTCATTCCTTCCTTCCTTCCTTCATTCCTTCCTTCATTCCTTCCTTCATTCCTTCCTTCCTTCGTTCCTTCCTTCCTTCCTTCCTTCATTCCTTCCTTCCTTCGTTCGTTCGTTCGTTCGTTCATTCCTTCCTTCCTTCATTCATTCATTCCTTCCTTCCTTCATTCCTTCCTAATATTAATCACTCATTCCTTCCTTTGACATGTTTATGGGAAAGTAGAAGACATTACTAGAAATTAATAAAAAATGAATTTCTATATTCAGCTTTCTTTTTTATTATTTCTTTAGCTAGGAATGCCTCTTTGTGATCTCTAAAGTATCTATAAAATCATTTGCAAGATTAGAGTGTTTGAGATCCTGTCGATATTTGTTGTCTAACCTTTTAATGGCTAGTCGGTTGGCTTCTTTGTTTAGGGAGCGGTTAAAGTCTTATTTCAACTGCAGACTTGTTTGATGACTACACGTACCAACTTTTAGTTAATTTCCCACAATGCCTCATTGTTTATGGCTCACCTGGCTCGCTCTTGAGTAAATATCACAGTCTTCATAATCCCAAGCTTAGGTAAGGAGGAGGAGGGTGTGGCCATTTACACCTCGGTTTATTATAGCGCCATCAACCATGTGCACCTTATCACTCACTCATAGTCAGTCGCCTTTTTATACGTGCAAGCTTGCACACACGTGAGGGTTGCACACGGTGCAGCTTCAGCTCTCTCCCTGATTTTGTGTTCATGAGCTTAACAGTTCCCTTTTATAGGGATGTTTAAATTTTATTATTATTATTATTTGTAGTATTATTAACTGTTTGGGTTATTTAAATGGTTAACACACTAATAAAATAGGCTAAAATAAAAGGAAACAAAAAATAATTTAATAAAAATATGAATTTGAAAAATGATATTACAGTAATATTCATATAATAATAATCATAATATTAATAATAATAATAATAATGTTAATAAATTCCTCAGGGAGAAGTTTTGATAAGTTATCATTTTAATGTGTTTTTTAAATTTTATTTTTTTATTGATATTTTACTATTAAATTTTCATGGAAAAGTAGTTGGAATACAATTTTAATACAGTTTTACAAATAATTTTTATAAAATAAATGAAAATAAAACGAAACATAAAATAATTAATTTAATAAAAATTGAATTAAATTTTATGACAATAATAATAATAATAATAATAATAATAATAATAATAATAATAATAATAATAATAATTTTTATTATATGTCAATTAAAAATATTCAGGAAGAAGATTTGAGAAGGTGGTAATTTTGTTAATTTTTATTATTATTATTTGTTATTTTCCACACTTTCAATGGAAAATTAATGGGAATACAATTTTACAAAGTCATGAAAATTTTAACTTTGCTTTGAAGGATAAACAACTGCATGTTAGTGCCAAGTTTTCCAGAATATTGTTCAAATAATTGAGCCGTGTCCAAAGCACGGGACTATGGACTCTCATACAGTGTTCATTCTTAACTTTTGACCTTTGTCCTTTACTCAAAAGGAGGGCTTTTCTTGGATAAGGCTTTGGTTTGACACTTAAAGTGTTGTCCTGCTGGTCATCGCGCCATCAGCATCATGGGCTGGGTCGCTATTCATTTATTCTGGGTGAAGAGGGAGGGACAGCTGTCTAAATGAACTGCTCAAATCCCATGATTCCTCTGTGCAATAAGAGCACTCTCTAACTGACAAAGTCCCTGTGTTCAATCTCAGAAGTCTTGCTTTTCAACAGGCCTTCTACTGTAGCTCAATCGTGTGTATGTGTGTGCGGTTGCCACATATCTGATAATGTTCAAAGAGACAGATGAATTCCAGACTGATGGTTTTCTGGAGTGCTGTCAGCGCTGTACACAGGATCGTCCAACCCTGCAAGATGATTTAATTTGTGATTTGTGCATTGGGTCTTGGAAGGCGTCCCAGTCATTGTTTGCTTTATAGTGGGTCTGTTCGTGGTTTTGTTTAGCTGTTTAAAGCCCCAGACAGGTGCTGTTCCTCCTCTCCTGTTGTGACATAGTGCAAGTGACAGCTGAGAATATTATTCTGCTTCATACTTCAAAATGCTGTTTTTTTATATAACATAATATATATTATCCATTTTTCTTAATAAATTTTTTTCAACCAGCTTCTTCAAAATGCTGAAATATCTTTTGTTTGTTTTATTCTTTTGTTTTGTTTTTGTGATCACAAACACACACACACACACACACACACACACACACACACACACACACACACACACACACACACACACACACACACACACACACACACACACACACACACACACACACACACACACGTATTTTTTGTAATTTACATGTTGTTTTTAAAAATGTTTCTTTCAAATGTATTTTTAAGCAAGATTATAAAAGCAGAGAAGAAAAGAAAAACAACAACAACATCAACAACAACAACACAAAACCACCAGAGAAATGAAGAAATCAAATCTCTGATTTAATTACAAATAGAGCCTAAATCACTTATTGTCAACTTTTTTGTTTATAGGTCAGGAAGTGCTCATTATCAGCCTATTATGCCAAGTTATGTATTTTCCAGAGAGGGTTATGGGGTTATGTCAAGTGACTTGAGCTAAACGCAGTTTCTGTCAAGTCAAATGTGCAAATTTTTACATGAGTTCCTTTCAGTCCTTATGCGTCCATTTATCTTTTGTTTCTCTTTTTGTGTAGGAGGTAGTGAAGGTCAAGGCCGAATTCACCAGCGTTTCCCAGAGAAGGACTGGGAAGATAACCCCTTTCCTCAAGGCCTTGAGCTGGTAAGCCCATCACAAACAAACTCACAGCATATGATATCCCAGAATTCAACAGTTTTGAATGATTCTGGCAGCGTTTTCATAGGATCTGATGATTACATGGTTTTATCTTTGTGGCATCTCTTTCAGTTCTGTCAGCCCAGTGGATGGCAGCTGGTTCCAGAGAGAAAGCCTCCCTCTTTCTTTGTGTCAGTTCTCACAGACATCAACTCCGAGCGGCATTATTGCGCGTGCTTCACCTTCTGGGAGTCCGTGGAGAACCCGCAGGTTTGTGCCGAGCACGTGTAGATAAACAGAAGGAATGTGAGAGGGAAAGGAAGACAGAAATTATGTAACAGGATGCAATGGGGCTGATGGGTGGGGTGATTTACTACTGTGTGAAATGGATTATGCTGGTTTAGAAACTGCTTTTTTGGGTGATTGGATATCTCATGTTTAAATGATTTGGAGTGTGGTAATTCCAGGTGTTGTTTGAGGGTGTTTTATGGGTTGTGTGTGTTCAGCTACAGAAAGGAGAGCCCAGTGAAGCTGATGAAGATGACGGTCCAGACATGCTTCAGCCTGCTCAACTCTACGCTCCTAAAAGCCTGGTCCTCGTATCCCGTTTGGACCACACAGAGGTCTTTAGGGTAAGAGACGGGTACAGTTACGGTTCAACTGTAAGGATTATTAAGGATTATTATTATCATTTTTTATTGTCCTGCTAATATTTTCATTGACCTGTATCACAAAAAAGCAATATATTGTATATCAGAATTTTTTTTTTGGGATGTTCTTCTATATCTATGTTTTCTTTTAAAAATCTAGATTAATTATTTTAATTATTATTATTTTAATTGTCAAATATTTTTTACAAAATATTATTAAACTATTATATTAATATAAATGTTTAAGAAAATGATTTAGTAGTAATAGCTGGAAATTATACATGCATATTCTAACTCTTTAACATATATTAAATATGGAAGCTTTTTTCCACCACCAAATAAAAAAATATTTTTTTTCTTGCGATTACGAGTTTATATCCCAAAATTATGACTTCTTTTTCCTTAGAATTGTGAGATATAAACTTAATATTTCTAGCTATAAAATCTAAATTGCGAGATATAAACTCAATTGTGAGACTAAAGTCAGAATTGCGTGATATAAACTTTAAATTGTGAGAATAAAGTCAGAATTGTGAGACACTTCCTCAATTCTGATGAAAAAAAAGTCAGCTCACAATTCTGACTATTTCCCTCACAAGTTCTGAGTTTATATCCTGCAGTTCTGGACTTGTTCTCGGAATAGTGATATATATGAACTCGCAATTGCGAATTATAAATTCTAAAAAAATATATATAATTTACGGTACCTTTTAAATTTTTTTTATTGTTTGTCGGAAACACACTTCCATAATTACAAGCACACTTTTGCTGGAAAACAATGGCACAACTATCAAAATTTTACAGATTTATTTACATCTAACGAAGTCATTCTTGCAATTTTGAAAAAAACTCATCTATGTCAGCCTGCTAGATAATATTAAAGGGATAGTTCACCCAAAAATGAAAATTCTGTCAGTATTTACTCGCCCTCATGTTGTTCCAACCCCGTAAGACCTTCGTTTATCTTCGGAACACAGATTAAGATATTTTTGATGAAATCTGAGAGCTGGATCACTCCTCCATAGGCTTCTAAGGGATTGAAACTTGCCGGCCTTGAAAAGTTATTAAAGACATTGTTAAAATAGTCCAAGTGACTACAGTGGCTCAATCCTAAGTTTATTAAGCGACGAGAATACTTTTTGTGCGCAAAAACAAACAAAAATAACGACTTTATTTCAACTATTCATTTCCTTCTCTGTGGGCCTCTAGTCAGTTAACGTAGTGTAGTAGCGTAGAGCTACGTCACACGTAGGCTCACTATTGGCCGACGCTAGTCATGTGTGTGATGCGTGTGACGTACAACAACAGAAGCTTACGCTATTATACTTGTGAACTGACTGGAGGCTGACTATTATACTAGAGGCTGACAGAATTTTCATTTTTGGGTGAACTATCCCTTTAAGTTGGTGACATTAAAATCCACATAAATTTGCAATTTTAAACAAAAAACTAATTTGGCGTAAGTGCATAAAAACCTGTATGATGTAATAGGGCTGCTCGATTATGGAAAAAATCATAATCACGATTATTTTGGTCAGTATTGAAATCACGATTATGTAACACGATTATTTTACATGACTTTGGGAACGTGTTGCATTTATTAAAAGACACCTTTCAACAACTCTTGAAAAAAATCTAAATGTGAACATTTATTGTACTTTTTGAACTATTAAACAGACCTGCAAACTCACAAGTGGTGAAAAAGGGGACATGTTTACAAATGAATTTGTTGTAGGGGGTCAACAGGGCGTTTTTTGCCTTTATAAAGGACAATTCATTAAACCTTACTAAATATATGTGTTATGTCAAATTCTTACATTTGATCAAATTCAGTTGTAATAAAAAGGGCTGGTATCCATTCAATTAATTTACACTGCAAAATTACAACTGTAAAAATATTATGAGATTAAAACAAATAATAAAATAAAAAATAAAATCAATGATACCTTTAAACAATAGGTGGCGACAAGTGACCGTCTTAATAAATGAATCATTGACTCATTCATTAAAACGATTCGTTCAAAATAATGAATCATTCAGTAACAAAACACAGCGCTTAGAGATTCTTTTCTTTTGTAACAATTTTCGTCGGTGAAATAGAACAAAACCAGTCAATATTGCGTCTAAAATGTAAGTTACTACATATAAACTAGGCTACTTGTTTACGAAACTATAAATTCAATGTAACATTTGCAATCGTGATATAGAACAGCCCTTATTCGTGTTATGTTACTTAACTACATATGTTAAAAAAACTCAACATTTCTACCTCATTATGTTTCTTCTGTGAGTTTTTGTGTGAGCTGTTAGGCTCATTTGTTTTTTATTTCTCCACTAATGTCTCTCTCACAAATAGACAGGCTCAGCTTCCAGAAACTATCCGTTACCGATCTCTGTTTACACTGACTGTATAAGATCAAAACCATCTCGCGTTTTGATCGGTCGGGCAAGTAAAACTCTTTTACTTGAAACTTAAAAATCCCCTTTTCCCTGACAAGCAGACAAGTGTTGATGTCGCTCCCTGTGTTCATTCTCTATTTGTTTCGTGATGTAAAGCGGAACATGATCAGGTCATTTGCGCTCGCGCTGCCATTCGCTTTAACTGAGGCGCTACAGTGATCGAGCAGAGATCTGCGACAGCTCGAGATACGTCTATGGTCTCACTCCAGTCTATATTAAATTAGCCAATTGTTATTGTGAAGTTTATTGTGCTTGCAGTTTATGACTGTATAGGCTGAGAGAGTTTACGGCTTCGAGAGAGGCGGATGTGCGCGTGCGCGAGTCATTCAGAACACAGGACAAAATAATCGTTTTTAGTCGATTGTACTATTTTGGAGATCGTTGGGAGCCAAAATCGAAATTGAAATCGAAATTCGATTAATTGCACAGCCCTATGATGTGACAACAACACAGAAGTGGCTGGATTGGTCAAATGACATCCCAATTGTTGAACCCTGAGGTCATGGCCTAGTGTTTTACACCAGTCATGTTGAGCCAGGAAATACAGGTTCAAATCCGGCATATGGTGTGTCCTGATCCCATTTCCCTCCTCTAATAATTTCCTGTCCTGTCTCAAAAATATCAAAACCTTAAAAAAAACATTAGTAGAAGTTTGATGTTATTAGATTTCCCTATATTTGAATGTACTCTTGCGTCTCTTTACTCTGCAGAACTGCTTAAGTCTCATCTACACTGTTCATGTGGATGGCCTCACCGTTCCCATGGAAACGGTGATCGGAAACCTTCTCACCTGCATTATTCCTATAGCTGGAGGCACTCAGGTAAGAAATGCACACAACCTAATATGTTTTAATCCAAAACCGATGTCTATAAATATTGTTTTTTTTTAAACTCCAACACAGACTGGTTCTCTCTTGATGAATGAGTGTTTTTCGCTGGAAGGATTCTTATCAGAGGTTAAAGACACATTTGTAAATAATCCTGTGCATCATGGTAGTGTGGAAGATCTGCACTATTATGGATGCTCTAGTCTTAATTCTGTCTCAGAATGATGGACTCATGTACTCACTGAATACCGTGTGTACATTATGTACATTAGTGCACTTGATGACAAAAATGAGCATAACATATAAGGGTAATCCTAGTTCATTTTTCAGGTTAATAACCAATTCAATTATTTAATCCCCATATCAGGTTTTTAAAGATTTAAAGGGACAGTTCACCTGAAAATGTAAATTCTGTCATTTAATCATCCACATGTCACTCCTTGAATGACTTTCTTTTTTCTCTATCAGTGAAACACAAAATAAGATATTTTGAAGAATATCCAGACTACTCTTTTCCATACAATGAAGATGATTAGGGGTTTGAGGTGTCAAGCTCCAAAATGACACAAAAACACTATAAAAGTATCTTAAATGTAGTGTATGTGAATCAAGCGCTATATTCTGAGTCTTCTAAAGTCATAAGAACATTTCATGTGAGGTTGGCTCTACATTTCTGAATTTATTCCCTGAAAATCATTAATTTTTAGAGCTTGACTGCACAAAACCCCATTGAGTTTCATTATGTGAAAAAGACTGGCCAATTTCTCCTTTTGTGTTCTACGAAAGCAAGTAATACCGATTGGAACAACATGATTTCAGTTTTATTTTTGAGTGAGCTATTGCTTTAAATATGATTGTTTTTTTCATGCTCACATGTTATCATTCTCAAGTTCACGTTTGGTTTTTGTGTTACAACCAAATGATTCCCTCCCCTCAAGTGTAAACCTGACTCCCTTGTGTTCCAGATAAATGACCCCCCTCTTTGTAGTTTAACTGACTGGCTACTGGGTTGTTTCCAGGTAACATTTGCCTTTGAGCAGCTTCAACCAATCTACCCATCTGTGATTCTGCCTGATAATCAATCGTCAATCTATGCTCTGCATTTCTCAGTCATTTCGAAATCACTGCTGCTCATGCAAATCAACAACGTGCCTTATTTCTTTCTGACTCTTTGGCTGCAATCGATTGCACCTGAAATGCATCAACTTTGTTTTTGTGACAGTTTTTTTCATCTGCTTATTGTTTGTTTTTATGGGACAGTGTACAGATAAACACTTAAGCACCTCCTCACACACGCAGAGGCTTATGGGGCCAGTCTTTGTGTCCTGGGCCTGGTTGGCGTGGATTGAACATATGGGCTGGGATGGTGGCAGATGGCGTCTAAGCACACTGCAGTGTGTATGAATGACAGCCTTAGAAACACGCAAGCTACAGCTTCAGTGCGGCGTTTCCATTGTTTCTCTTCTACCTTGTGTGCATTGGAAAGGGATTATTTTGTGTATTACATCATTTGTAAATTTGGTTGGTTTTGACCCTTTTAAATGATGATGGATTGAATCTGAATAATTTTCCAATTGGATCAGCCATGTTTGAAGCCATTATAAAATGCAAATGCGAAATACTTTTCTCATCCTCATAGTTGAGACTTTAACTTGCCAGAAGATTTTTTTTAGTAGTATTGTCTTAAAGGTAACACTTTACAATAAGATACCATTGATTAACGTTAGTTAGTGTTAGGTAACATCAATTACCTATGAGCAACACATTTGTTACAGTATTTATTAATAATGTTGGTTAATAAAAATACAACTGTTCATTGTGAGTTCATACCAGTTTTTAATTACTTATTTGTAAATGTTGAACTTAAAGGTGTGCTATGTAACTTTTTTGTTCAAAATCAACAAAATTCACCATCAATCCTTTTTCC